>NW_006399774.1:23094773-23126920 GCF_000299155.1 Elephantulus edwardii
ACCCATAGCTGACCCTCCAGCAGGTTTTCAGAGGCAGTTAGTTGCATGGAAGAATATTGCCCGTCCTTTTCCTGCAGAGCAGCTGGTGGCCTCTAACAACGTGGCTTTGGGATTGCAGCACTGCTCCTTGCCATTAGGCCACCAGAGCTCAACATACCTGTTACGAATCTCACTAGGTCATGATAAATTTTTGTTTTTATATGCTGTTGGATTTTATTGACTAGGATTTTGTTAAGGATTTTTGCATCAATGTTCATGAGAGATATAGGTCTGTAGTTTTCTTTTTTTATAATACCTTTGCCTAATTTTGGAATTAGGGTTATCATAATAAATGCTGGAGAGATGGGAAGTCTCATTTACTGTTGGTGGGATTGTAAAATGGTACAAGCACCGTGGAAGACAGTTTGGTGTTTCCTCTAAAAGCATAAACATAGAAACTCTAAATGACCCAGCTATTCCACTACTAGGAACACCTCAAGGAAATCAGAACTGAGACGGAAACCAATGTTTATGGCAGCATTATTCACCAGTGCAAGAATGTGGTAACAGCCCAGATGTCCAACTACAACCCAGTGGATTGAGAAATTGTGGTATAGTCACATGAAGGAGTACTATGCAACACTCAGGCACTATGCAACACTCAGGAGTAATGATTTAGAAAATTACTACATAGCTTGGGAGAGATTGGAGAACCTTATGCTGAGTGAACTAATTCAGTCTCATAAGAATAAATACTGCATCAGACCCTTATTGTAAAAATAGAAGGGTAGCTAGTTAGTAATGTATGGGAATTCAAGAGGGGAAGGATTGGTGTCAGAGGGGTGAGGATAGGTAGGCGAGAAATTACAGGATTGCACAATTTGGTGAGTAGAAAGAGTGGTAAAGGAAATGGGAAGGCAGGGACCTGGAAAGAGGGTAATAATGATAGTCATAGTCCAAATGGTGATTAATTTTATAAAACATAATGAACGGGAATGACTATATGAAACACAGTGGGAATGAAAAATAATGTGAAACACAATGTGTATGAACTTTGTAAGCAAAGCATTATAAAAGAAATGTTTTTAAAAGAAAATGTATTTTTGACCCTGTGTCATCCCAACAAGGAGCTAGTGGCGTAAGAGCTAATGAAAAGTCTAGAAGTCTGAATCCTTACCTCTCCACAGAACAAAGGCAGGCTGGCCTCTCCGGTAAAGATTCATAGTCTTCGGACCCCAGTGGTGGTGGGGTCACCTTGGGTCAGAGCTGAAATGGTGAGTTTGGGCTTTGGTGCAAACGTTTCCTGTCTCTCAGTCTTGTCAGACACTTGGTGACTTTGTAGTGGGGGTTGAGATGACATCTGTGTATCCCCGGAGCCTAACCACATAGCATGGGGCCTGACCTCACTCCAACAAACACCAGGCTCTGCAGGACGGAGCATGGCCTGACCTCAGTGCTGTCCACAACCCAGACCCCACAGGAGTAAGGCCTGGCTTGACCTCAGTGCTGTCTACAGCCCTGACCCCACAGGGAGTAAGGCCTGGCCTGACCCCTGAGGTCCACAACCCTGACCTCACAGGAGCATGCCATGAGCTTGCAGGTGAGAAGTGGTAGGTGAGCTGGATGTGCCATGGTGAGGGTGCCCTGCGTACCCACTGGCAGTGTGAGGAGGGCCAGTGCTGGGGTGCTGTCAAACTGAGGATGTTCTATATATTCAGGGTTCTGTCCACACAGTTCTGGGGTGCTGTCACGCTGAGGACACACTGTGAATTCAGGGTTCTGTCTGCTCATTGCCTTATGAATTCGGAGTGGTATACCCACAGTGCCGGGGTACCACAGTCTTGGTGGTGCTCTGTGGGTCCTGCTGGCTCAGATCAGAACCAGGAGTTGCATGCCAGTCCCGGATCTTGACATATACCGTGTGTCCATCTCCGGAGCCAGTCTGAGCTCGGCGGCCACACTCATGAACGACTTGGCGCTACGCTTGAGCCCTTTGCAACTCACGTGTCTGTGGTGTCTGTGTCATCACAGAACGGGGCCTTTGAGGCCCTGAGACCCCCACACGCTCACACGTATACAAACGCACCACATGCTCACTAAGCATGCGAACACATGAACATAGATGCAGCCCCTGAGTGTACGTGAGTGCACACCGCACGTTCATATACCGCTCACACAGGTGCAGAGACACACGTGTGAAGGGAAGGGCCCCGTCCTGCGATTACTCCTTGGAGGCCCAGCCCCCATCCTGTCCTCTTTCTGCTCCTCAAGAACCCCGGGCTCTCACTTGTCTGTGAGCTCACATGACGGGACCTGGTCACAGCTGTAGAGATGCTCATTCTTTGTCGTCCTGGCTGTGACAAGGCTGCAGAGGCCATGTCACTGGTGACAGCAGCACTGTCGCCGAGCGCCTGCTCAGTGAGGTCGGAGCTCTATGCCGTGCCTGTGTCTACCAAAAGCAGCCGTCTCCTTCCGACTCGGGGTCTGAACCATGAGAGGGTGCAGACCCCCCAGGGCCGATGCCTCCAAGGCCGACTGGGGGCCTGTTGGCACCCTACCATGGAGATTCGCAGGAGTCCCCCTTTGATGTGGTTGGCCAGGGGCTGGGTCAGTGTTAAGGTGACAGTGTCCAGGGGCCTCTCCTCGCTCCGCAGGAGCACCTCACTCTCTCTCTCCCAGCTGATGCTGCTTTTCGGAGTGGGTCTCACACACGCTGTCTGCCTGGCATCACCTTCACGTGGTGCGGTGCTGGCTTCAAAGCCGTGAGCTCTGGGGAAGGTTGGATGGGATGAACCTGGAGTGCCCTGGGCCAGGTGCAGATGCCTCCTCTTTGTCTCGGACGGGCCTTTGCTCCGAGATCAGGTCTCCTGACATTACAGGACTGAGGAGGAGGACCACAGTGGGTCCCCCCACGTCCCATGCCCAGGCTGCGCTCCCAAGAGCTGCCTGGGGCTCCTGTTTCTTGATGGATGCGTGACTTTTGGGAGCTGAGCTTTGCTCTTCACCCACCTGTGGAGAAACATCCTTTGTTCACATTCGGTTATTGTTACCATCGAGTCAGAACCGACCCACAGCTGACCCTCCAGTGGGTTTTCAGAAACAGTAAATTGCACAGGAGACTTCCCATCATCCTCCTGTGGAGCAGCTGGTGGATTCAAACCGGGTGCCTCTGGATTGGCAGCACAGCTCCATCCCGAGGCTGCTGGAGCTCCCTCTTTTAAGTCAGTCCCAGATGTTCACGGTGCTCTTCTGAGTGGGGGCGTGTAGGATGGAGGCTAGTTAAAGTTTATCAGGGCATCTTAACTAGACAGCAGGTCCTGCAAGTGCGACGGGAAGGGGAGACCCCCAGGGCCGAAGTCACCCTGCCCTTTAAGGTGGAGGATGAGTAAGTGGTGAGTGGAGGGGCTTGGGGCAGCTGGCATGTGAGGTGGCGGGCGGAAGTGAGGGTGGGGGAGACGAGAAGGTGAGGGGACATGAGGCATGCTGTCTCTTATGTCAGAGTTAGCAAGGCTTAGTACTGTTCTAAGATGTGAACTCAGGAGAAAAGGTGACGGACGTGAAGGTAGAGGGACTTAAGGTCAGATCCGGGACGGGAGACTCCAGCCACCGTGGGCACCTCTGTGGCCGCCTGCCCTTCCCAGCCTTGCCAGCACCGGGCCACCAGCAAGGGCACCAGTCTGGAGTCCCAGGAACTCGGAGTTCTTGGTGATGTCCTCGCTCTTTCACAGGACCCTGCCAGCCCTAACTGGCCATCTGGGGACAGCACTTGACCCCAGACCCTCCCCTGGTGATGGTGGGGGACGCTGCCTGGAGCCTGTGCTGGTTATGCCATGATGCCATTTCCAGTCTTTGCTCCCTGCCCTTTGAGATGAGGACTTAGAGCTGAAATTCTTCCAGGCACCCAGCCTCCCAGCCGCGGCCCGGCCAGTCCTCTCAGCCCTGTCCCCTCCGAGAGGTTTTGGTTTCCCATGACTGAGTCAGTTACAAATGGCACTCGTGTTAGACTCACTGAAGCTACAATTACTTAAGCCCTTTGTTTTGCCTCTGGTGCTTTGTAATTACCTTGTGACCTGGGACACCGTTCATGAGCACAAGGCGGCCAGGCTGTAATCATACGTTGTGGTTAGCGTGGTCTCAGGGAACGTGAGCAGCAGGGCCTGGGGGACCCCTCGCTGACCCACTGTGAGGCTGCCTCGTCCGGGGAGCCTGCGCTCCTGTGAGCCCCCTCCCACAGGCAGGCGTGGAGGGGACACCCCCCCCCAACTCCTGCTGGCTTGCTTCCCAGTTAACCTCAGGAGAACAGATCTGTCCTAGCTACTCATCGTCAGGGATTTTAGGGGTAAATGGAGTCCCTGGCGCCAACAGTTGGCACTTGGCTGCTAGCGGGGTAGCTGGGGCTTCCAGTCCCCCCAGAAGTGTCTCAGAAAGGCCTCGGTCGCAGACCTGCCGTGAAGAGCCCTGCTCAAGGCCGTGCTCGTCTCACACAAGAGGAGCCTCTGTCCATGAGCCAACTCCACAGACTCTGGCTTTGGTCCTGTTCAGTGGACGATTCAGGAAAGCTCTCTTGTGTTGGGGACCACCAAGTCAGAACCGATCCACAGTTGACCCTCCAGCAGGTTTTCAGAGGCTTTAAAATGCATGAGAAAATTGCCCATCTTTCTCCCCTGGAGCAGCTGGTGGAGTTGAACCATGTGCCTTTGCACCAGGGGCACAATTCCTCACTGCTAAGCCACCAGAGTGGTTCCAGAAAGGCTGTATTTCTGGCTGTTTGAATGCACTGGTGTCTCCAGGGAAGAGAGATGGGCAGCCTCTTCCTGTTACAATTCACAGCTGGGGAACCTCACAGAGGCTCACGTGACTTGGAACTGGCTCTGAGACAGTGAGTTGGGGGGATTTCAGTTCAAAGAGAAGAACCCTTGTAGGATGATTACGTGTTTCCTGGTGGGGCTCGGACCCAGTCACGTCCACCTGTGTGAAGCTCGGTCTGCCTTCCCCTCTCAGTGGGGCCTTCACCTCCCAGTGGGGACTTCTCAAAGCGTGGGGCTCTGGCCTTTTCCCAAATGGTCAGCCATCGGATGAATGTGGTGTCGTGGTCTGCAGCTGTGTCCTGGGGCCTGAGGGTTGCCTTGGACCCCTCATCTCTAGGGCCGTCAGAAGAGCTGGTGGCCAGTGGGGAGGGAGTCATGAGGGGGTTCTCTCTGAAGATCAGGTGCATCTGCCCAGCCAGAACCTGCCACAGCCTGCTGATCATGGGGTGTCTGGGACATTACCTGGGTGTTGGGAAACCTAGCTGACCGTAGGCTGTATTAGCTACTGACCTCAGCCTTCTGTTCAGTGAAATGGGAAGGAACACCGTGATTTTAGCCTGTCCTCACCTTCTGCCTTCCTGGCCCGTGGAGCGAGGTCAGGGCTTTGGACAGAGAGTGCCATGCCTGGGACCAGGCTCAGCCCAGCCCACAGGCCTCCCAACCAATGATGCCAAACCTTAGGCTTTATTTTCTGTTCTTCTCCCTGCTTGTCCCTTCACTCTACATGGACAGCCTTTGTGAAACATTTACAAAATCTTTTACTGTGATGTGAGTGAAAGTGGGCACAGCAGATCAGTGTCGCATTCAGCCATTCACGTGTGTTTTTTTTCTGACACCACAGTAGTTCCCACACGGTGTCGCACGCTCGTCAGCACCGTCACTGTCTGTGGTCCTTCTTTCCACTTGTCCTCCCTCCTCTTCCTTCCACCGCTACCCTTGGGCCCTGCAAGGTGTGTGTCCCAAGGGCTGAGTATCTCGGGTGAGGGTGGCCTCCCTGAAGAGCTGTCTGGCTGGGCTGAAAGGTCTGTGTGGGAGTGCGCGCAGTTCTAGTTTCCGAGGACCATGAAAGCCACAGGCTCAGGGTTCAACACTCTACGTTAGGTCATTGAGCTTGGCCATCACTGTGATTTTAAATTTTGTTCTACAAACATCTCCCACTCTACCGAGAACCTTCTCTGCAGACCCTGTTGAGAGCTGTGAGCACTGACAGCTGGGTACCCTCTAGTGTTTCTGGTCTCAGGATTGTGGCCCTGTTGAGAGCTGTGGTCCACTGGTGCTGTGGACACATTTTCCATGAATCTCTCGTGGCCTTTCCTGTAATCAAGGACAGACCAATGCTTGCATGTTACGTGGCTGCTCATGAACTTGGAGCCTCCATTCCTGGCAGAGTGGGGGGAGTGCACAGTCCATTCAGGATCTGCTTGCCTCACTGACCTTAGTGTCCCCTGAGCCTACTCTGGTCCTGAGACCCCACGACTGAGGAGACATCCCATGGGGGTTTTCATTAAGATTATGATATTTATGCAATTTTGTGCTCTGTTGGCCTTACTACCAGTGTGAGCATTTTATAGCACATACAAATACTTCTGTTGAAATGTCAACTGCCAATCCTGTTTGTGATCGTAGGTGTAATACTGTTCAATTCCTCTTGCAGACTTTTCTGAAACTCAGCTCATCTCTATAGAGGAAGCAGAAACCTAATCCACGTGGCTATACGTACCATTATCAATATCACTTCACAAATGAGAAACCAAAATACATAATTTAAACTATTTGCTTGATTAAGTATACCATGGAAATTAACGTGATATAGTTGTTTAATTTTACAAAAATACTGAAAAGATTGTACAAGTTGTTGTTAGGGGCTGTTGAATTGCCTGCGACTGTAGTGACCCTATGTGCAGTAGCTCTGAACCCTATCCTGTCCTGAGACAGTCTCATTAATTCTGACACACCAACCCTCATTGGCCCAGTCACTGAATCAATCCATTTCATTGAGGGTCTTCTTCTCTTACGCTGTCCTTCCACCCTTCCAAGAAGGATGTTCCTCTCCAAGGACAGGTCCCTTTTTACAACATGTCAAGAAGTATGTCAGATGGACTTTGAGAATCCTTATTTCCAAGGAGCAGCCTTGTTTCACCATCTCCAGGAAGAACCAGTTTGTTGTTCTAGTAGTCCATGGTATATTTAATTATCTTTTCCAGCACCACAACTCAAGGGCATCAATACTCCTTCTATGATCCCTATTCATTGTCCAGCTTTCTGTTGCACAGCAAGTAATTGCAAAGAGCATGGCCTGTATGAGGTGCACCTTAGTCTCCACACTGACATCATTGCTCTTCAGTACTCTGAAGAGGTCCCTAGCAGCAGATTTTTCCATTGCAATTAATTTATCTTTTGACTTCCTGGCTGCTGGTACCAAGAGTGTTGGTCGTGGAGCCAAGCAAACTGAAGCTGTTAATGACCTCAATTTCTTCACTGTCTGTCACGATGCTGCCAATCGGCCCAGTGGTAAGAATCTTTGTTTTCTTGATGTTGAGCTTTAATCCATATTAAAGACTGTAATCCTTCACCTTTTGCAGCAAGTGCCTCTGGCCTTCCTCAGTTTCAGCAAGCAGGGTTGTGTTACCTGCAGAATGCAGGTTGTGGATGAGTCTTCCTCCAGTCCCGATGCCACATTCCTCTTCATGGGGCCCAGCCTCCTTTATGATCTGTTCCATGTATAGACTGACAAGTTATGGAGATAGGACACATCCCTGGTGTACGCCCTTCCCAACTTTGAATCATGCAGTGTTTCCTTCCTCTGTTCTGACAAGTGCTTCCTGGTTTCACATAAGCAAAACCAAGTGTTCTGAGATTCCCATTCTTCTCAGCGTCAGCCACAATTTGTTGTGATTCACACAGTCAAATCCTTTTGCATAGTCAATGAAACACTGATAGACATTCTTCTGAGACTCTCTGCTATCAGCCAAGACCCATCTAACATTAGCTAAAATAGCCGTAGTGCCATGACCTCTTCTAAACCCAGCCTGCACATCTGGCACTTCTCTGTTGATGTGCTGTTCCAGTCATTCTTAGATACTTTTCAGCAGAATCTTGCTTGCATGTGAAATTAATGATATTGTTCGATAATTTCCACACTCTGTTAGGTCACCTTCTTTTGGAATGGGAAAGAACAAATATGGGTCCCTTCCAATCAGTCGGCCAGGTGGTTGTCCTCTAGATTTCTTGGTACAACTTGGTGAGTGCATCCAGGGCAGCGTATGTTTGTTGAAATATGTTAGTTGGTATGCTGTCAACTCCTGGGACCTTCCTATAGGGACCCTATAAATAACAGATCTAAACCCTATCCTATTCTGTGCTATCTTCATACTCCCTAACACATTAGAGGCCATTGCGACAGTCATGTGGCAATTCACCTGATTGAGGGTCTTCCTCTCCTTCACAAACTCTCTACCTTTTCAAGCATCATGTCCCTCTCCAAGGACTAGCTTCTCCAGCAACATGCCCAAAGTATGTCAAGCAAAGCCTCCTCATCTTTGCTTCCAAAGACCACTCTGGCTGCACCCTTTCCAAGACACATTTATTTGTTCTTTCGGAAGTCCATGGACTATTCAGTACTCTTCTCCAATACCATAGCTCAAAGGCATCAATTCTTTTATCATCTCTAGTCATTGTCCAGGTCTCAGATGCATAGCAAGTGATTGGAAAGACTATGGCCTGAATCACATGCACCTTGGTCCTCAAATTGATGTCATTATTCCTCAGTAATTTGGAGAGATCCCTAATTGAAGACTTTTCCAGTGCAATACATGTCCTGATTTCCTGAGTGCTGCACTAAGGACGTTGATTCTGTAACTGAGTACGATCCATTCATCATGATATTGCCTATAGGGCCAGTGGTAAGAATCTTTGTTTTCTTGACACTGAGATACAATCCACGTTGAAGGCTATATTCTTTGATTATCTGCAACAAGTGCTTCAAGTCCTCCTCACTTTCAGTAAGCAAGGGTGTGTCATTTGTATAACGCAGGTTATTGATGAGTTTCCTTCTGATTCTGATGTCACATGCCTCTTCATAGAGTCCAGCTTTTCAAATAATTTGCTCAGAGTACAGATTGACTAGGTATGGAGAAAAAACCCCAACCCTGACACACTCCCATCTTAATTTTAAACTATGTAATGTTTCCTTGCTCTGTTTGCACAACAGCTTCCTGGGCTAGGCATAGATTTCACACAGTTAAGTGCTCTGGGATTCCCATTCTTCTCAATGTTAGCTTATCTTGTTATGACCCACATAGTCAATGTGTTTGCATAGTCAGTAAAACACAGATAGACATTCTTCTGCTATTTTTTACTGTCAACCAGGATCCATCTGACATTAGCAATGATACCCTTGTGCCGTGACCTTTTCTAAATCCTGCTTGAACTTCCAGCAGTTCCCAACTATGCACTGTTCTAGCAGGTTTTGAATGACCTTCAGCAGTATTTAGCTTGCATATGATATTAATGATATTGTTCAATAATATCCACATTTTGTTGGATCACCTTTCTTGGAAATCGAAACAAATATGGACCTCTTCCAATCCACTATCAGAGTTACAAACTAAGTTTCCGGTTTGTTGTGTTTGAGGAGATATGTCATAACAGTGTTCAGAATATAGTCATTATTTTATTAAACTTTAGCTCATAGCAACTCCGTGCACAAAACATAGAAACCTTTCTTGATCCTGTGCCATCCTCACATTTTCTCAGAGAATTCATATGGTAAAAATAAAATAAGCTAACAAAATTTCATCACGTCTACTGTAGAAATTCGGAAACCAGGAGATCAGAAGGAAGAAAACAAATGCCTGCTGTAACATCAGGTTCATTTTATTGTGAGCACCATTTTCAGGAAGCACCACTGTGCATTTCTGGTTTTCTTTCATGGTATTTTTAGGTGGATTTCTTGGGTCAGAGGGCATTGCCATTTGAAAGGCTTTGGAAACGTGCTATAGTCTTGCTCTAGGTTTCTGTCCACTGCGGACGTTCAGAAGTGCCCGGATCAAGTTACTCCTTAAAGTTCAGAATCAGCACATTGCCTTTCCCTGGTTTTTGATCTCAGCCTCTACTTCATTATAGACTTCTGTGTGCAGTGACTCCAAACCTTTAACCAAAGTTGAACTCACCAGGCTATTTCTGAGTCCCAATTAAGGCTGGTTGATTTAAAAAGTGCCAGTGTATGCGTTTTCATTTTCATGTGGTTCTGCACTTTCCAAATGCCTGTGTCAACCAGGAGCACTGGGTCCAGACCTTGGAGGCACAGTCCTTCCTGTGGACATTTGGCCCCTGCTTGAAGACAGCATTGTGAATTGCTCAGCTAAATCTCCAGACCTCAAGCTGATGAGTGCACTGTGCTTTGAGATCACTGCCCACAGCCCACGCCCACAGGAACTAGCCTCACCCCACCTCTCCAGGTTCCAGCCCTGGGTCTTCACCTTTTCAATTTGGTACATGGAAACATGTACTTTGGGCTTGTGATGTGGTACTTGGTTATTAAACATGTGCTCAGATGGACTTCCAATATTCATTTCTTTTCCCCGGAAAGTTTGACCACTTTTTTATTTTTATAACTTCTCTTCTCTGCTTGGAGACTTGGTGAGTCTGGCTGAAAGCTTTGGGCATGGGATTGTGCTCTTTCTTTTTCTTTTGTGGGCATCTCCAGCCCTAAGGAGAAAAGGCAAGTGTAGAGAAAGGGGTTTGAATGATGACGAGGAGCTGTGTTTGGTCTTGGACCTCACTGTGTGCTATTGTGACGCATTTTGGTAAAAGTATGTGATGGAACCCTCTAAATAACTGTCCCAGAATATGCTCACCTATTGTGATCTCCTAGAGGTAAAAATACACAAGATACCGTGGGAGAGAGATAGGCTCTCTCCTCCTGTCTGATTTACTGCCTCTGAAAACCCTCTAGAGGGTCAGCTATGACTCGAGGGCACTAAACAACCACGACGACCACCACGTAATACTTTACATTTCTCCAGAACTGTTGGGATAAAGTGCAACCAGGGTTCTCCTTAGAGGTGAGAACGGTACAAAATTGCCTCACATATTCAGGCATGTTATCAGGAGGAAACAGGACCTGAAGGAGGACATCGTGCTTGGAAAAACAATAGGTCAGAAAAAGAGAGGAAGACTGTGAACAGATGGATTGACACTGGCTGCAACAACAGACATAAGCAGAGCCACATTCGTGAGGAAGATGCAGGACCAGACAGGGTTTTGCTCTGTTGTGCACGGGGTCACTCTGAGTCAGAACCATCGGGTGGCATCTAACACCAACAGCCCTGTGCACTTCGCCACACGGTCGTTTTTATTATGACTCAGTGGTGACGGGCAGACTGTCCTCAGTTCCACCTTGAGGAAGTTGGGCAGAAAGCTCCATCTTTGGCCATCTTCCTTCTGTTTTTCTGAGGGAGGACAACATGCAGACTCCGTATTGGGATTTGTCATACAGCTCTAAGGCACACTGTGGTTTTGCTGGTCTCATTAGAACCTGTAAAGACAGGTTAGACCATGACACCTGTCTTCCTGGGCACCTCCTGGGTGCTCTGTTTCCCCAGGGTTGTGATTGCTGCTGCTCTTGAAGCTGTCAAATTGTCCTACTTTTTAGAAAACCGATACAAATGGATCAAAAAGCCTCCCACAAAGATGACACCATCACAAAGTCTCAGAGGCAGCAGATTAAATCAGATGAAAGATAGGAAAAGATAGACTAAAAATATGATCAAACTGTGGTTGTGTACAGAGGCAGTTAACCGCAAGGGAGGAGGTTGCCCATCCTTCTCCCACAGAGAAGCTGGTGGCCTTGAACCATGTGCCTTTGGGATTGCAGTGCAGCTTCTTCCCATTAGGCCACCAGAGCTTCCAAAGAATATCACAAAATATTTCAGAGTACCAAAAAATATATCAGAAAAATGTTAATTGTAGCTTCTTGATAAGGAATTTAAAAGAATGCTAGTTCATTGTCTTCAATAGATTGGTCCAGAGGCAAAACAACAGCAACAAACCAACAACCCCCCTCAAAAAACCCCCAAAACCGTATAGAAAATATGTTGTTGTCATTATGTGCCATCAAGTCACTTGCGATTAATAGCTACCCTATGTACAATAGCGTGAAGTCTGCCCTGTCCTGAGACAGTCTCACTGACCCTGACGCGCATTGCCTGAGTTACTATACAAACCCAACTCATCTGGAGTCTTTCTCTCCTGTGCTGTCCCTCCACCCTTCCTAGTATGATGTCTTTCTCCAAGGATCAGTCGCTTCTGGCCACATGCCCTAAGTATGTGAGACAAAGCTTCAAAATCCTAGACTCCGAGAAGAAACTTGGTTTCACCTTCTCTAAGACAAGCCTATTTGTTTTCTTGGTGGTCCATGGTATGTTCAAGACTCTTCTCCAGCACCACAACTCCAAGGCATCAATTCTTTTTCTATCCTTTTTAGTCACTGTCCAGCTTTCTGATGCGTACCAAGTAATTGTGAAGACCATGAACTGGATAAGGCACATCTTAGTCTCTAGATCGACATTGTTGCTTTGGAACAATGGACCTTTGGAAAGGTCCTTGAAAACAGATTTACCTAATGCAATTTGTATTTTGATTTCTTGACTGCTGATTCCGAGAGTGTTGATTGTGGAGCCGAGCAAGCTGTAACTGTTAACAACCTTAATCTCTTCTCCATCCATCATGGCCCAGTGGTGAGAATCTTTGTCTTCTTGATGTTGGGCTTCAGTCCATATTAAAGACTACAGTCTGATCTTCTGTAGCAAGCACTTCAGTTCCTCTGTAGCAAGCACTTCAGTTCCTCCTCAGTTTCAGCAAACAAGGTTGTTTAATCTGCATAATGTAGTTTGTTGATGAGTCTTCCTCCAATCCTGATGTAATATTCCTCCTTATAAAGCCCTGCCTCCCGAATGATCTGTTCTGCATATGAATAAAAAGGTATGGAGACAGGATGCATCCCTGATGCTCTCCCTTCCTGATTTTGAACCATGCAGTGTTTCCTTGCTCTGTTCTGAGGACTGCTTCCTGGTCCAAGTATAGGTTTTGCATAAGCACAATGAAGTGTTCTGGTATTCCTATTTTCCTCAAGGTTAACCACTATTTGTTGTGATCCATGCAGTCAAATGCCTTTGCATCGTCAATGAAACACAGATAGATATACCTCTGGTACTCTTTGATTTCTGTCAAAATCTATCTGATATTGTTGATAATGTTTCCAGTGGCACAGCCTCTTCTAAACCCAGCTTGTATTTCTGGTAGTTTTCTGTCGATGTACTGTTCCAGTCATTTCTGGATAATCTTCAGCAGGATTTGGCTTGTGTGTGGTACAAGTGATATTATATGATAATTTCCACACTCTGTCAGGTCACCTTTTTTGGAATAAGAATAAATATGAATTTCCCCGAATCAGTTGACCAAGTAGTAGTCTTCCAGATTTCTTGGCAAAACCTGGTGAGCACGGCCAGAGCAGCATCTGTTTGTTGAAATATTTCAACTGGTAGTCCATCAATTCCTGGGGCTTTATTTTTTGCCAAGTCCTTCAAAGCAGCCAGAACTTCCTCCTTCATCACCATCGCCTCTTGATCATATGTTGTTTCTTGAAATTCTTCTGTGTCAGCCAATTCTTTTTGATACAGTGACTCTACTCTTTCCATCTTCTTTTAATACTTCCTGGATCATTCAATATTCTACCCAGAGCATCTTTAAACATTGCAATTTGAGACTTGAATTCGTTCTTCAGTTCTTTCAGCTTAAGAAATGTCTAGCAAGTATGGTCCTTTTGAAGTGGATTCTACTTGTTTGCACATTTTATTATAATACTTTGCTTTGTCTTTCCATGCCGCCCCTTCTATTTGCCTCCTTAACTTCTTGATTTCTTCCCTTCTCTTTGGCTTCTCGGCACTCTAGTGCAATATTCAGAGTCTCTCTTGACATCCATTTTAGTCTCTTTTTCTTCAGTCTTTGTAATGACCTTTTGCATTCTTTGTGAATGACAGAAAACATAGTCATTTAAAAGACACTTGATAAAATAAATGGAAAGTTAGAAGCACTACAAAATTGAAAATTGAAATTAAGGCTGAAATTTGAAAATGCGTAACACATTGGAAGGACAAAGAGGATAATTGAAAAAAAAACCGAACACAGACTTAATGAGATTGAGGGCAACTCTTTCAATATCACTCTTTTTGAGGAACAATGAGAAAGAAAAAGGAAGGAAATTGAGAAAGCATAAGAATCTTGTGAGAAAGATCAAAAGGAATAATCCACCATGTGATAGATATTCCAGAACTAAGAAAAAGCACAGAGAAAATAAAAATTTGCTGGGTAAAACTTTCCAAACACAATGAAAAAGGAGAAAAATATGCATTCAAGAAGCTGAGCAGACCTCAAACAGGATATATTCCAAAAAGGAAGACCATCAAGACTTATGATAATGAAATTTTACAGAACTGAATGCAAAGAATACTAAAAGCAGTTCAGGGAAAACAAGAGTTACCTACAAATAATGACGAATACAATTTATTAACCAGTAACTCCTATTTCTTAGTAGAAACTTTAGCCAAGAAAGCACTGTTGTTGTTATGTGCCATCAAGGTACCTGTGGCTCAGTAATGACCCTATGTACAAGACCTTTGAAGCCTGCCCTAAGACATAACACTCTGAAAGGAAAAAAATGCCACCTGAGAATTTTATACCTAGTGAAATTATCCTTTAAATATGACAGTGAAATTAGGACATTTTCAGATAAACGGAAATGAAGGAAATTGTGAAAACTAGAGCAACTCTGCAAGAAATACTACAGGGAATCCAGTGTCCTGAGAACTTCAAATGACAGAGAAGCTACCAAGATTGACAGACATGAGGACATAATTCAGAAACTTACTCAGACACATAGATACACAAAGTATAGTAAACACAGGACTCTGAAAGTAGGGGTCAGTGTTTGCTGCTTCTGTTGTTAGATGCCATCAGGGCAACTACAACTGATAGCAACCCTGTGAACAATAGACCTGAACCTGTCCAACCTTGTGTTGATAGCCGAGTGTCAGTCCTTGCTGTGAGGGTCTTCCTTCCTTTTACAGCATGGTTTTTCTCTGCAAGTAATGGTTCCTTCTGGGAATATGCTAAAAGTAACTGAGATAAAGTTTCACCATTCTTGCCTCTAAGAAACACTCTGGTTGCCCCTTTTTCAAGACAGGTTTGCTTTTTTGTGAGGTTGGTTGTTTTATTTTGTTTCATTTTAGTCTATTGGATATTCAATACTCTTTGCTAACTCCATGCTAAAAGGCATCACTTCTTCTGTAATCTTAATTCATTACCCAAATTTCAGATGCATAGGAAGCAATTGAAAATCCCATGGCTTGGCTAAGGTGCACCTTAGTCTTTAAATGGACATATTTACTCTTGGGAACTTGAGAGAGATTTCTTCAATGCAAAACATCTTTTGGTTTCTTAACTGCTGCTACGATGGGCGTTGATTGTGGATCCAAGTAAAATGAAAGCATTGACAATGTATCTTTTCTCCATCTATTATGATTTTGCTAATTATAATTAGCCCAGTAGTGAGCCTTTTCCCCACTTGATATTGAGATGTAATTCATATTGAAAATTGTAGTCTTTGATCTTCTGCAGCAAGTGCTTCAAATCCTCTTCACTTTCTGGTAGCAAGATTGTGTCATCTGCATAAGGCAGATTGCTCATGAAGCTTCCTTCAATCCTGATGCCACATTCTTATTCATATACTCCAGGTTCTTAAATTATTTGCTAAATATACAGATTGAATATTTATGCAGAAAGGATATAGCCTTGATACACACTTTTCCTGATTTTAAACCATGTAATACCAGCTACTTACTTATTTTAATTAACAGATGTAGCCTTGGATGCACTCATCACTCTATTCCAGGAAATTTGGAGGGCATCTGTCTGGCTAACAGATTGGAAGAAGACCATATTTGTTCCCATTCCCAAGAAAGGTGATCTAACTGAAAGTAGAAACTATTGAACAAACAATATAATTAATATCACATGCAAGCAAAATATTGCTGAAGATCGTTAAAAAATGGCTGGAACAGTACATAGATAAGGAACTGCCAGAAGTTCAAGAAGAATTTAGAAGAGGCCATGGCACCAGGGATATCGTCGCTGATGTCAGATGGATCGTGGCAGAAAGTAATAACAGAAGAACGTGTATTTATGGTTTACTGATTATGCAAAGGCATTATTTGACTGTGTGGATCATAACAAGTTGTGGCTGACATTGAGAAGAGTGGGAATCCCAGAGCACTTGATTGTGCTCATGCGGAACCTATACCTGAATCAGGAGGCTGTTGTGTGAATAGAGCAGGAGAGCACTGCATGGTTTAAAAATGAGAAGGGAACGTGTCAGGGTTGTATTCTCTCTCCATAACTATTCAATCTATATGCCGAGAAAATTATATGAGAAGCTAGACTTTATGAAGAGGAGTGTGACATCAGGATTGGAGGGAGACTCATCAAGAACCTGCATTATGCAGGTGACACAATCTTGCTTGCTGAATGTGAGGAGGACTTGAAGCACTTGTTGCAGAAGATCAAGGAATGCAGCTTTCAGTATGGATTTCCTTTCAATATCTAGAAAATGAAGATTCTTACCACTGGACCGGTAGGCACAGTCATAATGGATAGAGAGGAGATAGAAACTTCCTCAGTTTCATTTTGTTTGGATCCATAGTTAACACCCTTGGTACCAGCAGTCAGGAAATAAGGAGATTCAGTGCACTGGGAAAATCTGCAGTTAGGGTTCTCTCCAAATTATTGAGGAGTAGTGATGTCAGTTTGAGGACTAAGATGCATCTGATTCAGGCCATGGTCTTTCTGATTACTTGCTATGCGTCTGAGGGCTGGACAATGAATAAGAATGACAGGGGGGAAAATGGATGCCTTTGAGCTGTGGTGTTGAAGAAAAGCACTGAGCATCCCATGGACGGCCATATGACTTGGAGATGATGCAGCCGAAGTGCTCTTTGGAGGCAGAAATGATGAGGCTTTGCCTCACATACTGTGGACATGTTGCTAGAAGGATCTATTCCTTGGATACAGACATGATGCTGGGAAGGGTGGCGGGTCGGTGAAGGAGAGGAAGACCCTCAACTAGGTAGATTGACATGGTGACTGCTGTAATGGGCTCTTGTGTGCAGGAAGTGTGAGGATGGTGCAGAATAGAACAGGGTTCAGATATTTATAGGGTTGCTATAAGGTGTACTCATAAGGTGTACTCAGCAGCACCCAACAATCACAACAGCAGCAACAATGTTCTCTTCAGGCAATAACTTCTTGGTCCATGTATAGGTTTTGTATTAACACAATTAACTGTTCTGGGATTCCAATTCTTCTCTATGTTAGCCATAATTTGTTATGCCCCACAGACTCAAATGCCTATTTGCACAATCAATAAGACACAACTAAACATCTTTCTATTACTCTCTGCTTTCAACCAAAATCCACCTGGCATCAACAGTGTTATCCTTTGTGCCACGGCCTCTTCTGAATCCAACTAGAATTTCCAACAGCTTCCAATACTCGGGCTATTTCAGCCATTTTTTAGTAATCTTCAGCAAGACTTAACTTTCTATGATATTAATGATATTGCTTGATAACTTCTATGTTATGCTAGGTCACCTTTTTGGTGGTGGTGGGATATGGCAACAAATGTGAATCTCTTTCAGGCATATGGCCAGATAGATTCCAAACTAATTTGTACAACCTGGTGAGCACATCCAGCTCTGCATCTCTGTGTTGAAGCATGTTATTTGGTATTAATTTTTGGACTTGTTTTGCCAATGCATTCAGTGCAGCTTGGACTTCCTCCTTCAGTAATATTGGTTCTTGATTATATGCTACTTCCTGGAATGTTTCTACATTGTCCAGTTCTTTTTGGTATAGTGATTGTCTGTATTCTTTTCATCTCCTCTTTTAAGAAAACAGATATTTTCTTTTACGTTGGTTTATATACTACAAAATTGGCATACGCCATTTATTTTTATTTTATATTGGTTTGCATGCAAAATTAAACACTTTCTTTTATGTACATTTTGTTTCACATATTTCTCTGTTCACCTTGTGTTTCATATGATCATTTCCATATATTGTGTTTAATAAAACTAATCACCATTGATCCATGTCCAACCTTACTCCTACTTTTCAGGGCCTCACTGCATCTTTCCTCATTCCTTCACCCTCTCCTTCTGCCCACCACACTCTGTGAACTTGTAATTTCCCCCTTCTGTTTCTACGTCATCCCTGCGAGATGTTGTCCATAGAGTCCTTCACCTTGAGGCTTGAATTTGTTCTTCAGTTCTTTCAGTTTGAAGAATGCTCAGAATGTTCTTCCCTATTGGTTTTCTAACTTCAACTCCTTGCACATTTCATAATACTTTGTTTTCTCTTCTCACACTGTCCTTTAAATCTGTGTTCAGCTGTTTTACTTGAACATTCTTTCTCCTTGTTTTGGCTTCTTTTCATCCAATGCAAGTTTCAGAGGCTTTCATTTTTTTAAGACTTTATTATTATTATTATTTGAGTCAATGTTTACAAAGCATATTGGTGTTTCATTAAATCATTGATACATTTTTCCATTCATTCATTCATTCATTGCATTTTTCTCCCTACCCCTCCCCAATTCGCTCTTCTCTTTGAAAAGTAAGAGAAAAAAATTCTTTCATTGTTATACAATCTCTCCCCCCAAGTCCACTCCACTATGCAGCTTTCATTCTGGACTCCTGTCATGACAATAATACCTAATCATATATCCCTTTTAAACAGTTCTCTCCTTCATCTGTTTCAATGCAGTATACATTATTTGTTTCCTCTTTCTCAGCCTCCCCTCAACCCCGATGTTAGTCCTCTTTTATAATGGTGGCACTATGCAGCATATGTCCTTTTTTTTGCTGAGATATTTCACTTAGCATAATGTCCTCCAGGGTCATTAATTTTGAATAATGTTTCATGAGTTCTTATCCATTTTGATCTTTTCCTCCTGTCTTTGTAATGACCATTTACTCTCTTTCTGGATGATGTCCTTGATACCATTCCACAACTTCTCTGGGATTTGGTCATTAGTGTTCAATACATCAAATCCATTCTTAAGGTGTTTTTAAATCTAGTTGGGATACACTCAAAGTCATACTTTGTTTCTTGTGGACTTGTTTTAATTTTCTTCCACTTCAGCTTGAACTGCCTGGTGAGTTGTTGGGGGTTTGTTTCACAGCCAGCCCTTGATCTGATTTGACTGCTATCATGAGCTTCTCCAACATCTCCTTACACATGTAGACAATCAGATTCCATTATACACAGCAGGTGAAGCCCAGGTGAATAGTTGCTATTTATACCCTTTCAAGAAAGTCGTTCTCGTGAATAAACTATTCATTGTACAAATTTCTATCATTAAATCTCCAGCCTCACTTCTACCACCAAGCTCAGCTTTTCCTACTTGTTCTTTCCAGTCATTAATTACTTGCATTAATTAATTAACTAATGCATGCAGATTATGTATTTGATTAATTTCAGACTGCAAAAGTTGGTAGAAATCCTCAGTTTTTTAATCCTTGACTTTTGTGGTTGATGACTATATTTGAATAGTGCTGGTATTAATAAGACTGTCTTGTATGTGAAAAGCTTGAGTGTACCATGGACTGCTAAGAAAACAAACAGATTCTTCCTGGAGAGGGTTAAACCAGCTGCTCCTTGGAGGCAAGGATTCTGAGGCTCTGTCTAACATATTTTGGACATATTGTAAGGAGGGGCCAGTCCTTGGAGAGGGACATCATGCTTGGGAGGGTGGAGGGACAGCGCAGGAGGGGAAGGACCTCTAGGAGGTGGATTGATTCAGTGACTGGGGTAATCGGGATGGGTGTGTCAGAGACAGTGTGATTGGCACAGGACAGAGCAGAGTTTAGGGCTGTTGTACATAGGGTCGCTAGGAGTCACGAGCGACTCGACCGCACATGACAACAGTATTGTGCTTCATTGTGGATCCTGAAATACCCGTTAGGATGATGAATGCTCCACTGTTCCTCTCCAGGTGTTCATTTCCAGCATAATAGATCATCTAATTGTCTGATTAAAAAGGACTAATACATTTCAGTCCACTAATACTTGGAATGTCAATATTTTTGTATTCTTTTCCATTTTGACAGCTTCTGATTTTCTTAGGTTTGTATTTCATGCATTCCATGCTCCAAATGTTATTGGATGTTTGCTGCTATTCCTCGTCATTTGAGTCTTGACGCACCAGCACATGAAGACGCTTTACTCCCCCTGCGTCGTTACTGTAGACTGTACTTGGAGGAGGCAGCCCTTCCCAGCACATGTTGAGTGCCCACTGACATGAGTGGCTCTTCTTCCCGGCCCCATATCCAACAATGTTCTTTTGTTCATAACGTTTCCAAAGACCTGTTATTTCAGAAGTGGACAGCCAGTCCCGCTTTTTAGTTTCACTGGAAGCACCAGGGCAACGAGCCTACGATAGGCGATCTTGGTGTTTGAAATGTCGGTGACATAGCGTCCAGCAGCACAGCAACGTTCAAGCCTCCACAGTACAGCAGACTGACAGGAAGGAGAGAACCAGTGTTGTGAGCCTGTAAACGAAGGTGACTGGCCTAGTGGGTGGGGAATTGCCAGCCCAAAGGCGAGTGGTCTTAATTCACAGACTGCTCTGAGCGAGGAAGGTGGGCAGTCCCCTTGAGTATGATTCACAGCATCTGGAAACCAATGGAAGGGTCAGCTATGAGTTAGTTCTCACTCGACGGCACATAACAACAACAGTACAAAAAGTAGGAATAAGAACAGTAGTTCTCGAACTTCTAAATGAAGAAGAAATAAAGATTTTGAGGTAAAGCGAACTGTCTTAGATTTGGGAATAATAATTTATAAAGTAACCATTGGGCTGATTGGCATCATCAAGATCAATGGTGAAGAGACTGAGATTATTAAAAGCTTTAGTTTCTTGGTTCCACAATCAATGCTCTTGGTATCAGCAATCAGAAAATAAAAAAAAAATGAATAGCATTGGGAAAGTCTGCTATCAGGGACATCTCCAAAGTACTAAGAGCAATGATGTCAGTCTGGAGACTTTGGTGCACCTGATCCAGGCCATGGTCTTCACAGTTATGTGCTATGCATCAGAAAGCTGGACAATGACTAGGAATCTTAGAAGGAGACTGATGCCTTTGAGTTGTGGTGCTAGTGAATAAGGTTGAATATACCATGGATTGTTAAGAGAACAAACAGGTTCGTCCTGGAAAGGGTGAAGCTAGGCTGCTTCTTGGAGGCAAGGATTCTGAAACTCCATCTAACATACTTTGGGTATATCCCTTTCAAGAAGGGACCAGTTCTTGGAGAGGGACATTATGCTTGGGAGGGTGGAGGGACAGTACGAAAGAGGAAGACCCTCAATGAAACGGATTGACTCAGTGATTGGGGTAATGTGGGTAGGTGTGTCAGAGACAATAAGATTGGCTCAGGATATAGCAGGGTTCAGAGCTGTTGTACATAAATTCTCTATTAGTCCCAGATGATTCAACAGCCCATAACTACAACAATATAACCACTATGGAAATTCAAAAGTCTTCTCATAAAAATGAAGAGAAGAAAGCCATGAAAAATCAGTGAACAATAAAATAACTGCAGTAAAGGAATTGACAAGAAAATCTATAAACAAAATAAACTAAGAACAGAAGAGTAGAGGAAATAAATCAGGGATACCACAAAAAAGAAGGAAACAAAAAGATAGCAAAGAAACCCTAACTATTGTTTTCTGGTGACCTAGGTGGTAGGGGATTGTGTCAGTCTGAAGGTGAGTGGTTCAACTCTGCCAGCTGCTCTGTGGCAAAGAGATGAGCCGTCTCCTGCCTTGTGATTTGTAGCTTCTTGAAGCCCCTGGAGGGTCAGCTATGAGTCAGCTCTGACTTGATGGCAATGATATGACGATGATGGAGAATTACCTTGAATGTGAATGATGAAGACACTCAGATGGCCAACAACTACAAGAAGAAATGCTCGAGATCATTCGCTATTGTTCTTTTAAGCACCATCAAGTCAATTACAACTCATAGTGACTCTACGAACAACAGATATGAACTTTGCTCAGTCCTATACCATCACCACAGTCTCTGATATGTTCTGTCCCAGTGTTACACTTACTGTGTCAATCCCTCTTCAAAGACCCTATGTCTAAGCAAAGTCACATTCACAGATACTTGGCATTCCACGTTTTTGGGGACACAGGTAACCTGTAGCTATGATTCTCTCACATTCCAAGGTCACTGAGCATAAAAGAAGGACCTCTCTGGAATATTCCATAGGGTGTTGCACTGCTAATCACAAGGTTCTCTGTCTCTAGCAGCTTCTGCATACCAGCTCCTCCATGGTGGAACGAAGGCAGCCCCTCTTGTGTGATTTACAACCTCAGACAACAATGGACAGTCACAATGAGCAGAAATCGACTCAAAAAACAAGTTTGAGATTTTTTTTTTGAAGTATGACAGATATAATTTTTAACAATGAGCACCACAAACAGAGAAATTGGGGAAACATTTAGATAACTCTTCAGATCATCTTACACGCTCCTTTCCTTTTTTCTTTAGATTAGAATAATTTTAATGTATACTGTATGTTTCATACTAAAGCTTTCTACACAATTTTAATTTCTTGATATGGCATAATTTATATTAATACCCTTCTTCCCATCCCCACATAAAGTTTGTAGTTGCTTCCTGAGGATTTTTAAGAAGGTTCAGTTCTGATTTTTTGAAATTATTTTTAATTTTTATTTTATACTGATTTATTTACAAAGTTTAAATACATTGTTTTTCACACAAAATCCTTACCATTTCCTTCATCCCCCAATCATTGAATTGTGTAATGCCATGATTAACACCCCCCACCCATCCTCACCCCTCTGCTTCCATCCCCCCTTCAATCCTTGTTCTCATTCTGTAATAATGGTTTTATACAGTATTTGTCCTTATGATACTGAGTTAGTTCACTCAGCATAATGCTCTCCCAAGTTAGTTAATAACTTACAAAATCATTGCTCCTGCATGCTGCATAGTATTCCATTGTGTGAATGTACCACAACTTCTCAATCCATTCTTTTGTGGTTGGACATTTGGGCTGTTTCCATGTTCTTGTGATGGTGAATAACGCTGCTATGAACAAGTACAAGTCTGCCCAATATAGTCAGAAATGCACAATCTGAAGAGGATAAAATTGTGAATGGGACTTCCTAAGGATTAAATCCCTGTATGCATAAAAACCTTTTCCAACAAGGGTAAAAGAAAACCTCCTGATTGGAACAAACATTTGGCAATATATCTCAGACAAGAGGCTCATAACAAAAGTTTATAGACTACCCCTGGGCCCCCACAAGAAAATGACTGATAACCCAATTACAAAATGAGTAAAAGACGTGGAAAGAGTGTTCACAGAGGAAGACATTTGAATGGCCAACAGATACATGAAGAAATGCTTCAAATCACATAAGAGAGATGTAAATCGAAACCACGATGAGATACCATCTCACTCCAGTAGCACTGGCAAAGTTTAACAGGACAGCAAGTAACAAGTATTGGAGATGATGTAGAAAATAGGAACTCTTATACATTGTTGGTGGGATTGTAAAATGGTACAACCACTCTGGAAGGCAGTTTGGTGTTTCCTCAGAAAGACGAACAGAGAAATTCCATATGATCCAGATACTCCATTGCTTGGAATAAACCTCATGAATATGAGAACTGAGGCTCAAATGAACGCACACTCCTTAATTATTCATTCATTAATTATTGAAGACACACTCCTTATTATTCTCATTCCCCCCAAAATATAATCCAACAGAATTATCACGCAATATCATCAATGCAAACAAAGCCTTGTTAAAGACTATTAAAAATGGATAGTAGAGAACATTAACAGAAAATTGCCAGAAATTTAAGCTGAATTTAAGAGTCTATGGCACTGGCAATATTGTGGATGTTGAATGGGTATTGACTGAAAGCAGAGAATACGAATAGGATGCCTATATGTTTTACTGACTATGCAAAACATTTGACTAGGTGGTGGTGCTGTTATTAGGGGCTGTTGAGTTGAGTACAGCTCATAGCAACCCTATGAACAAAAGATCTGAACCCGGTGCTGTCCTGTGCCATCCTCACACTTCCTGACACATAAGAGCCCATTGCAGCATTCACCTGATCAATCCACCTGGTTGAGGGTCTTTCTCTCTTTCGACAACCCTGTACCCTTCCCAAAATTATGTTCCTCTCCAAGGAATAGCACCTCTTAGCAACATGTCCAATGTATTAAGGGGAAGCCTCATCATTCTTGCCTCCAAAGAGCACTCTGTCTGCAGCCTCTCCAAGTCATATCTGTTCATTCTCTTGACCGTCCATGGGATGCTCAGTACTCATCTCTAACACCACACTCAAAGGTATCAATTCTTTTTCTGTCATCCTTATTCATCACCCAGCTCTCAGATGTGTAGCTAGTAGTCAGAAACACTATGGCCTGAATCAGATGCACTTTATTCCTCAATAATTTGAAAATGTCCCTAACTGCAGATTTTCCTAGTGCAAAGCATCTTCATATTTCCTGACTTCTCCTACCAAGGGTGTTAATCATGGATCCAACAAGAATTTGAACTATGTGGATCACGACAAATTATGGCTAATACTGAGAAGAATGGGAATCCCAGAGCACTTAACTGTGCTTATGTGAAACCCATGCCAAGAACAAGAAGCTTTTAACCAAACAGAGCAAGGGCATACTGCTTCATTAAAAACAAACAAACAAACAACACCAAAACCCAAAACCAACCAACCAAACAAACAAACAAAAAAAACCAACAAAAACCAAAACACCAAAACCCACCATACATCAAGGAAGTATTCTTTCTCCATACCTATTCAATCTGTATGCTGACAAGATTATTTAAGAAACTGGACTTAATGAAGAAGAATGTGGCATCAAGATCAGAGAAAGATGCATCAACACCTGCATTATGTAGATGACATAACCTTGCTTGTTGAAAATGGCGAGAAAATGAAGTGTTTGTTGCAGAAGATCAGGGACTAAGGCCTCCAGTTTGGATTGCATGTCAACATAAAAAAAACCCCAAACCAAAACAAACAAAAATTCTCACCACTAGGCCAATAGACAACATCATAATAAATGGAGAAAATATTGAAGTTGTCAATTATTTAATTTTACTTGGATTCCACAATCAACACGCATTGTTGCAGCAGTCAGGAAATCAAAAGATGAGTTCCATTGGGAAGAGCCCTTGTCAAAGATCTCTTCAGAGTACTAAAGAGCAGCAATGTCGGTTTAAAGACTAAAGTGTGCCTGACCCAAGACATGCTCTTTTCACTTACTTTCTATGTGTCTGAAAGTTAGACTCATAGGATGGCAGAAGAAGAATGAATGTCTTTGAGTTGTGGGGCTGGAGAAGAGTATTGACTATCCCATGGACTGCAAAGAGAACAAACAGGCCGGTTCTAGAGAAAGTGAAGCCAGAGTACTCCTTGGAGGCGAGGATACTGAAACTCTGTCTCACGAACTTTGGGCATGTTGTAAGGAGCGGCCAGTCCTTGAAGAAAGACGTCATGCTTTGAAAGGTGGAGGGTCAGCATACGAGACTCTCAACTCGATGTACTGTCACAGGGGCTGCAGTAATGAGCTCGGATGTGTCAGAGATGGTGGGAAGGGGCAGGAGAGGGCAGGATCCAGAACTGGGGTTCCCAGGGTCATTATGAGTTGTAGTTGACTCAATGGCACATGACACCAACAAGAGCATTACTTGAGCCCCTCAAATACAGAGCAACTAGGATAAGATCTGGATAACTTTTCTGATCATCTTGTACAGTCCCTTCTTAGATCTCCTATCATATGGAATCACGATACTTTATGTTCTCTGTTTCTGAATGTAGCCTTGGCCTGACATAGTTTCCAGCAGGTGGAAGAGGCTTTCTTAATTCTGAGCAAATAAATGAGCCAGTGAAATGCACAGACACACTGTCTCACCAAGGTTGTAAATTAATGGCAGAACTGGAGAAAAATGGCTTATATCTTGATTCTCAAGCCAGTGTGTTCTCCACCCAATGGCATTTTCTAGCCGAGACTCCCATCTTCTTCCCTTTATACTCACAATCGCTTAATAAGTGTGGCAGTGGGACATCTACCAGGGACCCACTTACTGCCCTGTGAAATTGAACATGAGAGAAAATTAGGAAGAAGAGGCAGGCGATGTCTTTCACCCCTTCTCCACAAAGATTAGCAATGTAGCAGAGATTTTAAACTTGACTTGGCAGATTCTTAGGCCTCAGAGAGCTGTTCATCTTGTTAATTCTGAGTTGGCTGCTATGGCCCTTCTTCAAAGCCAGGCTTGGTGGCAAGCACGTCCAAGCTGATTGTGATTCACCAAGGAACCAGCAACAGTCTTTTGGGGACTGAGATGTGGCAACACATCTGACATTGTACTTAGCTTGCGCATATTCTATTGTGGTTCTACAGTGTTGTACAAAATAAACATGCCTTGTTCCAGCTCTCTGCTATCCAAGTCCATGTTCTGTGACTTGTTATTACAGAGTGAACGTCCAGGGAAAGACCTCAGCCTCATTACAGTTCTGTTTTCCTGGAAGAGAACCATGGAAGAAGTGGAGATTACATGATTCCATAGGAGGCAGTAACATGGGAGTGGGGCGACTTCACTGTTGGTTTGAATAATAATAAGGTTGTTTGCAAACTTTTGATATAATAGCGTCTCGCCCAGGACAACTCACACTCTCTGCCGTCGGTTCAGTTCCAGTTCATAGTTAGCTCATGGGGCTCTGAGCCTGGAAGGCACGATGGAGGAGACTGCCTGTCTTCCCTCTGTGGAACTATTAATGGCGCCGAAACATTACCTCTGAGTTAGCAATACACTCATGACGGATGATGCCACCTCCCGAAGTGCTGCATAAAATACAAGAGCAGCGTCTTACTCTTCTTGTGAAGCCTGTATGAGTGGGCTAGGATGTGAGCAGCCAGGAATGGAGGTGAGGAAGCGGAATGGTCCTGTTCACAGCATGTGGAGGTGCCGTCACACATCGTCAGCACAGCCCACTTACAGGGATTCACAGGCTTGCACGATCATTACCACTGGGAATCCCTGTAAGTGGGCTGCTGTGTTCTTCTGGAATTTCCTGCCCGCTGCCCTCCCCGCCCCGCTCTCTGAGGTGCCTTTCCTTTTGACACAGTGAGATGCTCTGTGCTCACTTTGTACTCCACAGCCACTTCTCTGATGGCCTCCGATTTATCTCAGTAGGGACTGTTACTTGAAGTTAAGACTAGATGGTAGATAAGCTCATTGCTTCCAGAGTGTTCTTTGTGTCTCGGTGCTCTTCACAGAGTTGGCAATGACTGAGGATGACGGAAGAATTGATGCCTTTGAACATGGTGCTGGGGAAGAGCACGGAATGTCCCAGGACGGCCAAAAGAACAAGCAGAGGTGTCTTGGAGAAGGTGCGGCCAGGGCGCTCCTTGGGGGCAAAGACGACAAAGCTTCATCTCACCTGCTTTGTGCATGTTGATCGGAGAGGCCCTTAGTTTGAGAGGAGCTTCAGGCTTGGGAAGTAGAGAGGGTCAGCGAAGGAGAGGAAGACCCTCAACCAGATGAACTGACACAGTGACTGCAACAATAGGCTCACGTGTGTCAGAGATTATGACATTGGCACTGAACAGGGCAGGGTTCAGGTATGTTGTCTTTTATAGAGTTGATATGAGTCATACTTGACGGCACACAATAACAATAAAGTTTTCCCTTTGTTTTAGCTCCTCGATGGTCCAGTAAAATTTTTTTAGTCTCTCGTTACATCTGTTTTAGTTTTTTCTTTCTCTGGTTTTACAGTAACCATTTGATCTTTTCATGAATGATATCCTTGATATAATCTACAACTCATCTGGTCTTTGATCATTGGTGTTCAATGCCTCAAGCCTATTCTTAAAAGATGTTCTTGAAATTCTGATTGAATTGATTCAAGACAATGTCTTGGCTCCTGTGGACTTATTTTAATTTTCTTCAGCTTCAATTTGAACTTGAATATAAGTAATTGATGGCCTGACCCACAGTCCACCCCTGACCTAGTTTTGACTGTCAAGATTGGGCTTCTCCAGTGACTCCTTCCACAGATGTAGTCATTCTGACCCCTATGCAGCTCATCAGGTGAGATCCATGTGTAAAGTCATTGTTTGTGTTTTCTTAAAAACATATTTGTGATAAATAAAGAATTGTAAATACAAAATTACTGGATTCTATTTCCCGCCTCTTTTCTATCACCAAACCTGTACTACTGTTCCTTCCTCACCATTTCCCGCTTCTGCATTCCAGTCACCATCTTGAAGACATGTTTGATCAATTTCTGACTGCAAGATTTAGCAAACATTTTTTATTTCTTCCTTTCTGGTTCTAGATCTAGGAGTGTATATTTGAATAATAGTCACGTTAACAAGTCTTCCTTGCATGTATAAGGATATTATCTTATCCCTCACAACATTGTATTTCAGAATGGAACTTAACTGTGAATGCAACACCATTCTTCTTCTGTTTTACATTCCCAGCATAGTATATCATATGATTATCTGCACTGGAGCATCAAGAAACCAAAACAAGGGAAAACCATGCCGAAGTAAAAGAGTTGAACAGAAGATTTCAATAAGCAGCAACAGAGGACAAAGAAAAGTATTATCATGGAATGTGCAGAGAGCTGGAACTGGAGAATAAAAAGGGAAGGACTTGCTCTGCATTTCTCAAGCAGAACTGAAAACTAAATTTAAACCTTGACTTGCAATAATGAAAGATGCTAGGGGCAATATATTGAATGACCCAGAAAACAGAAGGGGGCGGGGGAAGATAGAGGGAATATACAGATTCACTGAACCAAAGAGAACTGATTGACACTGAAAAATGTCAGGAAGTGCCACATGAACAGGACCCAATGGTAATGAAGAATTAAAAGCTGCATTGACGGCACTGGCAAAAAATAAGGCCCCGGGAATCGATGGGATACCAACTGACTTGTTTCAATTAACAGACTCAGCCTTGGATGTGCTAAACAGTATATGCCACGACATTTGGATGACCACTGTCTGGCCAACAGACTGGAAGAGGTCCACATTTGTTCCCATTCCCAAGACAGATGATCCAGCAGAATGTGGAAACTATCAAACAATATCAAATGCAAGCAAAATGCTGCTGAAGATCATTAAAAAATAGGGAACTGACAGAAGTTCAAGCAGGATTTACAAGAGGCTGTGGCACCAGGAATATCATTGCTGATGTCAGATGGATCCTGCTGGAAGTAAAGAATACCAGAAGAATGTCCATTTGTGCATTGTTGACTATGCAAAGGCATTTCACTGTGTGGATCATGACAAGTCGTGATTGACATTGAGAAGAATGGGGATCCCAGAGCACTTAATTGTGCTCAAATGAAACCTAGACCTGAACCAGGCAGCTGTTGTGCAAACAGAGCAGGGAAACACTACATGGTTTAAGATTAAGAAGGGAGTGGGTCAGAGTTGGATTCTCTCGTCATACCTATTCAATCTTTAGTATTGTTGCTGTGTACTGTAGAGTCAGAACTGACCCATAGCTGATCCTGCAGTAGGTTTTCAGAGGCAGGTAATAGCACAGGGGGAGATTGCCCATCCTTCTTCCATGGTGCGGAGACCTCGAACTGCATGCTTTCAGGATTGCAACACAACTTCTTGCCGCTCGGTCACCAGAGCAAATTATTCACGAAGCTGGACTCTGTGAAGAGGAATGTGGCATCAGGATCAGAGCGAGACTCATCCATCAACCCACTGCATTACGCAGATGATACAACCTTGCTGAATGTGAGGAGACTTGAAGCTCTTGTTGCAGAGGATCAAGGCGTGCAGCCTTCAGTATGGATTGCATCTCAATGTCAAGAAAACAGATTCTTACCACTGGACTGATAGGCAACATCATGATGGATGGAGAAGAGGCTGAAATTGTTAACAACATATTACTAGGATCCACAACTCACCCTTGGTACCAGCAGTCAGGCAATACGAAGACACATTGCACTGGGAAAACCTGCAGTTAGGGACCTCTCCAAATTATTGATGAGTAATGCTGTTAGTTTGAGGACTAAGACGCAGCTGATTCAAGCCATGGTCTTTCTGATCACTTGCTATGCTCTTTGAGAGTTGGACAATGAATAAGGATTACAGAAGAAGTATTGATACCTTTGAGTTTTGGTGCTTGAGAAAAGCACTGAACATCCCATGGACGCCCTAAAGAACAAACAAATATGTCTTGGAGAGGGTATAGCCAGAGTGCTCTTTGGAGACAAGAATGACGAGGGCTCCTCTCTCGCACTCTGGGGATGTTACCAGAGGGGCTATTGCATGGAGAAGGACGTGATGCTGGGAAGGGTGGAGGCGGGCTGGTGAAGGAGAGAACAACTCTTGATCCAGTGGCTGCTGCAGAGGGCTCTAGTGTGTCAGGAAGTGTGGGGACAGCACAGGACAGATCAGGCTTTCACTTCTGTTGTTCATACACAGGGTCACTATGAGTCATACTCAACTCAATGGCACCTAACAACAACACATACACGTGAAGGCACATACATATACACACACATCTATGTTGGTACTGACTGTGCAGTCTTTGTGTTTCCTTAGTAAATGCTTGCTTTTGAATTGTGCAGTGTTTCTTTCATTGTGACTGTAATATGTTCTTTTCAAAGAGGCACTGCCCTGTTGGCCATGTTGTAAATACTGGCAATAAACAGGAACTTTGACTCCCGAGGTTGGTAACCCGATGAAGAGCAAAATGTGTTTTTAGGTGTCTTGAGTATTTTATGGAATAAAGCCGGATAGTGGCAAATAAACGAAAACAGTATTTTTAAACATTTTAGGATAACTCACCACGGTCAACACTCTTGGCACCAGCAGCCAGGAAATAAAAAAACATACTGTGATGGGGAAGTCTGCTGTTAGGGACCTCTCTAAAGTACTCAAGAGCAACAGTATCTCTCTGGAGACTAAGGTGCGCCTGATACAGGCCATGGTCTTTGCAATCACTTGTTATGCATCAGAGAGTTGGACAATGACTAGGGAGGATAGAAGGAGAATTGATGCCTTTGAGCTGTGGTGCTGGAGAAGAGTATTGAATGTACCATGGACTGCCAAGAAAACCAACAGATTCATAGTAGAGAGGATTAAACCAGGCTACTCTCTGGAGGCAAGGATTCTGGGGCTCCATCTGACATACTTTGGACATGTTTTAAGGAGAGACAGGTCTTTAGAAAGAGACATCATGCTGGGTAGAGTGGAGGGACAGCGCAGGAGAGGAAGGTCCTCTATGAGGTGGATTGATTCAGTGACTGGGGTATTTGGGATGGGTGTGTCAGAGACAGTGCGATTGGCACAGGACAGAGCAGAGTTTAGGGCTGTTGTACATAGGGTCGCTATGAGTCACAGGCAACTCGATGTCACATAACAACAACAACAACAGGATAACTCACACATTTCCTTAGTTCTTCCTCAGTTCTCAATGAGTCTGACTTTCCCACTTTATGAACGTTTTCTGATGGTAGTAAAAATATACAGAGCAAAGCATCTGCGGATCTGGAAATTTTTCCGCGTACCGTTGTACTGCAGAAATAACAAAGGAACCTGTCTTGAAGAAATATAGGCAGGGTTCCTCAGAAGCAAGGATGGTGAGGTGAACTCTAACATACTTCGCCGTTTCGTCAGGAGCAGCCAGTCCCTGGAGAAGGACGTTATGCTCAGAGAAGTAAAGGGTGAGGGGGGAAGGAAGAGCCTGGGGAAGGGCTGTCACAGGGCCTGCAGCCGGAGGCCTGAGCACAGCAGACGCTGGGCGGGAGGGGCAAGACCCTGTCCTCTGTGAGTCAGGTGACAAGTCAGGACCTAGCAATGGCGTTGCGTGATGCAGGCTGAGTTATCCATGTCGGACAACCATTGTCGTCATCCACCTAGCACCTGGCCCACCACATCCGTGGAGACTCAGCACCCTCTGATGCAATAATCGTTCTTGCCTTTTCCTTCTTACCTCGGTATCAGTGATAATCCTTGGGTCCTGCGTATTTGCTTAGTTCATGTGCACAAAATTGTACAGTGTTTGCCTTTTCTGCAGCAATTACTTTCCTTTAAATAATATATTTTTTTAAATTTTATACTCGTTTACCCACAAAGTTCGCATACATTGTTCTTCACACTGGATCTTTCCCATTTCCTTAACCCACCCCTCCC
>NW_006399774.1:23127462-23134575 GCF_000299155.1 Elephantulus edwardii
TCTCCCTGCCCAGCCCTCCCCCCCAGCCCCCCAACCCAGTTTGCTCCAAGGAGTCCTTTTGAAGTATTCTAGTTTTGTTTTCCTCCTTTTAAAATTCCTATTGAATTTATATTTAAATCAGATGCCTTTCATCTATCTTCTACATGTGCATTAAAAATGATAGGTTCTATTTGAAGAGACAGAACAAATAGACAACATCATGATAAATGAAAAAGATCGACTTTATCAATGATTTCATCATACTTGGACTCACAATCAACATCATGGTGCCAATAGTCGAGAAACCAGAAGATGGACATTTGCTCTCAGGGACTTCTCCAGAGAGCTGAAGAGTGAGGACAACAATTTAGAGAGTAAGGTATACCTGGTCAAGACATGGTCTTTTCAGTTACTTGTCCCACATTTAAAAGTTGGACAGTTAAGAAGGATGACAGAAAAGTGGTCGATGCCTTTGAGTTGTGGTGTTGGATTATGTTCTTGTTATGTGCCATTGAGTCGCCTATGACTCATAGCGACCCTGTGTACAAGAGCCCTAAACCCTCCTCTATCCTGTGCCAACCTCGCTGTCTCTGGCATACCTTTTCCCACTGCCCTAATCACTGAATTGATCCATCTTGTCCACAGTCTTCCTTCCCTGCACAGTCCCTCTACTCTCCCAGAAATGATGTCCCTCTCCAAGGACTGGTCCCTCCTTACAACATGTCCAAAGTATCCCAGACAAAGCTTCAGAATCCTTACCTCCAACGAGCAGCCTGGCTTCACCCTCTCCAGGACAAACCTGTTTGTTCTCCTAGCAGTCCATGTATATTCAACACTCTTCTCTAGCACTACAGCTCAAAGGCATCAATTCTCTTTCTATCATCCCAGTCCTGTCCAGCTTTCCAATGCATAGCTGTAATTGTGAAGAATATGGCCCAGATCAGATGCACCTTAGTCTCCTGCTTTACATCGTTGCTCTTTAGAACTCTGGAGAGGTCCCTCACAGCCGATTTTCCCGATGCAATTCGTCTCTTGTTTTCCTGACTGCTGGTACCAAGAGTGTTAACTGAGGAGCCAAACAAATGGAAATTGTTAACCATCTCAATCTGTTCACCATCCATCCTGATGCTGCCAATTGACCCAGTGGCGAGAACCTTTGTTTTCTTGATGTTGAGCTTCACTCCACACTGAAAGCTGCAGTCCTTGACCTTCTGCAGCAAGCACTTCAGCTCCTCCTAAGTTTCAGCAACCAGGGTTGTGTCATCTGCATAACACAGGTTATTGATGAATCTTCCACTGATCCTGATGCCACATTCCTCCTTGTACAGCCCAGCATCGTGGATGATCTGTTCTGCATACAGATTGAAAAGGTATGGAGACAAAATACATCCCTGACGAATACCCTTTCTAATTTTGAACCATGCGGTGTCTCCTTGCTCTGTTTTGTTGACTGCCTCTTGGTCCAAGTATAGGTTTTGTTTAAGCACAACCAAATGGATTCCTGTTCTTCTCAGAGTCAGCCACAGCTTGTTGTGATCCATACAGCCAAAAGCCTTTGCATATTCAATGAAGCACAGATAGACATTCTTCTGGTACTCTCTGCTTTCTGCCAAGATCTATCTGACATTAGTTATAATATCCCTAGTACCATGACCTCTTCTAAACCCAGCCTGCACATCTGGCAGCTCTCTGTTGATGTGTTGCTCCAGTCGTTTTTGGATAATTTTCAGCAGAATCTTGCTTGCATGTGATATTAAAGATATTGTTTGATAATTTCCACCCTCTGTCAGGTCACCTTTCTTTGGAATGGGAACCAACCCCAATCTTATCGGTGTTGAACACGAATGCTAAATGTTCTAGACTGCCAGTATAACATATCTGTCTTGGAGAAAGTATGACCAGAGTGATCATTGGAGGCAAGCATGGTGAAACACCAGCTCACATCCTCCGGGCACATTGTCACGAGGGACCAGTCCTTGGAGAAGGACACCACTCTGGGGAGGTGGGGGCCCAGTGTAGAAGAGGACCCTCAACAGGCTGAATTGACACAGTCGGGATGGTGGGACAGCACAGGATAGGGCCTTGTCATATCTGTTGTTCATAGCGTTGCACATAACAACAACAATTTGAAAACAGTCAGTGACTCACATACACTTTAATTGAATGTTTAAAAGTGTTGGTCATTTGAGAAAGTTGTGAGCCTCTGGTGATCTTCATGGACTTTCAAAGGCCCACGCTGATGCACACTCATATTAAAAGTGGGTTTTCGTTCACAACACTTTCATTTTTTTCTTTTTTCGTTCCCATAGCTTTTAATTCACTTCATTTATTCTAGACAATAGGTATGAAGAGATTCCAGGAAGATTAGTGTTTCCTGCCATTCACTGTCCAAGTGGCCCTGGAACCTTGGCAGCCCCAGGCATGGCAGAACGAGAAGCACCCAATCCCACACCATTTTGTAAGCAGTTGTGTATGTCCTGTTGTGTTTGCAGGGTTGTCCGTGGCAGAGTATTGATGTAGGTCCCAGGCCTAGTCCGTCTCAGTCTGGACACCTTACTAACTAACGTAGGTTCCTGCATGGCAGCTACAGGCAAGCGTCTGTTCACAAATGTGGGTGCCCATGAGGTGCACGGCCGGGAACTGAACCGAGCCCGCCCACGTGCAGGGGAGGTTTCGGTCACTGACCCGTGACCGTCCCTTCCAATCCAGCAGCCCTGCACTAATTCCCAATTTCTCATACTTTCTGGTTTGCCAGATCTGATTACACTTGACCTGAAAAATGTACCCAGGTGTTTGTCAAAATCAATGACACAGCTGGGTGCTAGAGGAAAAACAGCGTTGCTGAAATAGAAGCATGTGTGTCAGTCAGAGTTTTCCCAGTTAGAACAGTGAACACGAGACACGCTGTGCTCTGAGGCCGCAGCCCTGTCTGTGCCCCCTCCCTCCACCACTGAATTGTGTTTTCCAGTTTGAAAGGGGCCTGTGTTCCCATGGATTTAGATTTGTCATCTGTAAAGTGAGCAAGACTCTCTTGGTTTTTCTGCACTGCGGGTTTGTTAGGGCTGAACTTGGCTGTGAAACAGCAGAGAAGAAATCCTGCCCGGAGAAGGGCCGCTTTAGAGCTAGACGGAGGCTGCCGGAGGGTCTGCTGCCGGACTGACTGCTGCCAACGTGGTGCGAACAGGCTCCGAACCTGAAATCCACTAGACAGAAAAGAGAACTGAAATAGAAAGCGTCAATATGTAAATATACGGTACAGGACGTGTGTGAGCATGTTCTTCTAGGTGCCGTCGAGCAGTGACTTGTAGTGACCTGACGTGCAGCAGATCTGAACGCTGCCCTGTCCCGTGCCACCCTCACCATCTCTGACACACTCAAGCTCATTGCCACAGTTTGTCAGTCCACTGGGTTGAGGGTCTTCCTCCTTCACTAACCCTCCACCTTTCCAAGCATGGTGTCCTTCTCTAAAGAGTAGCCTGTCCTCGCAACATGCGCAGAGTATGTGAGAAGAAGCTTTACCATCTTTGCCTCCAACGAGCACTCTGGCTGTACCTTCTCCAAGACAGATGGATCTGTTTGTTCTTTTGGCCGTCCATGGACAAGTCCATTCAGCACTTGTCTTCAACACCGTGGTTAATAGACATTAATCCTTTGTCATCCTTATTCATGGTCCAGCTCTCAGCAGCATAGCAAGTGATTGAAAAGACCATAGCCTGAGTCAAGTGCACCTTAGTCTTCAAACCGACAACATCGCTCTTCCTTAACAGCAGATTTTTCCAGTACACTATGTGTGCTAATCATCTGCCTACTGGTACCAAATGTGTTTATTGTGCATCCAAGTAAGATCAAGTTTCAAATAATGGTCTTCAACATACAAAAATATATTGGTATAGTGTGCATGTGGGTATGTTGTTGTTGTTGTTGTTATGTGCCGTCGAGTCATTTGCGTGTACGTGTGGGTATAAGGTATGTAAAACGTACAACATCGATGTTACTAGTGTAATACATGATGGTTGTTCTCGAGGTGGCTCCAGAAATGAAGGAATTGTCCCTGTGCTGGTGGGAAGGTAGAGAGGAGCAGCCGCTGCAGGCTTGTTTGACACTCTCCCGAGCTGAACATAAATCCATGCTGTGAGCTGGGAATCCCAGTCCTTGCTTTATACTCCAAAGAAGTGGAGATGGGATAGGAAACAGGAACCCACACGTCAGCGTTCATCATAACACGAGTCCATGGCCAGAATACGGAAACAGTGGAAATACCCATCAAGAGATGAAGAGTGTGGTCCATACATGCAGTGGAACATGACCCATCTGTAATGAGAAATGGAGCCCGGTTTATAGCCCAACATGAGCGAACCTTAAGAACCCATGTTCGATAGAACGAGTCAGATAGAAAAGGGCAGACACTACAGGATCCCACTTAGGTGAAGTATGCAAATATCAAGCTATCAAAGATTATTAGTGGTTGGCAGGCGTAGGAGGAGGGAAAATGTATTGCTTGGGGCAGGGAATTTATGATAATGATGGTAAAAACTCTGGAGGAAAGTGAAAATGGTAGCACAACTTGAAGAAGATGATCAGTGTCATTGAGTTGGGTACACTCATGTTTGTGGCCCGTTTTGCTTTGTATAGTTTCTACACAGTAAAAATCTGAAGACTAAGTGGGGACTTGAGCTGCTGTTCCAAAGGCTGCCCCTGATGGGGAGAGTCCCCCACAGCTCGGGGAGGAGGACGCTCAAGCACCTGGCTGGTTTCCAGCCTCGGAGACTCAGGAGGGGCAGGGTGAGCTCGGTTCTGATTTGAGGACAAGGGCATGGAGTGGGGTGCAGCTCGCAGCCAGCCTGCACTGCATTTCCGATAGCATGAGTCTCGATGAGAGGAGATTTGCCCGCCTTCCTACTCACAGAAGGTGGTACTCTCAAACTGCTGGCCTCAGGTCGAAGTTATGCTTGTAGATTTGGTTAAAGCCCATTTCCTATTGCTTTATAATCTTAGTTTGTGCAAGACTTCATATGACTTTGCACAGTGATGGAAGCAAACATTTTATGGAAAATGTTCAACCTTTAAAATAGGTGGCAGGTTTCAAAAATCTTATTCAGAAAATACCAACGAAACGGGGCTACTCATTGGAGGCAAGGATTCTGAAGCTCAGTGTGACATACTTTGGGGCAGGAGAGACCAATTCTTGGAGAGGGACATCATGCTTGGGAGGGAGGAGGGACAGTGCAAGAGAGGAAGACCCTCAATGAGACGGATTGACTGAGCGACTGGAGTGATGGAGGCAGGTGTGTCAGAGACAATGAGGTTGGTTCAAGATAGAGCAGGGGTCAGAGCTGTTGTACACAGGGTCACTATGAGTCGCAAGTGAGTTGATGGCACATAACAACATAAAGGTCAGGACATCTTTAAAATGAACACCCATTGTGTATAAGAGAATAGCTTCCTATAATATTCTGATATTACAGATTTAATTTCCTCTGGTTTTGTTGTGGTGCCACCTCTCTCATTCCTTAATCAAGTTGTTTGTGTCTTCTTTTTTTTTTCTTTTGTTAAGGTTGCCAATGGTTTGTCATTTTAGTGGTCCTTTCAAAATACCAGCTATTGGGCTTATTTATTTATTCATTTGTTTTTCTGTTTTCTATCTCATTGATTTCAGCTCTTATCCTTATAATTTCCTTTCTCTTAGAGGTTGTTGAGTTAGATTGTTGTTCTTTTTCTATTTCATGAAAGTGTTGTTAGATCATTAATTTTGCATCTTTCTTCATTTTTTATGTGTTTGCCTATTGCTATGAATGGCCCTCTCTCTATCCCAGAGGTTTTAGTATGTTTATTTTCAATATCATTTATCTCAAGGAACTTTTTTATTTAACTCTTTGTTTCTTCTATAACACAATTGTGTTCTAGCAGTGTGTTCTTTAGCTTCCATTTTTTATAAGCTTATAAGTGGTTTTATAAGCTTTATCCTGTTGTGGTTAATTTCTAGTTTTATGGCATTATTATCTGAGAAGATACTTTGTATTATTTCAGTGTTTTTTAATTAGTTGAAGCTTGCTTTGTGCTCTGTGATCAATTCTGTAGAATGTACCATGTGCACTCGGGATAAAGTGAATTAGGTTTTAGTTGGGTGCAGTGCTCTGAATACATCCACTAGGTCGAGTTGGCTGACTGTGTAGTTTAGGTCTTCTGCATCTTTGTTAAGTTTCTTTTGAGTTGACCTATCCTTTGGTGAGAGAGGTGTGTTAAGATCTCCTACCTCTGTTGTGGTGTTATTTCTTTCTTCAGTTCTCTTAATAGGGTCCCCCCACCCATTTTATGTATGAAAACCAGGCCGGGTGCTGATTGTGGGACAGACCACCAATTACTCATATGCAAGTTCAAGCTGAAGTTGAGGAAAATTAAATCAAGTCCACGGGAATCAAAATTTGACCTTAAGTCTGTCCTACTCGAATTTCAAAACCATCTCAGGAATAGGTTTGAGGCCTTGAGTACCAATGAGCGTAGACCAAATGAGCTCTGGGAGGATATCAAGAAAATCGTCATTACAAAGGCTAAAAAAGAAGAAAAGAAAAAAAGTCAGATGAGACATGAGTATTTCATTAGAAAGCCAAGAAGCCAAAGGTAAGGGAAGAAACCAAGAAATCAAAGAGCTGAACAGAAAATTTCAAAAGGCAGCCCGGGAAGACAAAGCAAGGTACTATAATGAAATGTGCAGAGAGCTGGAGTCAGAAAATCAAAAGGGCCGAACTCGCTCAGCATTTCTTAAGCCGAAGGAGCTGAAAAACAAATTAAGCCACAGGTGGCAATACTTAAGGACACTTTGGGTAGAATGTTAAATGATCCAGGAAGCATCAAAAGAAGATGGAAGGAGTACACAGAGTCACTCTATCAGAAGGAATTGGCTGACACAGAGGAATTTCATGAAATAACATATGAGCAAGAGCCTATGGTGATGAAGGACAAAGTTAAGTTGCTATGAAGGAATTGGCAAAAAACAAGACTCCAGGAGTTGACGGCATACCAATTGATTTATTTCAACAGACAGACACTGGCCTGGATGTGCTCACTAATTTGTGCCAAGAAATCTTGGAGGACTAGCTGGAGGACAGCCAGCTGGCCGACTGACTGGAAAAGATC
>NW_006399774.1:23135760-23141635 GCF_000299155.1 Elephantulus edwardii
GAAGCTGGAATGCTCCTTGGAGTCAAGGATTCTGAAACTTTGTCTGACATACTTTGGAAATGTTGCAAGGAGGGACTGGTCCTTGGAGAGGGACATCATGTTAGGGAGAGTGGAGGAGCATCGCAGGAGAGGAAAACCCTCGATGAGATGGATTGATTCTGTGAGTGGAGTGATGGGAAAGAGTGTGTTTGAGACGGCGAGGTTGGCATAGGATAGAATGGCATTTAGGGCTCTTGTACATAGGCTTGCTATGAGTTGCAAGCGACTCGATGGCACATAACAACAACAACATGTGTTTTAGCAGGTCTATTATTTGTTGCATAGATGTTGATCAATCTTATGTTTTCTTCATCTACTGTGCCTTTAATCATTATATAGTGCCCTTCTTTATCTTTTTAGGATGGTTTTTATTTTGAAGTCTATTTCATCAGAGATCAGTATTGCCACTTCTGCATTTTTTTTGTGGATGCCATTTGCTTGGTATATTTTTTCCAGCCTTTGATTTTGAGTCCATCTTTCTCTTCATTTACTAGATGTGTCTCTTGTGGGCAGTATATATTGATGAGCTTTGCTTTTTTTTATCCATTCTGATGCTCTTTTTCTCTTGTTTGGTGCATTAAGTCCATTCACGTTAAGTCTGATTATTGATAGGCCAGGTTTTAAAAAATATTTTTATTGATATTCATATGGTAATACCTTTACCGTATGTCTCATTCATATACATTGTTTTATACAATCTTTAATTACATTATGTTTCATACAATCATTCATATACATTCTATTTTCCACTTTTTATACTAGTTTACTTACAAAATTTGAATACATTGTTTCCACATGAGATCTTTCCCATTTCCCTCCTCCAGTCCATCAAATTATATTACCCCATAATTAATCCCCTTTCCTGCACATCCTCACCCATCTGCTTCCACCCTCCCCTTGCCCCTTGGCTCTTCATACTCATTCTACAATAATGATTTTACACAGTATTTGTCCTCATGGGACTGAGTTAGTTCACCTAGCATAATGAGCTCCAGTCCTTCCCAAGTTAGGTTATAATTTACAAAATCATTGCTCCTGTGGACTATGTAGCATCCCATTGTGCAAATGTATCATAATTTCTCAATCCATTTGATTGTGGTTGGACATTTGGGCTGTTTCCATGATTTTTGTGATGGCAAATAAACACTGCTATGAACATTAGGGTACAATTTGTGTCTCAGTTCTCATTTTCTCAGGGAATATTCCAAGGAGTGGAATGAATGGCTGGGTCATATGGAATTTCTATAGTCAACTTTTTGAGAAAGTGGACAGGCTGGGTTGTATTGTTACCATTTTGCTGTGTTTCTTTTTTGTTGTTTCTTGTTACTATGGTCCATTAATTTTCCTTTGGTGGCTTTTTGTGAAGGACTTCCCATAAAAGTTCTTGCAGGTTTGGTCTTGTTTTCACAAATTCCTTAAGTTCCTTCTTTTCTACAATGGATGTGATTTCTTCTTCATATTTGATGGAGACCTTTGGTGGGTATAGGATCCTCGCTTGACAATTGCTTTCTTTCACCTTTCTGTTTTATGCCATCCTATTGTCTTCTTGCTTGCGTGGTTTCTGCTGAAAAATCAGAACTTAATCTTTTTGCTTTTCCTTTGTAGGTGGCTTTTTGTTTTTCTCATGCTGATTTTAATCTTCTATCCTTATCTTTTAATTTGGAGAATTTGACTATCATATGTTTTGATGTTCTCCTTTTAGGATCTAGTCTATTTGGGGTTCGCTGAGTTTCCTGAATGTGGATTTTCTAATTCTTCATAATACCTGGGATGTTTTTTTCTAGTACCTCTTCCACAATTTTCTCAGTGATTTCCCTATCCCTCTCATATTCTAGAATTCCAATCATAGGTATTTTAATCCTTTTGATATCATCCTATGTGCTTCTAATATTTTCTTCATGTCTCACCTCTAATTTTTCTTCTAGTATATTTCCGTAGAGGTTCTTGTTGTCCAGTTCGTTGACTCTCTGCTCTGTTCCATCTCGTCTGTTCTACTTTTTGTCCTTCAAGCATGCTGGACACTTTTACCATTTCAATCTTAATGTTTTGGATTGCATTTTCGTGTCTTTCTGGTATTTCTAGTACTGTGTTGGTAGTACTTTCTCTACTATGTGATACTTTTTAAGTTCTTGTACCTCCATCTATAGTTTCAAGTACTTCTTTCATTTTTTTACATTTTCTTCCATATTTGTGTAAGTTCTTCCCCATAGATATATTTATTCTGGCTCCATGTCTCTGGAACATTTGCTTTCTGGTTGGTTTCCATTGTTTCTTTATCATTGCATCTTCTTCCATAGCTGTTAAAATAATTTTCCTCAATATATTTTTTCTGGTTCTCTACCTCTAGGTTATTACCTTTATTTGTGGCTTCCATTGTTTCTTCCATTTTTTTTGTACTTTCATTTGTAACTGTTAGAAGGTCTCCATATCAACATATACCATCTGCCTTCTTGACTCTAGAGATCTCTGATGTGCTCTGCTTTTTTTGAGAAGCTTTAATTTGTTTTTTCACAGTATTTGAAGCTGCCTGTTTCTTTCTTGACATTGTGACAGTTTTCTTGATAAGTGTTATATCGTTTCTATTGTGTCTGTGAAAGTTGTTGTTGGTTCTTGCCTTTATAATGCTACTAATTGGTTGCCAAGTTAAAATATGGTGAGCTACTCACTCAACTGAAAGTCCTTTTGGGGAAAATTAGCCTTTCCTAAAGCCCTTGAAGTTCTCTCTGTTCTGTACCCCAGTCCTGTAGTCCCCTGACACCAAATCTATAGGTCTTCTTCATGTATGAAGTGGCTGAGTAGTGTGAGGCCAGGTGCTCTACTCAAATAGTTTCTCATGCATGTTTTCTTCTCAAGCTTCATGTCTTCCTTTGTCTCTGGAGTGACAGGAGATTAGAGATCAGGGCTGCCAGCTCAAGCAGCTTGCAAGCAGCTGGGGGTCTCAAGTCAGCCCTCTCTCTCTTGCAGAGAGCTACAATAACTCTTTCCGCTGCTTAAAGTTCTGTGTACTAAAGTCTTCCGTCTTCTTTGGCCCGTAGGATGGTGCCACAGCCACAGAGACAAGCGCCACCGGATGGAGGGAACTTAGTCCTATCTTTCCACAAGCAATGCATTTTTTTAAGCATATAATTTTAAAATTTTATACTGATTTACTTACAAAGTTCATATATCTTGTTTTTCTCACCAAATCGTTCCCATTTCTTTTACCACCCTCCCCTCTACCCATCAAATTGTACAACCCTATGATTAACCACCTTCCTCCCACTGCCCATTCTCACCCCTCTGCCCCCAACCCCCATCATCATACGTGTTTTACTAGTTATCTTTCTAGATCTACTATAATGGTCTTACACAGTATTTGTCCTTAAGGGACTGAGTTAGTTTACTTAGCATAATGCTCTCCAGTCCCTCCAAAATTAGGTAGTGATTTTCAGAATCATTGCTCCTGCGGCCGTGTAGTATTCCATCATGTGAATGTACCATGATTTCTCAATCCGTTTCATTGTGGTTAGACATTTAGGCTGTTTCCATGTTCTTGCGATGCTGAATAATGATGCTGTGAACATTGGTGTATAAATTTCTGTTTGTGCCTTGGCTCAAATTTTCTCAGGGTATGTTCCAAGCAGTGGGATATAAACATTAACTTTTTTTTTCTATAATTATATTTTATTAATTTTCATAAACATTTACAGAGATTTTGGGTTTCCATTCATTCATTGTTGCACTATTCTCTCTACCCTCCTCCCAGTTTGTTCTTGTCCAAATGCCACAGTGCTTATCAAAGCCAGTTCTGATTAATCTTCTTTAAACATTAACTTTTGATAAACAAGCTGACAATTTGGGCATGATATAATTTGTAAAAAAAAATATGTAAGTGCTAGCCATTTTTCTCCTCCAGTTGAGTAACATCTGAGAAAATCTGTTTCCTGAGCGCTTTCATCTTACCTTCCTTATTTTCTAGTTTTAAACACATTTCTGTTGTTACTATTGTGTGGATAGATTCTTGTCACTCAATGACTCTTGACCTAAAGGAAATTCCCTTCCCAAACAGCATTTAATTCGACTCATTAGCCTCTTCTTCTAAGTCCGCCTTGTCAACAGGCGTGGGTTTGGTAACTTGCAAAGATGATGAATGTGGAATAGCTGTGATGCTGTTGGAACCATTCTACGTTAAATGACTGGCTTTGTTTTCTTTTCAAACCTCATTGTTTTCTTGGTCTGACAATATTCCAAGCATATTGGTCTAAATCTTGGCAAATGTGTGAGATAGTTGTAACAGATGTTTATTGAGGACAGGTTTTTTCCTGTTTATCATTTTAAGTGAATTTATTCTTTATAAGGTGTCAAAAAAAGACCTGGAGCCAGATGCTTGCACATGAGGGAGCAGGCAATGGGATCATACCCTAATCGGGGATTACCGATTACCATAATCGGGGATTTTAGGGACACATGTTTTAAGGCCCTCTGGCCCATCCTCTGTAGAACGCCTGATCTTTCCAGCACCTCAGTGAGCATCAAGGGAGGTGTTCTCTCTTCTCCCTCCTGTTTTGTGGGTTCCACTCCAGTGATGTTTTCAGCCCATTTAGCTGCTTTGTCAAGGTCAGTGTGTTGTAGAGTGACAGTTTACTTACGGCTGTGACACTGGGAACTAGCTCAAGGGTTTTCTAAGTCCCAGCAAGGTCACGGTTGACAGACAGGTCTCTGTGGAGTGTCCAGACTCGGATGGACCAGGTGGAAGTCCTGCTAGTAGTCCATTTCTGGAAATGAGACAGAGAACCCTGTCCAGCTCACCATCACCAGGAACGTCTCGTTTTGAGAGGGACATTGTGTTTAGTGATAGAGAGAGCCAGCCAGAGCACAATATCCATACAAAATTGGCAAGAGGCCATGAGACTGGTGTGGGACTGAGTAACACTTGTTCTGCTGGTCTGGGCCCCACCAGTGGTGCAGACTGGACGGTACTGAGCCAAGCCGAGTCCAGAGGCCTCTGATTAGTGAAGGATCAGGGCAAACATTGCTTTGTGCTCTCACAGCTACTGAGATGGACAGAGTTTGCACATGTAAAGAACCCTGCTTGGCTTTTGCCCCAGGCTCGTGAGCATCCCCTCAGGGGTGCAGGTCAGTACACGGAAGTCCCCTTGGACCACAGTCAGGGACACTTGGTTATTGTCAGATGTCCTCACAGTGACCCATGTGCCACAGCATGAAACCCGCTGGTCCTGGACCATCCTCGTCACGGCTGCCTTTGTGTCAGCCCATCTTAATTCGCCAAGAGTGTGGCGACCCAGGCAGTCACCCTGCACAGTGACTGAGGCACTTCTGAGTCTGAGGGCATGTGGCTCAGTGGTGGGGCTCGGCCACTTTAAATGCCACGGAGCTCTCAGTCCTGCAGGACTTGGGACACAGAGACAGGCAGTCAGTGCTGGGGACGTCTGCAGTGCTGGAATCTGGACCTGGTCTCCCCTGAGAAGATAGGGCTTTTCTTGACCCAGCGTTTTCCCCAGGGCTGCCTCCCTCTAATTTGAGGTTTGCCTGCTGTGAGGATGGGACTCCGCCCCAAGAATTATGGGCTGGAGGCTTCTGCTGGTCTGTGACCTCTGTGAGACCCTGATGGCTGGCCAGGCCAGGACTCCCCAGAGAATTCTCGTCCACACTCTCAGGCGCCTCCTGCACCCTCCTCCCCTTGTCTGTCCAGTGAACAGATGGCAGTGGCCCCGCCCCCAGCACTCCCCTCCCCTCCCCTTGTCTGTCCAGTGAATGGATGTCAGTGGCCCCGCCCCCCAGCACTCCCCTCCGCTTGTCCACCCTGCTTACTGGAGGGCAGCTGACTTCAGAACAG
>NW_006399774.1:23142646-23159918 GCF_000299155.1 Elephantulus edwardii
GCTCAATATCAGCTGTGAAAACTAGGCCAGGAGCTGATTGTGGAACAGACCACCAACTACTCATATGCAAGTTCAAGCTGAAACTGAGGAAAATTAAGCCAAATGCACAGGAGCCAAAATATGACTTTGATTTCATCCCACCTGAATTTCAGAATCATCTCAGGAACAGGCTGATAACAATACTTGGTTAAAACAGGAGTCAGGCATTTCCCAAATTGCAAATGTCTTCTTTTACAGCCTGGTCACGTCTCCTTACCATGTTCCAGGCCATGTGCCCTCTCCCTACCCACGGGCATGCTCAGGTCCTGCAGGAATTGTAGTTGGGGGCCCTCAACTGAGCTCCAACTTGGAATGATCTCCTGCCTGTCAGGACACACCCCTGCCCAGTCCTGCCAGCTCAGGCACCTACCAGAACGCGGCCCTCTCCCTGTTTTCTCCCCGCAGCACCAGTCCTTCGCTTCTCCAGCCAACCTCCTAACCCCCCACAGTCTTCCCACCCCCTCCACAAGGCCTTTGACCCTTGCCTTTGGGGCAGCCCATTGGATAACAATATTCTTCACCAGTCAATTTAAAGGTATCAGATCTATGATCTTCCTTACTTGTACAACTTTTACATGTGCAGAAAGCAGTTGAAAATGCCGTGGTGTGAATAAGGCACACCTTAGTCTTCAAAACGACATCATTCTTCAGCTCTCTCAAGAGGTCCTTGACAGCAGTTTCACCAGCGCAACATGTCTGGATTTCTTCACAGCTGTGTCTGTGAGTGTTGTTTTGTGTCCATGCAAAAGGAAATCCTCAACAAATGGAATAATTGGTGTGAGTGGGCTTGTTAGAAATGCCTTCAGAGAGGTTATCTTTACTGAACGTTTTGGATGTGTGTGGAGAGATGTGAAGTTGCTGGTGCTGGTGTAGTCTCACTAGCCTTCCTCAGTACGCTGTTACCTGGGTGGAGCTGGATCTCTGGTTCTGGTTTAAATGCCTCCGTCTTGCTTATTATATGGACATGGCAGTCCCTTTACAGGTGCGCTTTCTGTCCCGGCTTCACAAGACCTGGTGTCGCTGGCAGGACTGACAACAACAGGGGAGGTTTAACCTCAGATGTGATTTCTGTTAAATCACACCAGTGTGGAGAGAAAGAGGTCACTGGGGGAGGGGGGAGCATGGAGGAGAGGTCACTGTGGGAGATGGAGGTCACTGTGGGGGATGAAGAAGAGGTCACTATGGGGTGGAGGAGAGGTCACTATGGGGGATGGAGGAGAGGTCACTGTGGGGATGGAGGTCACTGGAGGGGATGGAGGTCACTGTGGGATGGAGGAGAGGTCACTGTGGGGTGGAGGTCACTGTGGGGGATGGAGGAGAGGTCACTGTGGGGATGGAGGTCACTGTGGGGGGTGGAGGAGAGGTCACTATCGGGGAGGAAGGAGAGGTCACTGTGAGGATGGAGGTCACTGTGGGGGATGGAGGAGAGGTCACTATCTTGGGAATGACAGAGGCCCACTTGTTGCTCTTTCTCCAGCATGTGGTGACCTGAGTGGGGTGGTTTTGTCTGCAAAGTCAGCATTAGTTCAAAGCTTGGATTTGTCCTGTGTTCCCACCTGGGAGGAGTTGAGACTTCAGAAGGGAAGGTTTGGGGAATCTGAGACAGAACAGCTCTGTGTAGACAGGCCTTCTGGAACCATCTCTGCCTGTCTGCAGGCTGCACCTGCCTTCATCTGTGAAGATTTGGCTAGGTGCCCACGGGAGAGTCCTGTGTTCTGTTTCAAAGACGGTGGAGGGAGTTCTCTCTGGATGCTTTCACTGTGTCTACCACAGAGTGTAAACACAGAGCCTTTAAAATGTGTGGAATCTCCACACAGGAGCCCAGGAAGCGGGGGAGATGCCACCATCTATCTGCCGTGAAGCCCAGTGCTGGTCAGCGGTGCAGCTGGGAAGTCGGAGCTGGATCCGCGGGCATGGTGCTATGTTGGGGGAAGCCCGTTTCAGTCCCGACTTTAGCCAGGCCTCTGTCATGTGGTGGACACACGTGTGTGGGGTGCTGGGAGGTTGTTACTAATGCTCATCCTTGGTGATCATATTACCAGCCCTCCCTGTGCCATCCACCCTATTCCTGGCACATCCAGATTCAAGCAGGACTGTGTGTGAAGGCCTAGGTCGGGGGACAGGCGGTCCTTGGGTGTGGCCAGGCTGACTGGTGACAGGTCTCTGTGAGCCTCAATTTCCCTGGTGGGAGACCAGGCCTGGACTCTGCTCCCCAGCACGCAGCATCTGACCGAAGCCGCTGGGCTCCTGATGTAACTCTCGCTCACCCGTCCACCCAGGAGCGCATCTTTCTCTGGTGGAGCAGCTGGTGGATGTGAACCCCCAAAGGGTGAGCAGTGGAACTCTGAAGGACTGTGCCACCAGAGCCCCTCCCTCCACCGGGAGATGCACGCTCCCTTCAGGGTGGCTCTGTGCTTGGAGCACTGCTTAAAGGGCAGGCGCCCACAGGTCTGCAGGGTCCCTGATGAAGGGAGCTGCTGGGCACACTCAGGCCAGTTTGTGCTGCTTCCTCCGATGAAGAGCTTGTGTTAGTGCCATGGGACCAGCCTGACTGACGGCGATAGGTCGGTACCCCGCCCTCACGCATCTTCCTGATCTCCACATGTTCAGTCATCAAGCCGGTCCACCCCATGGAGGGTCTGCCTCTCTTTCTTGGACCCTCCACCTTCTCTAGCCTGCTGTCTTTCCCAGTGACTAGCCTCTCCGTTTCCTCCTTCAGGGAGGCCCTGTCTGCAGACCCCCAGGGGCCTGGGGTGCTTTGTTTTCAGGGCCGCTGACCTCATCTGGCTGCACTGAGGTTACCTGTCTGAGGCGCTGTCCTGCTGTCTCCCCTCCCCAGGCAGGCTCCCGTCCACTACTGCGGTTCAGAGTTCATCCAGAAGGTTTACAAAGTGTGCAGTTCGCTTCCTAAACAGCAAGCCTGCTCCATCGGTCTTGGGGCCTAGACCCAGGAGTGAGCTAAGGGAGTGGAGACCACGCGTCTCGTTGGTATCTACCTGATGAGACCCGTGGGGACCCCGTGCACCTGGGAAGGAGATTGAGCTCGCCTGTTGCCATCCACACTGCTGTGCCGTCCGTACGGCTGTACCATCCTCACGGTTGTACCATCCTCACGGTTGTACCATCCTCACGGTTATGGCACACTGTTTTCATTTGGTGCTTTACAGAAGTTGGTAGCCAGGTCTTTCTTCTTTGTCTGTCTGACCTCCTGTCTCCACTGACCCCGTCTAACTTCCTAACAAGGAGAAACCCTGGCTGATGGTGCCTGGGCCTGTGCACGAGAAGCTCTGGCCCGCATCTGCTGTTGCCCTTGGGTGTTAGGAGTGGACAGGCCTCCCAGTGACCGTATGAACGTGGATTTGAGCCTTGCCCTCTCCTACGGCTTCTCCGATCTGCCGAGCCCACTGGTTCCTCCTCTCTTTCTCCAACCCTCCGCCTTTCCCAACATGATGCCGTTTTCCCATGAACTAGTCCCTTCTGACAGTATTCTCAAAGGATTTAAGGTCAAGTTTCTAGTTGTGTTTAATGTTGGTGGTGTTAGTCTCCCATTGATTCCCTGCACAGAGCCCCTACATCTTTTCAGACAGAACCACTTTAGGGAAATCAGTAGGAAACCCTTGGAATTTATTTATTTTTTTAAATAAATAATTCAATTATCTCTTAAATTTGTTCTAGTGCCTTTTATCCAGAACTAACCTGAAGCCCTTAGCCAAGCATCTCTTGTGCTCAGACTGGGTTGATCTTTGGGGCTCTGTTGGGAAGACCACTCAGTGCTGCTTTTCCTCCCTCCCGTGGGCATTCCCATGGCTTTCCGGCCGGTGGCTGGGGGGCTGGCTTTGGGTGGGTTCTCTTATTTCTGAGGGAGAAGGCTCCCACTGTTCCCTTGCCATCAATGAATTACCAACAACTAGGGTTTAACTCCAGGCACCTGAACACTAGTTCTGTGTCTCCCTCCTTTCTGTTTTAAAGACAAGACGTGGGATGAGAGCCTTCCCGTCAGAGGATAATTCCAGGTCTCGTGCTGAGGGTTTACCTCACACAGGATCTCAGGAAATGCAGGTAGAGCCCTACTTAGACATACAATGAGCGGGATTTAGGTTATTCCTTCTTGTGTTACAGAACACGCCCACAGGTGGTGCACACACTTGGTGGCTGAGGGCCGAGCCTCCTCCCAGAGGACTTGGAAGAGAGGCCTGAGGTCTGCTTCTCAAATGCTGGTCCTGGAAACCCCGAGAGCTCAGCCCCACCGTGACCCCACAGACTCGGTTCAGAGCAGGTCCTACCTGAAACGGGCTTCTTGTGACTTCATTAGTGCTTTTGTGTCCTTGTTGAGTTCTTGGCCAGCATTTTCTCCACGAGCTCTGTGGGACGAAATCTTCTCATCTTCTCGTCTCACTACCATCAAGCACGACCAAGCACAGCTGGCCCGAGGAGGGCTTCTGGAGGCTGTGAGCCACATGGCAGGAGATGGCTCGTCTCAGTCCTTCTCTGTGCCGTGACAAGGGCATGACAATCCTCTGGGACTTGTGTTGTGAGGAAGGAAGCCACCTTATCCTCTAGTAATTGGAGTGCTTACATAGCATTTACACACATCAGTAACACAAGTATTTGACTTCTGCTCCAATCATTCCTTCTTTTAGAATCTTCTATGGTTAAAGCTGGAGCAGGTAAACCAGATGAACCGTTTTCTCCTTGCTGGCAGAGACGTCTGTGCACCTGACAGTCTTCTCCCCGCACGTGAGAGATTCTGTAAAATCAAAGCCTCGCCTCCATGAGGACCCCCCAGGTTGGGTCCCTGATGCACAAAGACCAGGGTCCCCATCTCAGGGTGAGCCTCTCATGCTTCTGACCCAGCTTCTCAGAGGGTCCTGGAGCTTGGGGAGCCGGGGGTGCCCTTCAGACATAGTGGTAGGTAGATCCTGAAACCTCAGAGTGACAGAAGTGGCTCAGGATGCATTCGTCCCATTGCTGGCCTCATCTCAGACGCCCCTGTCTGAGAGTCCGGGGTGCCCTGTGTGACCACTGTGCCATTTCAGGACACTGTAATATGTGGCTGTGCTACCCCCATCTCTGTGCTGTAGTGTCTGGCGTGTGCTGTGCCTTGAGACAATTCCATAGAATTGAGAAGCCTATTCCTGAAGACAGACCTGTCCTTGACTCACCAACACTTGTTCAAATGTGCCGACTGAGTCCAAGCATGTGCATATGGCTGGGTTCTTAGGGTGAAGGTAGAGCTGTAGATGCTTTCACACTGACAGAAAACCCACCCTGAGTTCAGATCATCGGTGGGCAGTCCTGACCCTGGCCGGAATGGTGGGCCTCCATGTGGAATGCTGATGGAAAGAAGCAAATGAGTGATTACTAGGAAGAAGAGCACTGACGTTCAACCCTTCAAAGACAAGGTCAAGTCTGTGTGTCTGCCTCCCAGGCAGAGGGGGCCAGTGTTGCCACCAGGCGGCCTCGGCACTGGAGATTCTGCCCTCCAAGTGAGCAGTCTTCAATCCCATGTGGTGCAAGGTTTTCTGAGTCCCAGGCTTGTGCAGTGGTGACACTCAATACTGCTGTCCTTTGGCGTGCGTTTCCTTCCCACTGGGGGGCTTTTGTTCTTGCTAATGTCCAGTCAGAACCAGCCCAGAGCTGAGCCTCCAGTGGGCTCTGTAAATTGCTCAGAAGGAGATGGCCTTTCTCCCACGCAGCCGCTGGTGGATTTGAATGCTCCCTTTGGCCTGGCAGCTCTGTTACTTAGAGACTCTAGTTTACTGCCCTGGCAAACATTTCTTTACATTTGTCTATTTTTATTTCTCCCCTAGTTTTTGAGAGTCGACCAAGATAAAGACAAGAATTGTAGCTTAAACTGTGCGGGCTCGCCTCAGAAACCCCTGTGTGCTTCGGACGGGAGGACCTTTCTGTCTCGATGTGAGTTCCAGCGTGCCAAGTGCAAAGACCCCCAGCTGGAGATCGCTTACAGAGGAAACTGCAAAGGTCAGTGGTGGTGGGCGGCTGGGTTTGTCACCAGGCCGGATGTCTGATCGCTTCATGTGCATCAGCACTGACTCTGACTCGGAGCACTAAAAATCTCAAAAGGGGTGTGTGTGTGTGTGTGTGTGTGTGTGTGTGACAGAGACAGAGAAAGAATATGAATGACTTTTCACAGTATATGGAAAGCAGAGTGATTTCCATGAATTCCCAGAGCAGAATAATTTTTTGTCACCTACACTTTTCTCGAGCTCTGGTGGCCTAGTGGCAAGAAGCTTTGCTGCAATCCCGAAAGTACGGGGTTTGAGGTCACCCGCTACTCCTTGGTAGAAGGCTGGGAAGTCTCCTCAATTAACTGCCTCTGAAAACCCATTGGAGGGTCAGCTATGACTCAGCGGTACACAACCACAACAACAGCAGCAATATGCTTCTCACAGAAGGTGTGATGACAAAATGAAGCCAGTTGATCTGAGCCCCTCACAAGCGCTCCCCAAAGTTTCTGAAATCGTTCACTCGCAGTCGATCTCCTGGCCCTCTGCTCATTTCTTCTGTAGACAATAGCACCTGCCCAATAGCACCTGGCACATCCTGGGGTTTGTTTTTTTTTCTTTTCTTTTCCTGGTGCTAGTTTTTTAGACTTATAATTTTTTGCTTTCCTGACTTAAAAATCAGAATTAGAGTTAACTAGCAGGCTTAGAGTAAAATGCTGAAATGCCGCCCAGTTAATTGAGGGGTTGATTCTCAGCAAAATACGCTGTTTAAACACAAATAGAGTTCTTTTCAGAAAGAGATTTGCTCTCTTTTTTTTCTCATTATCTGTGAGAAGACCACACAGGCTAACAGCTCCTTTGAGACAATTTTGTACAATCTACCCATTAGCGCCAACAATCTCCTCCAATAACACAGAGAGGAGCCCAGCCACCACGCCCAGCATCAGGGGTGCCTGGTCCCATGCAGCTTATGGTGATCTAAGCTAGCTTGGACCAGTCTGCTCTGTCTCCGGCTGTAGTGTGGCTGGTGCAACGTGAGTGGAGCTGTCACACCCGGTGGGTACATGCAAGTCCCTTGATCAGGCCAGGAGTAACCCCCGGGGAGAGGACTTGTGTTGCTGCCTTCAGTGAGGGTCAGTACAGTCCACACTCACTGATCCTGGGGGTTCTGCCTGCGGCCCCTGTGAACACAACCACCTCCGCTCCCGTGCAGCACCCCAGACAGATGACCAGCATGCCACGCTGAGTGTCCACTAAGGAGGGACCGTCTCCCTGCCCACCGTCTGTGCCTGGTCCCTGTAAGGTGGACCTCCTGCTTGGCCATATTGATGACTATGCATCATTAGGATTTTCTGCCATCTTGGCTCATTCACTTAAAAGTACTTTAAGACTCTTGTTAGGCGCTGTGGGGTCACCCTCACTCCAGGCCACCCGAATACAACAGAGCTGACCTTGCCACGGGGCAGATCTTCAGTGTGGTCGGTTCACGTGAATCCCTGCTGTGGCCACTGTGAGCTTGAGGAGCTTCTAACCAGAGGCCTCGCCTCCCTCATCTCCTTCAGTTACTGCTTTGCTGTGACCCCTAGGCTGGCCAGTTGCCCTCCTTCCTCCCTCCCCGCCTCCCCCAGCCCCCGCCCTTTCTGTCTTCCATGATTTGAGTGGAAGGCTACAGAGTCAGTTGGTTTTCTACTCAGTCAGTCATGTCCATTCTGTTTTAGGATGTGAATTACAAGACCCACAAGGAAATTGTGTACTTCCCGTTTCTTACATGCCATTCTCATTTCTGTTCATCTTTCTCACCCCTCCTGCCTTCAGGGTTTCCCACTGGGGAAATGTGGCTCTTCTGACCTTACATGCTGGTTATTCTAAGGTGTGGGTAATAATGCCTGCTGTTGATTATCTTAGGGGTGTGTCTAAGGGTGGCTGTTACGTGGAGCCACAGGAGGAGATTGTTTCAGGGCTCAAGGATGACCACGGGTCATAGTCTCAGGATTCTGCCCATCTTTATTGGACCAGGATGCTGTCAGTATTCATGACTGTGAACTTCATTCCACATTTCCTCCCACTCTGATGAGGTCCTTCTACTGTGATCCTTTCAAAATGGTTCATAGGGTTTCCACCAAACAAGTGTGACCCAGCTCTCCAACACTGGGGTCTTGGACCACAGTGAGGCTTGGCTCCAGGTCAGTGGACACCATCGTTTTGATTGCCACGGCGTCAGCTCTGACTGTGTTGACCTCCAGTATCCAGACTTGTCTTCCGAGGGCCGCTGCACCTCTATCCTTCCTGCTGGCATTAGTACATTAGCTCTTTGTGTCCCGACTTACCTCTTCCTCTGCTGCCCATTGCCAGCTGTGTGGGTGTGTCTGCAGAAGTGGAGGGCATGCATTCATGTTTACTGGCCGTGGCACTCTCAGGGGACACACACTCATGTTCACATGCGCATACACACACCATACGTTCACACACAATGACACACACATCCGTAATTCTCACATATGCACATACACTTGTATACTCTCACAGACTCATACAAAATCCTATCTGTGCACACTTGCATTCATGTAGAATCATTCACACTCACAGACTCATGCAAACTGGCAAACACACACACATGTTCCCACAATCTCTTGTGCACACGCTCCCGCACACCTACGTGCACTTTCACTCTCATGTGTGTGCTGACACACTTGCTCATACAGGCATGTCCGGGCTTGTCCCCTCACACGCACCTCCATACGCCCACAGACACACTGACACACACACTGTGTGCTCTGAGGAACAGTGGGAACCCGCTGAGGCTGCTTGCCGTGTGCGGCTACGTGATTGTCCAGGTCAGCAGCCAGTCAAAGCTGCCGATGGTCCTGGTTCTAGAACTTTGGTGAGGCCTTCTGTGAGGTGGCTCTTACCCAGAAGGCACTGCACTGTCCCCTCCCTGTCCTTTTCTGGTACCTGGGTGCTGTGGTCACGTCGGGGTACAGAGCAGCAGGCCCATTTTAACGCATCTACATTCAGGGCTTCCTATGTTCCCTGAATTTGGCCTTTGGGCCATTTCTGGAGGATCCTATAGTGTAGGACTCAGCTCTCGGGCCTCCGATGGATGTGGATGGAATGGTCTGTGGACCAGGCTCACCTCACACAGCCTTGTGAGGACCCAGGCTGTGGGTCCCACGTGCAGCCATAGACAAGTGAGGAAGGGCCTTCTTTTCCAGACAGCAGGGCCGCAGGTGGGGGACACAAGCCACCCAGTGCCCTGCCCAGCCCACCCAGTCCCCTGTCCAGTGCCCTGCCCAGCCCTGGTGATGTGTCGCCTCACAATTGACAATGAGCCACACATTAGGAGATCAATTATGTCTTTAAAGTGGCCTACTGCTAAGCCAGGGCACACTCCCAGCAGGGGCTGGGCTTGTTTCACCATTTGCTGCTTCTCAACCACAGACAGGGTGCTGTGCTCAGAGTTCCCACCTTCTCCTCTGAGGAACCGTGTCCCCTGGGCGGCTGCCAGGGGATGAAAGTGATTCGTTGTGGTTCACCGCAGAGTGATGCGGGCCTGGGTGATAGAGAGCTAAGCGAGGTGTAGGGATGAAGAACTCAATCTAGGGCTAATTAGTGTGTGCTGGCACGCACATGGAAGGAAAACGCAGGTGTAATTTTATGTAACTCTACACCTCAATCATCGCAGCGGAGAGACCATTTGGAGGTAAGTTAAAATAGCCCATGATCTGCTCTTCAGAGAAAATTCCAGAAGCCATTGCCTTGGGAGCCTGGGAAGTTCGTGGAAGTGATTCCTGAGCCAGTGGAGGGGCCGGCAGGCTCCCTAACGTTGAGCTGAGTGGGGTTTTCCTGCTGTCTTCCCGGCCACTTCTGTGGGGCTGGCTCTCAGAGGCCCTGCGCCCCACCACAGAGCCCGGCAGTCTTTACAGAAGGAGCTTGCCCCAGCTTTCTCCTGAGAAGCACATGGTGGATTCAGACCATCACCTTTTTTGTCCAGCAGCCTGACACACAATGCACTATGCTACCAGGACTCCTAGGATTCTCTCACTCGTTGCTGTTGAGTTCAAACTTTCCATAGCTGCCCTCCGTTGTTTCTGAGGTTTCAGCCACACAGACAGAGATTGCCTGTCTTTGCTCGTTAGAACAGCTGGTGATTCACACTGACAGTGAGCTGCAGCCTTTGGGCTAGGAGCACAGCTCCTGTGGACTACACCATCAGAACTACTGTCCTACAACTCTATAAACTAAAAACAAAACAAAACACAACAAAGCCCATTGCCCTGGAGTTGGCTTCAGCTCACGGTGACCCTGTACAATGGAGTAAAGCTGCTTTAGAGAGTTCCAGGCATTGCTGTCACTCAGGGCTGAGGCATAGTCAGCCATCTGTTGGGTTTCTGAGGCTGCACAAGAGGAGATAGCCCATCTTTCTCCCGTGGAGCCACTGGTGACTTCCAACGACCAGAAAGGTACGATCTTTGGGTTAGTAGCACAATGCCCTACAAACTGGGGATCCAAGGCTCTCCATATAGGCTGTGTTATTGTTGTTGTTAGGTGCCATAGAATTGACTACAACTCATATAGCAACCCATAAACAACAGACCTGAACCCTGTCCTATCCTGTTCCAGCCTCATCATCTCTGACACACTTGACTCCACTATTGTAGTCCACTATTATTATACTATTGTAGTATCCACCCATCTTATCAAGGATCTTCCTCTCTTTGACTCTCCATCTTTTCAAGCATGATATGCCTTTCCAAGGAACAGCCTCTCCTGGCAACATGGTCAAAGCGTGAGAGAGAAAACTTCATCATCTTTACCTCCAAGGAACACTCTGACTGCTCTTTCCCCAAAACATATCGAGTTCTTCTTTTTTGCAATTTAAAGGATACTCAGTACTCTTTCCCAACACTGCAGCTCAAAGGCATAGATTCTCTTTCTGTCATCCTGATTCATTGTCCAGATCTCAAATGATAGCAAGTGGTTGGAAAAAAAAAACCATGGCCTGAACGACACACCTTAGTCTTCATATGAGCATCATTGTTGGTGATGTTGATTGTCATCAAGTTGAACACAACTCACAGCAACCCTATGAATAAAAGGCCTAAAGCCCCTCTAGAACTATCAGCATTTATCAAAGTTCATAGAGATTCCAGAGACATGTTGTTGTTCAGGAAGTGGATGCCATTCCTGCTTCCATTACTCTTCAGTATTTTGGAGAGGTCTCTGACAGCAGACTTCCCAATGCAATACATCTCCTGACCTTCTGACTGCTGGTACCAAGGGTGTTGATTGTGGATCCAAGTAAGACAAAATCATTGAAAGTTTCAGGCCTTTCTCCACTTCTCATGATGTTGCCTGTTGGACCCATGTTGAGGACCTTGTTTTCTTGATTATGAGATGAATTCCAAGGCTGTAAATCTTTATGGGTGCAGCCTGTCTCATCTCTCTCCTTGGAGTGGTTGGTGGGTTTGAACGATTGGCCTTTCTGTTAGCAGCATAACATGACTTACACAGTGTGCCACAAAGCTCCATGCTGTTTCTTACCACTGCCCTGTCTGTTCTGACTCCTGGTGACTGCCCATGAGATTACTAAAGCTGTAAGTCTTTATGGAAATAAACTGCCAGTTTTTGTCCTGTGGGGCAGCTGACGGATTTGAACCACTAACCTTTGGTTAAGCAGTATAGCCTGCTGTTTCATATGAGATTCAGATAACTGTAATCAGATGCTGTGTTAAAAGGCCAGCAGAGAGATGGCAGCCTGCCCTCACCGTAGCTGTTGTCTCTGAGGCTCAGAGTCTGTGGCAGCCTTTTGACACAAAGGCTGGACATCTTTGCTCCGTCTTTCTGAGTAGAAACCAGGTGCCTGTGGCCCTCTCTGTCTCCCAGTTTAGAATGGTCGTCCGTCCCCATACATCTCATCTGTCTCAGCTGTGTACCCACCTCAGGGCCAATGCCGGGTTCCTTTGGACAGAGAGTAAGTGGGACTGAACACAGATGCCTGGTGGTGGGTGATACCAGTCATGGTTCAGTTGCATGTGAACACAGCTTCATTCTTTGGAGGGTCTCCTTAGTTGGGATTTTTAGTAACTTCAGCAAAAACCTTTATCCCATACACTCCCCTCTCACACACACCGTGGAAAGGGAGCAGTAGGTCGAAGTAAAACTCACCTCACAAAAGAATTTATTTCAATCAAAGAGTTAAATGAAAAGAAGGTGCAGGTACCTGTAGACTTCAAGGTCAGGTTTGTTCCGTTCTGCAGCCACCAAGTTCAGGTACTGACAGGGATGGTTCTCAAGAGGGTTGTTGGTGATACCCTCGGCATGAGGAATCTGGGCGCTTACACTGTCTTTGCTGCTAACACTTCTGTAGTGGTGTACTGCAGGGGAGTGGCCGTATGGCCAGGAGTTGACATCTCACTGTGTTGGAGGTTGGGAGTCTGAGTTTAGGGCCCTGGCAGGACCAGCTCTCTGCTGACTCTGGGAGCGAGCCTGTCTTTTTCCTGCTTCTGTAGCCCTGGAATTCCGTGGACTTCTTGTAGAAGGTTCTCACATACGTCTCCCTCATGGGTCTCTCCCTATCCATCTGACCTTTTGTTAAGACTCTACTCAGAAACGATTAGAGTTAGGATTCACCTACTACTCTATGAATATATTAACTTGGCAAGTGGACAAACAAAACCCTCATCTCCAAACAGTGTGTACCCACAGGTGCAGGGGCTGAGACTCCGGCTTCAACCAGAGAGTGGATCTCGGGGTCCTGACTCAGGGTCAGGTTCTGGGCCTTGGAGAGACCTGCAGGCTAGCAGTCATCTAACATGTGATGACCTTTTATTCTACACCGGAGAAGGTCCTGGAAGATGGCTTTGTGTGTGCAGGGTCCTCACGTGAAAGCTGACCGTCCCTGAACACTGACTCAAGTTCAGGGTTAGGCCTCATTGCTCAAGCCCAGTCTCTTCTACAGGTTTTTATGAGTCTGTCACTGACCTGGTTATTGGATGGGCTCCTGTCACAGTGGGTGGCTTGGTCATCATCTGGTCATCCTGGTGAGTTGGCTTGTGTTCCCCACAGACACATCTAGGTCCTGACCCCCAGACATGTGAGTGAAAGTTGGGCGAGTCATCTCTGGAGGTGGTGTTGGTCAGCACACCTGCCGAGCAGATAGGTTCTCTTCCCACAGTGTTCTTGTAGGAGAAGAGGGACAGGCACAGAAATGAAGCTATACTCCCCGCCTTCACACCCGCAAGCCAAGCAGATGGGGGTTCCCAGGAATGGCATGAGACAGAGGTGCTTTCCACTGAGCCTCGAGGTCGCGGGCCTCCCGAACCCAACTTCCAACCACCAGCAATGACGATAACCTTGTGTTCTCAGCCACCCGGTGTTGGTGCTTTACCACAGCAGCCCTGGCCAGCAATCCCCAGGCCACTGCGAACGTTGGACACGCCAGCGATGAGTGCTCCTGGGAATTAAGGACAGGGAGATTCAGCTCACACACTTCGGGCTGGTCACCAGGAAGGTCCAGTCCTTGGAGAAGGATACCGTGCTTGGGAAGGTAGAGAGTCATCAAAACAGAGGAAGACCCTCAAGAAACCTTATTAACACAGTGGCTACAACCATAAGCTTCACAATCACACGACTGTGAGGCTAGCACAGGGTCAGGTAGCGTTCCATTGTGTGGTGCGTGGGTCATATGACAATGTAACAACAGCATTAGAGCATCTCAGGCAACACAGCTGGCTACACAATTGATCAGAACGGAGGCTTCCCAGTGGACAGGCCTGGGGGCCTTGTTCCAAATGAAATCAGCCCCTGGAGCCTGAGGGGCACACTCTGCTCGGACTCACGTGGGACGCCGGAAGCTGCAACCCACGTGGTGGCATCTGATGGTCAGGATGATGCTTTATAGGCCTGCTTGATGGAAAATGGGGAGGAGCTGGGACTCTGGGAGGCGTAGGTGGGTCCTGCAAACCTGGAGACCAAGAGGGAAGGACTCCACTGGGCGTGCGTTCTGTTTTTCTCCAAAAGAACAACAGGCAAATTGCAACACAAAACCAAAGTCAAGTACTTCCTTCTTTGAAGGTGAAGGATGGAAATGAGGTGACGCTCTCTTCTCATTAACACAGCACCCAAGCTCCTCGAAGGCTTCCTGGTGTTGACGTTGGCACTGACTCACACCAGTGCTCGGTAAGCAGAGGCCAGTGCTGTCCTCGCCGTGTGCCTGCGGGTGACGTTCTCACTCCCCCCATGGGTGTCAGTCCCACATCCACCTCTCTGTGTGTCCTTGCTTAGAGAGAGCAGTTAAGACACGTGACTGAATCATACAGTCATGCAATTCAATGGATGAAGGGTGGGGTGGGTTAAGGAAATGGGAAAGAACCAATGTAAAAAACAATGTGTGCGAACTTTGTAAGTAAACCTGTGTAAAAGAAAAGGTTTATATTAACAACAACACTTGTGACTGAGTGTGATCAGTGTGCAAGGCTCTGCTGCTTCTCGTTATACCTGAGCACTTGACCTTGAGGAGGGCCACTGTGGTCTCTGCTGACGGAGTGTTCTCGTATCTTCTCAGACCTGTGTGGAGTTCGTATTTCCAGAACCAGCAAACACACTAATATTTTTCTTTGGATCTGCGAACTTCGGGGCAGTCTTCTCTTCTACAAACTCTCTGGCATTGAAGAAAAAGCAGGGACAAGTCAAAAGCCACAGACTTGAAGCTACTCTGAGATTTCTGAAGGCAGGATTGTCATCAATATCTGACAAGAGTCACCTCCTCTCCAGGTGTTGATTTGACTCGGGGACAAGACACTTGAGAAGGTGAAGGTTTCCCGAAGCCCTGGGCCGAGTGCCCACCGATGCCATTCACCACAAGGTGTGCTCTCTTCCTGTCCGTGTGTCCCAGGAGGTCATTCTTCTAAGCTGTTTCTCACTTTCACACATTTCATAGACAACACTGTGATGTTATGTGCCTTCACGTCGACTGTGACTCATAGTGACCCGTGCATGATAGCTCTGAATCCTGCCCCGTCCTGAACCAGTCTGTCTCCAACACAGCTACCCCCATTACACCAGTTACTGTGTCAATCCATCTCATCTGGGGTCTTCCTCTCCTGTGCTGTCTTTTCACCCTTCCAACCATGATGTCCTTCAAAAACTGGTCCTTCTGCCCATGTGCCCACTGTATGTGAGATGGAGTTCAAAATTCTTGCTTCTGGAGAGTAAGTAGGTTTCACCCTCTCCAGGACAGACCTGTTTGTTCTCTTGGAGTCCATTGTAAAATACTTTTATCCAGCACCACAACTCAAAAGCATTGATTATTCTTCTTTCATCTTTTCTTTTTAATAACTATGAAGGAAAGATATAATCCTGACTCACACCTTTTCTTATTTTAAACCATGTTTAAAATTTCTTTTAACCATGTTAAAAACAAGTATTGCTTTGATCTCTTCAGATAAAAGCTTTCTTTTTTCTTTTTATATTGGTTTGCTTACAAAGTTTATATACATTGTTTTTCACACCAAATCGTTCCCGTTACCTTTACTCACTCGTCTCTTCACCCATCACATTAATGTTCCCCCACCCCTGCCCATCCTCACCCTCCGCTCCGCCCTCCCCCCTTGGGTCCTCATACATGTTTTACACTAATGGTCGTACGCAGTATATGTCCTCACGGGATTGAGTGAGTTCACGTGGCATAATGCTCTCTAGTCCTTCCCAAGACAGGTAGTGATTTATAAAATCATTGCTCCTGAGTACTGCATAGTATTCCATCATGTGAATGTATAATTTCTTAATCCATCTGGTTGTGGTTGGACATTTGGGCTGTTTCCATGTTTTTGCGATGGTGAATAATGCTGCTGTGCACATTGGTGTTCAAGTCTCTGTTTGTGCCTCAATTCTCATTTTCTCAGGATATATTCCAAGCATTAGAATAGCTGGGTCATATGGAATTATTATGTTCAGCTTTCTGAGGAAATACCAAACTGCCTTCCAGAGTGTTTGTACCAGTTTCCAATCTCACCAATAGTGTATGAGAGTTCCTATCTCTCCACATCCTCTCCAACATTCATTACTTGCTGTTTTGTTAAACTTTGTCCCTGCTACTAGGGTTTCAGGCTTTTTTTTGGTTTGTTTTATTAATTTTAATGAACATTTACAGAGATTTGGGATTTTCATTCATTCATTGTTGCACTTTTTTCTTTACCCCCAGCCCTAGTTCTCTCCTCTCTTTGAAAAGCAAAAGATAAACCCCCACCCCACCCCCAATGCACTGAATCGAAACAGATGAGGGAGATATGATTATCACAGGAGTCCAGAATTAAGGTTGCATAGTGGAGTGCTGCTAGGGTTTTGATGTGCATCTCTCGTACTGGCAGTGACTTTGAGCATTTCTTCATACGCCTATTGTCCATCTGAATATCGTCCTCTGTGGAGTCTTTGCATGCCTTTTTCCCATTTTGTAACTGTGTGATCAGTCTTTTTCTTGTGGAGACCCTGTAGTATTCTCTATACTTTTGATATGTGGCCCTTATTTGAGATTGTAATGCCAAATGTGGGGTTTTTTCCCCAGCCAGTAGGTTTTTTCACTCAGTTGGAAAATGGTTTTGATGCATTTAATGCATTAAATTAAACCATTTAATGGTTTTGAGGAATTTAATCTTTAGACTGTCCCGTTCATCAGTTTTATCCTCTCCAGATTGTGCATTTCTGGCTGTATTTGGCAGTCTCTTTATACCATAGACTAGGCCATCTAAACTTGATCCCAGTTTCTCTCTGACGAACTTTATTGTTTCTGCAGTATTTGTCTTTACGTGACTTAACTCAGCATAGTGCTCTCAAGTCTCTACCAAATTATGTAGTGTTTTTTCTGATTGTTTTTTAATTGTTTGTTCATATACATTGTATTTCACACTATGCGTGAACCATACTCTCATTGTGATTCAGACAATCATTCACTTGTTGTGCTTTTTGAAATCCTTGCTCCTGAGTGCTGAAGAGTATTCCATTGTGTTAATGTACCATAATTTCTCAGTCTATTCAGTTGTCATTGAAGATTAGGGCTGTTTCCATGTTTTTTTTTTCCTTTCTTCTTCTTCTTTAATTGGTTTGCTTACAAAGTTTATACACATTTTATTTCACACTATTCTTCATTTACAGGTGTTTCACACATTCTCATGCATTGTTGCTGTTATGGACTGTCGAGTTGCCTGCAACTCTTAGCGATCCTATACACAACAGCTCTAAACCTGCTCTATCCTGTGCCAAACTCACTGTCT
>NW_006399774.1:23161183-23162198 GCF_000299155.1 Elephantulus edwardii
CTAGGGAGGATAGAAGGAGAATTGATGCCTTTGAACTGTGGTATTGAAGAGGAGTATTGAATGTACCATGGACTGCCAAGAAAACAAACAGATTTGTCCTGGAGAGGGTTAAACCAGACTACTCCTTGGAGGCAAGGATTCTGGGGCTTCATCTGACATACTTTGGACATGTTGTGAGGAGAGACAGGTCTTTGGAGAGGGACATCATGCTTGGGAGGTTGGAGGGGATGGCGCAAGAGGGGAAGGCCCTCTATGAGGTGGATTGATTCAGTGACTGGGGTAATCGGGATGGGTGTGTCAGAGGCAAGTGCAATTGGCACAGGATACAACAGGGTTTAGGGTTGTGTACACAGGGTCCTTGCTCTGTTCTGACAACTGCTTCCTGGTCCAAATATATATTTCACATAAGTATGATCAAGTGTTCTGGGCTTCCCATTCTTCTCAGAGTTAGAAACAGTTTGTTGTGATTCACACAGTCAAATGCCTTTGCATAATCAATGAAACACAGGTAGGCATTCCTCTGACAGTCTCTGCTTTCAGCCAAGATCTCATGCATTATGTTTTATAAAACTATTCACCATTGGACTTTGCCTATCATTACTCTGTCTTTTCACCCAGATCATTCCCATTTCTTTCACCCTTCCCTCTACCTACCAAACAGTGCTTCCCTGTGGTTTTACCCCTCTTCAGCCTCCCGTCCTTGAGTTTCTGATCATGTTTTACTGGTTGTCATTCTAGTTTTACAATAATGTTCTTATGCAGTATTGTCCTTATAAGACTTCATTAGTTCACGCCACATAATCTCCAGCCTCTTCCAAATTATACTATATAGCTATAGCTATAGCTACATATATAGACATAAAAGGGCGGAACTCGCTCAGCATATCTTAAGCTCAAGGAACTGAAGAACAAATTCAAACCTCGAGTTGCTGTAGTCAAGGATGCTTTTGGCAGAATGTTAAATGATCCAGGAAGTATTAAAAGAAGATGGAAGGAATATACTGAGTCACTGTAT
>NW_006399774.1:23163598-23164881 GCF_000299155.1 Elephantulus edwardii
GGAGTTTAGGGCTGTTGTGCATAGGGTCGCTATGAGTCGCAGGCGACTCGACGGCACATAAACAACAACAACAACATATATAGATAGTTATTTTTAAATTGTTGCTCCTTAGGGTTGTATAGTGTTCCGGTGCGTGACTATACCACCCTTTCTCAGTCCATTCAGTTAAGGCTGGACATTGGGATGTCCAGTTAAGGCATGTTCTTGGGATGGTGAATGGTGCTGCTTTGAACATAGGTGTAATAATCTCCATTTGTATTTCAGTTCTAATTGCCTTGGGGTATATTCCTAGTAGTGGAGTAGCAGGGTTATATGAAGTTTCTCTGTTCAGCTTTTTGAGGAAAAGGCAAACTGTCTTCCAGAGTGGTTGCAACATTTTGCAATCTCACTGACGGTTTATGAGGGTTCCCACATCTCCATGTCCTCACCAACATTTATTGCTTGCTGCCCTACTAAACTTTACCACTGCTACGTGGGGGAGATTGTATCTATTGTGGTTTTGATTTGCATCTCCCTTATTGCCAGTGATTATATGCATTTCTTCATGTGTCTTTTGACCACCTGAATGTCTGTCTCTCTGAAAAGTCTTTCCATGTCTTTTGCTCATTCTGTAATCATGTTATCAGTCTTTTTCTTCTGTGGTCCAGAAATATTCTATAAACTTTTGTTATGAGATCCTTGTCTGAGATGCTACTGCAAATGTTTGTTCCCAGCCAGTAAGCTTTATTTTCATTCTGTTAGAAAAACAGAAGGTCCCATTCATCAATTTTATCCTTTCCAGATTGTGCATTTCTGGCTGTATTTGGCAGTCTCTTTATACTATAGGCTAGACTTCCTAACCTTGGTCCCAGGTTGTCTCTTATGAACTTTATGGTTTTGGGCTTTACTCCCAGGTATGGTTTTGGGCAAAATTCTTTTTGCCCTTTCTGTTCATCTATGTGTGTTGTATTGTACATAGGGTTTTCAGAGGCCTGCTATTTCAGAAGTGGATGGCCAATCCTTCTTCTTAGTCTGTCTTAATCTGAATGTTTAGCAGACGGAATGATTGAATTTTGCACAATCAATAACTTATTCATTGCAAATACATTTTTTAAGAGACATAAACGCAGATTATACACATGGGTTTCACCTGATGGTATGCATAGGAATCAGGTTGACTACATCTGTGGGAAAAACCGCTGGAGACGCTCAATATCAGCTGTGAAAACTAGGCCAGGAGCTGATTGTGGAACAGACCACCAACTACATAAATGCAAGTTCAAGCTGAAACTGAGGAAAATTAA
>NW_006399774.1:23167156-23189308 GCF_000299155.1 Elephantulus edwardii
GACATACTTTGGACATGTTGCAAGGAGAGACAGGTCTTTGGAGAGGGACATCATGCTGGGTAGAGTAGAGGGACAGCGCAGGAGGTGAAAGGCCTCTATGAGGTGGATTGATTCAGTGACTGGGATAATCAGGATGGGTGTGTCAGAGGCAATGCTATTGGCACAGGATAGAGCAGAGTTTAGGGCTGTTGTACATAGGGTCGCTATGAGTTGCAAATGACTTGACGACACATAACAACAACAACTGTAGTTGTTCTAATAACTCCACATCAATATATTTCTTTTGGTTCTCTCTTGTCTGGGATAGTCATTGGGTCTGTTGTTTTAGAAGAAGTGTGTAATTTTTTTTCCCACTGAGGCAGACTTTTGCTTTCTTGAAATTAAGTGAGTTTTTTCTTAGTAGATGGTAGATTTTGATAACTATATAGGGACCCAGAGTATGGCAATGTTTTGTGAAGGACCTGTATATTTGTGCTCTCTCATTGGTCCGAGGCCCACAGAGCTGATGGCCCAACAGTAGTGATTCTCCCAAAGCACCTGAATGGGAAACCAGGAAGCCTGTTGTTCCCTTCTAGAACCAAAGTCTCTGTTTCACTCTCCTGAAGGTTTACGTCTTCCTTTGTTTCTGGCGTGGTGCAGGTTCAGTGTGCAGATGGATCTTAAGTCAATCCTTCCTCTTGCAGAAAGACCTTTCCCTGTAGCTCTCTGTCCCAAACTCTCTTCTCCTGTTTGGCCCCTGGGATGGCCCTGCAGCTGCAGATGGAAGGACCCCTAAATGGAGGGACCTTGCCCCAAGGAAGTTTCAGTCCTCTGTCTCCCACAAGTGCCTGGGAGTGCTTATCTTCTGTCGCCTTTAGCCAACATACAGCTCTCTGAATCATAGGAGCACCTTAGTCTCTTCGACTCAGCCTCAGTCCCTTAGACTGACATCATTGCTCTTCAGCCTCAGGAGAAGTCCCTGACAACAGATTTTCCCAAAGCAATTTGTTTTTTATTTCCTGACTGTTGGTGCCAAGAGTGTTGATTGTGGAACCAAAAAGCTACAATCGTTAACAGTCTCAATCTCTTCTCCATGTAGCATGGTGCTGCCAATTATGAGAATGGTGAGAATATTTGTTTTCTTGATGTTGAGGTTCAACCCATAGTGACGACTGCAGTCCTTGACCTTCTGCAGCAAACACTTCGTGTTCTCATTTCAGCAAGTTGATTGGGTCATCTGCATAATGCAGGTTGATGAGGTGTCTTCCTCCAATCCTGAAGTCACATTTCTCCTCATAAAACTCAACCTCCCGAACGGTCTGTTCTGCAGATTGAAAAGGAATGGAGAAAGGCTGCTTCCCTAATTCACTGTTTTCCTGATTTTGAGCCATGCAATGTTTCCTTGCTCTATTCTGTTTGCTCCTTCCTGGCTCAAGTAAATGTTTCATGTGAGCACAATTAAGTGTTGTGGGATTCCCATTCTTCTCGAAGTTTGCCACGATTTGTAATAATCCATACAGTCAATGCCTTCACATAGGTATCTGAAACACAGATAGACATTCCTCTGGCATTCTTTTCTTTTGGCTAAGATCCCCCGACTTTGATTATCATGTCCCTCGTGTCATGGCTTCCTCTAAACCCAGTTTGCACTTCTGGTAATTCTCTGTCCATGAACTGTTCAAGTCAGTTTTGGATTATCTGCAGCCTGATTTCTCTTCCATGTGATAGTAGTGATATTGTTTGATAATTTGGATCTTGTGGATTTGTTCTAATTTTCTTTAGCTTCAGTTTGAACTTGCATATGTATGATCAAGAGTCTATTCTACAATCAGCATCTGGCCTACTTTTCACAACTGATATTGAGCCTCTCCAATAATTGCTTCCATAGATTTAATCAGCCTGATTCCTTTGTAGTTTGTCAGGTGAGATACATGTCTATGGCCACTGTTTGTGTTTCTTATGAAAAGTATTTCCTATGAATAAATCATTGATTCTATAAAATTTTATCGTTCTATCTCCAGCCTCCTCTCTGTCACCCTGTTCAATTACTGATCCTTGTTCTTTCTTCCCAAGTTTTGCATTCCAGTCACCCATTTTTATTAATCCATCTTGGTTGCATGTTTGTTTGATTTTTGACTGCAAAATTGGTAAAAAATCTATTTTCTCCTTTTTTGGCTCTGGTTGTTGGTTCTTCTATTTGAATGATAATGGTTTTAACAGTCTTCCTTGGATGCGTATGGATATTATCCTGTATTTCAGGATGTCAATAGAATGCCTTTTCCCCAGAGCCAACACCCTGAATTTAGACTTCAAATCTCCTACATTGTGATAGAACGAATTTCTCCTTGTTGCCATCCACTTGTGTTATTTCTTCTCTGGTAGCTCAAGATACCTAAAGAAGATGATAACATTAACTCTTTAGTATCCATGTTGGAATTTTCTCCACATTTTAATTTTACAAAAAGCATGTGACAGACATGTTGTTAACTGGTAGACATCTGGTTCTGACTCTGGGAACCCCATGTGTGCACAGGGGATATGTTTCAGAGGCTATGCTCCCAAGGCTGAGCCCTTTCAGAAGCAGGCCTGCCTTCTGAGGTGTCTCTTGTTGTTAGGTGTCATTGCATCTACTTCCTGAGCCACTCCCCTCTCCTTCAGTTTGTCCCTCTCAGCACAATAGAGCACGTGATTATCTGCTTCATAACCACCAATACCCGTGCATCTCCGCTCACTCATGGATATTGACCTTCGTGCACCCAAGTTCACAATGACAACTTCAACTTCTCTAGATTCCTACTTCATGCAGTCCATGTTCCATTTGTTAATGGAGGTTTGCAATAATTTCTCATGGGCAGGAAAGAGCATTCTCCTTTCCTGTAAGGTCTGGCCTTGTTCCTACCGTGCTGTATGGGAGCCGGCACCCTCTCTGTCTCTCTGGATTGTTATCCTGTCTGAAATAACCTCTCCATGTGGTGTGGCTCTGGGACGTTACCTCTGCTCTTGTTCCTCGCAGAAACTCTATCCAAATGATGTTTACCTTAACTCTTTTACAGTGTTCTAAGTAGGTTTGCTGCGTGAATTGCCCTTCTTTATAGACTTAAGTAGACATAACAAGAGGTGACATCTGGTCTCACAAACACACCAACATTTTTGAAACATCACAGGGGGTAAAAATAGAGATCTTGTCTCTGTTAACATGTTGTTGTTGTTAGGTGCCTAGTCATGTACCACTCAGTGACCCTGTGAACAGCAGACCCGAACCCTGTTCTGTCCTGTGCCACCCCCACAATCTCTGGTACACTGAGCCCGTAATTGCCATCACTGTGTCAACCCATGTGGTTCACGGTCTTCCTCTCTTTCACTGTCCCTCCACCTTCCCGAGCATCTTGGGCCTCTCGAAGGAGCAGTCTCTTCTAGCAACCTGCCCACAGTATGTAAGAGGAAGCTTTATCATCTTTCCCTCCAAGAAGCACTCTGGCTACACCTTCTTCAAAAGACATAGCTGTGCGGTCTTTTGGCCGTCCATGTTCAGTATTCTTCTCCAACACCCCAGTTCAAAGGCATTAATTCTTCTGTCATCCTTATTCATTGTCCAGCTTTCTACTTCTATCAACAATAGGAAAAACCAAAGAATGAATGCCTTTGAATTGTGATTTTGGGGACGAATATTGAATATACCTGGCAATGCCAAAAGAAAGAGCAAGTATGTCTTGGAGTAAGTGCTGCTAGGTTGAGAGACAAAGATGGTGAGACGTGACCTCACATACTCGGACCTGTTAGCAGGAGGGGCCATTCCCTGCAGAAGGACGTTCTTGGAAAAGTAGAAGATCAGCAGTAAAGAGTACTGACTCAGTGGCTGCAACATGGCCTTCAGCACAGCCACAGCAGAGACGTGAGTGTGAGGCCAGAGGGGGCAGTGCTGGCCACAGGGTCACTGTGGATGGGAATGGACTTGACGGCTCCTCACAGGAACAGCTACAGTCTGGAAGATACACGCATCAGGAGAGCTGGGAGGATGCTAGCGGAGCTTTGAATCCAGAGTGTACACATGCTGGCGGCCGTTGACACATCTCATCTCCCATTGAGTTCACGCTGTTGTGTTGAGTGTGTTGATGTTGTGACTACTGTTGCTGAGTTGGATTGAATTCATGGTGGCCCGGGCGTAGAGTGGATAAGCTCTACAGGAATTTGGAGGCGGTGACCCTTCAGGAGCAGACCACCAGGCCTGTTTTCTGAAGCCCTTGTGGATAAGTTTGAACTGCCAACTTTGAATTAGTTGTCAATGTCACAATTTCTATTCCATGACACTCTAAACTGTAGAAATGGGACCTTAAAGGGAGTGCTGTTTCCTCATGGTGTCTGCCTCAGAGGGAAGCTTTCAGAAGAGCACTGAACCCTCAATATGCCATCTCTGCACTAAACATCTGAAGAAGCTGAGGCCATTCCCATGGTTGTTCAGCTGATTCTGACACTGGTAACCCTCCACCGGGCTTCCTCAGCTAACACTTTGTGTGACCATCCCTGTTTCTCCCACTGAGCGCCTTGGGGATTCCAGCTGTGAGCTTCTGTTAGCAGCATCTGTCCACACCACAGGATGCCATCCAGCCAGGGAGATGGGGTTCTGATAGACGCTGGGACGTGGATGCTGAGTGGACGAAGCCCAACACAAAAGGTCACTCATTGTGATCCCACCAGTGTGAAATCTACCCAGAAGGGACAAACCTAGAGGAACAGGAAGTCATTTACCAGTGCCAGGGCTGGAGGGACAGGCGAGCCGGAAGTGATTGCTAAACTGGCCTAGTTTCTGTATGGAGAGAAAAATATTCTGGATTCAGAGGTGGTCGTGGGTGCACATCGTGGTTTATGAGTTGTTTCTTTTTAAATGGTTAAAATTGTCAATTTTACGTTAGGCATGTTGTTAGGTGCCCCTGGACCAGTTCTAACTCAAGATTCACGGGGTGACAGGACCGGACATGCTCATCCTTCCTGCTCCCACAGTCGCTGCCGTTGCTGAAGCCACTGTGCCGTCCACCTGGTGGGGCCTTCCTCTCCTTCACCGTCTCTGCACTTCACCAAACACGGTCTTGCTCCAACCATTGGCTTCACCAGAGCACATGGGAAGGATTCTCACGTTCTAAAGAGTATTCTGGCTAACGTGACAAAAAATGTATCAAAGCAATAATAATAAAAGGTGATATTTGTGTTTCCAGCATTTGGAAATAGAAAATTTTCAGAGTTAAATATTTTTTTAAATGTAGGCTTTTTTAAAGAATTGAGATTTTAATGAAAGTTTATAGAGAACTTAGATTTCCATTCTTTGTTTAGCCCACTGAACAATTCAAATCTGGATTGATTTTAATTCAACTCCCAGATGTAGTTATAAGTTAATATGCTTAGCCAAAGGCTATACATCGACCAAGAAGCAGTTGTTTAAACAGAGCAAGGCTTTCAAATTAAAAAAAAGGTGTGCACCGGGCTGCTTCCTTTCTCCATGCCTAGTCAATCTGATGCTGAACAATCATTCGAGGAGCTGGAGTCTATGGAGTAAACGTGGCATCCGGACCCAAAGGCTCATCAACAACTTGTGTTGTGCAGATAACACCACCTTGCTTTTAGAAATTGAAGAAGACTTGAAATACTGACTGAAAAAGGCCAGAGATCACAGCCTTCAATGTTGTTTACATCTCACAAACTTCTTTAAGTGAATATACTATGTTTTTCACATCGGATTTTCCCCTGTAAGTAAGCCAGTATAAAATGAAAAAAAAAAAGTATCAAACGGTCAAAAATCACCACTACATGAGGTCTTCAAAGCCTGGAAGTGGCCTCTAACACACAGCTATTGTTCTCCGCATTTGTGGAACAATGAAGAAAACCAAAGACCCCAGGCAACTATTAGTCCAAAGAACGAGGGCCCTTGAGGATCCCCCGCTCCCATCAGCCTGAGACCACAGAACAAGAGAGTGACCAGCACAGTCCCAACTCCTCTGAGTAGGAGCAGTCTTGGACAGAGGGAGAGAAAAATGGTGAACACAATAAAAAAAAAAGTAAAAAAGACAAGAATAAATGTAATGGTCTGATAGAAACTGGTAGAACACTTGGGACTCTGGCTCTTAGATACCCTTCAGACTGCTGGAAACCAGCTTACAGACAGAAAACTAGTAAGGTCATAAAGTAAACAATGACACGGTGAGAAATGTGCCCTTAGCATGTTCAGTTGTATGAGACAAAAGGGCAGCATTTGCCCCAAAGTAACACTCAGGAGGCAGGTGGGGGCAGGCAGGGGCAGGAGGGGACAGGCAGGGGCGGGGGGGGGCAGGAGTGGACAGGCAGGGGTTGGGGGCGAAGGAGGGGACAGGCAGGGGCGGGGGGGCAGGAGAAGACAGGAGGGGGCGGGAGGGAGGAGAGGGCAGGCAGAGGGGGGTTGCAGGCAGTGGCAGGACAGTCGGATGGACAGAAATGAGGAGCACAGGGTACAAGTGGGGAAAGTCCTGATGTAGTAAAAGAATTGCAGCCGAAGCCATGGAATAATCCATGGATTGTTGAAGGAGAACCCAGCTTCCGTTGTAAACTTTCACCTGACCACAATAAAATGCTTTCCAATCAAAACAAAATATTGTTTGTATCTCAACACAAGAAAATAAAAATCATCACCAGTGGACCAATGGACCAGATCATAATAGATGGACAAAGGATTGAAATTGCCAAAGATTGATTTCATTTTACCTGGATTCATATCCAACACCCATGATAGCAGCAGTCAAGAAAACAAAAGATGTGTTGCAATGGTGAAAGATCTGCTGTCTAGGACTTCTTTAAATTGCTTAAGAGTAAGGATGTCAGTTTATAGACCAAGGTGTGCCTAATATAAGCCTAGATCTTTTCAGATGCTTCCCAGACATCTGCATATTGGACAATGAAAAGAAAGACTGGAGAACAATTGATGCCTTTGTATTGTGGTTTTGGAGAAGTATAGAATACCCTGTAGACTGCTGACGAGTAAACTCAGAGGACGTGTAAGCAGGGTCCTTAAAGCCAAGGGGACTCTGTCTCATGTGGGGAGAAGGAGAGGGTCAGAGAAAGGAAGACAAGAAGATGGACCGATGGAGCGGCTGTAACAGTGGGCTCGAGTGTGGCGGAGACCACAGGATGGACTGCGCGGGGCTCAGACCTGTTGTTTGTGGAGTCGCCATGAGACACCATCGACTCTTGGGCTTCTCAAGGCCAATGATGCAGAGACAGAATGTGTGAATGTGAAGTTGGGAGAACGGACAACCTATAAATACACCTTCGAGAGGCAGCCTTCTGCTCTTTTTCTGACCTTCTTTCCAAGGTGATTTAAGAGTTGGGTGTCTGGTATGTTGACGTCTGGACGTTATCTGGGGCACACGCACTTTAGGTGTGATAGTTTAGAGAGATCCTTGGAAGACAAAGGGTCCTGCTGTGGTGCCGCATGGCAGGGCTCCTGTTGGTTCTGGTTCCACACATTTTAGACAATTGATTTGTTTGGCTTCTCAGTAGAAAGGTGGACAAGGACACAGGTGGCCTGAGGGCTGTCGGGGCACCTGCTGTGTGCTCCTGGGCAGCTCTTGCTTTCAAGGTGAGAAGTGCACAGACTCTGCAGTTTGAGGCTGCTGTGTCTTCATTGCTGCCTGTGACTAAGTGACCACCAGCAGCAGAGGCACCATTGGACTCTAATGAGTGACCTTTTGTGTTGGGCTTCGTCCACTCAGCATCCACGTCCCAGCATCTATCAGAACCCATCTCCCTGGCTGGATGGCATCCTGTGGTGTGGACTCTAATGCCATTGGGCATGCATGTGCCTGGTCACAGGTGGAACTTGTCACAAGGATGTGCTCCAATTGGGGCTGACATTGCCAAATTGTTCAGAAAAGGTATGAGTTTTATTTTCCTTTTTTGTTGTGTTGTGTGATGACTCAGACATCAGGGGTGACTTGGAACTCTGTCTTTGCTTTGCAGAAGATGGTGCACATGGGGGTTCCTATCACCTTCCCAGGGGGCAGTCAAACCACAGGTTCCACTGACAATGTCCAGGCCAGGCCGGCATCAAGGTAGCTTTCAACCCTCAGATAAAGCACAGGCCATGTTGAAGCAAATGCTGCTGAGTGCTGGCTCATGGCTGACTTAAGAACCAGGCCTGAGGCTGAGCCTGGATGAAGGGTTTTCTCTTCATAGCAGAGGGAGGCCCACAGGCCTGAGATTCTGGGCCCACACAGTCCAGGACAGCCATGTCACACAAAGTTCTCAAGGATCTTTGGGGACAAGACCTGTGCTCAGTCCCCTAATCCCACCACATGAAATAAAGAGCTTTGAGTCCTGGGATCACTGCCCAGCAGGTGAGGACACCTTTCCAGAGGACTTGCACTAAAAGGCCATCCTACTGCCCTGGAGGCCCCTGATGAATGGCCATGCCTGAGTCCCAGGTAGAAGCCAGAAGCCCTGGGGAGAAGTAAGGGCCTTTCTCCCAGAACTAAGATTCAAACGAACTGCATCTGACAGTGGTCGAGAGAAAGCAAACTCACAGTGGCCGAGTTCCTCACGGCACTCATGGTAGCTGTCATGAGCCTTGAGCCTTAACTAATGACTCTTAGACATATTGTTGTTGTTATGTGCTGTTGAGTCGCGACCCTATGTACAACAGCCTTAAACCCTGCTCTGTCCTGTGCCAATCGCTCTGTCTCTGACACTCCCATCCCAATTATCCCAGTCACTGAATCAATCCACCTCATAGAGGGTCTTCCCCTCCTGCACAGTCCCTCCACCCTCCCAAGCATGATGTCCCTCTCCAAGGACCTGTCCCTCCTTACATCATGTCCAAAGTATGTCAGACGAAGCCCCAGAATCCTTGCCTCCAAGGAGCAGCCTGGTTTAATCCTCTCTACGATGAATCTGTTTGTTTTCTTGGCAGTCCATGGTACATTCAATACTCTTCTCCAGCACCACAGCTCAAAGGCATCAATTCTCCTTCTATCCTCCCTAGTCATTGTCCAACTCTCTGATGCGTAACAAGTAATTGCAAAGACCATGGCCTGTATCAGACACACCTTAGTTTCCAGAGACACACCGTTGCTCTTGAGTACTTTACGAAAGTAAATTACAATTTGTCGATTAATTAATTAATGAATTCATAGCAATAATTTCAATTTATCTACGTTGCAATTTATAAATTCATCACAACATATTGATTCATCAACAGTGGCGTATACTCACTCACTCCAGGATCCAACTCGTCGTCTTCTTTTGCCTCTCATGGTCATTGGTGCAGTCAGGGGGTTCTCCGCTAGTTCAGCAGTTCGACGCAGCCAGGGTCCGTCAGTGTGGGCAGAATCCTCCACTGTCTCGGTAGCTCATGTTCGTCAGTGTACGTCAGTCTTTGGCTCTAAAAAGAGGCTTTGGGTCTTCAGTGTTGAGCTCATTGTGAAGTGCAGAAAGAGAGTTGCTGGGCACAGCCAGAGTTTTATCTATGTGGCTTCCCCGCTTTACACTGCGCTGAGGCAAGTGGGGCATGCTGAATACCAATATGGGTTTGACCAATTATGTTCAATACTAGTTGTGTTTCCTTGACAACATGGCAGTAACCAGTCATATGTCCTTATCAAGGGTCTGCACCTGTTGTGGTCAGTGGGGTCCCAGGGCCACTAAGAGTATGTTTTTACAAATATTCTTAACATAATTTCTAACAGCAAATTCCTAACATGTTTCTTATTTTATTTCTAATATATAACATAGCAAGTTCTTAACATATTTCTTATTTCTAAAGTATAGCAAATTCCTAATCTATTTATTATTCTTAAATTTACCAGTTATGTTCTCGTAGCAACTGAGGCCAGTAGCTTTACAGGCAAGTTATTGTCAGTTCCATTCCTTATCAAGGGTTTGCACCTCCTGCGGTCAGTGGGGCTCCAGGCCTCAAAGAGGCCCTTTCAACATGTTAAACTGCTAGAATATTTTTTCACAAATATTCTTATTTCTATACTTAAGCATCAAATTCAGCATAATATTTTTCCACAGGAAACATATTTCATAATGTTTTATAGCAAATTAACAGCAACTTATGGTATCTCATATATGTGGTACAGCAAAATGAATATCTTTTTCTTAAACTGCTCATAATAGTAGTCAATGTTCTAAAAGTCTGCTCAGAAGAACTGGCAGAGGCTTTACCTGAGAACAGCTTGATCATCACCTGGGCCAGGTGCACACCTTCCACTCCTGTCCTGGCCCTGAGAGCAGCACCAGGAGGTCCAGCCCTTCCGGCTCAGGCTCTGTGTCTGCTGTGGTGGTGGTGGTTGTGTGCTGTCAAGTCAGAGCTGATTCACCTCCGACCCTGCAGCAGTTCTGAGGCTGCAGACCACACAGGAGGAGAGGGCTCAGGGCAGCTGGTGGGTTCCGAGCACATGCCTTGGGGTCAGCGCAGCTCTTTAGCCCCCAGCTCCCAGCTGTAGACCCGTTTACAGCAGGTACAGAGAGGCACGTAAGTGGAAATATGCATTTAGGCTTTTAAGTGTTAAGGCTTTGTTGGGTTCTGACTATTTCTCACCAAGCAGCGGAGGCAGGAAGCACTACATCACGCCAGATGCTGTAGTCATTTCAACGTGCACACGTGGCCTTCGAAGGAGTGTTCAGTTGAATCTGTTCTCGTTAGTTCTGGTGTGATCTTACTGGGGCTTCTCCTGCCGTCTCCGTCCTCTGGGTCTAGACTTGGTCCCCTCACTCACTAGAGTTCCTGGCCCTAAGGAGCCCCTGAGTCTGTGGGAACTGAGGAGGCCACATCCTATGATCCACTCACCAGGGGACACTGAACAATGCTGACCCCTGCCCCTCTCTGTCCTCTCCCTCAGATGTGTCCAGGTGTGTGGCCGAGCGGAAGTACACTCAGGAGCAAGCCCGGAAGGAATTCCAGCAGGTGTTCATCCCTGAATGCAGTGAGGATGGCACCTACAGCCAGGTGCTGACCTGGGCTCGGGAGGGCTGCACTGGGCAGACGAGGGAGAGAGGGCTGTGCTGGGCAGATGGGGGAGAGAGGGCTTTCCTGGGCAGACAGGGGAGAGGGCTGTGCTGGGCAAATGAGGCAGAGAGCTGCGCTGGGCAGACGGGGGAGTGGGCTGCGCTGCGCAGATGGGGAAGAGAGGGCTGTGTTGGGTAGACAGGGGAGAGGGCTGTGCTGGGCAGATGAAGGAGGTCTGCACTGGGTGACGGGAGAGAGGGCTGTGCTGGGCAGATGGGGGAGAGAGGGCTGTGCTGGACAGATGGGGGAGGGCTGTTTTAGGTAGGTGGAGGGAGGGCTTTCCTGGGCAGACAGGGGAGAGAGGGCTGTATTGGGCAGGTGGGGGAGGGCTGTTCTAGGTACATGGGGGAGGGCTTTCCTGGGCAGACAGGGGGAGAAGGCTGTTCTGGGCAGATGGGGGAGAGAGGGCTTTCCCGGGCAGATGGGGAAGAGTGCTGAGCTGGGCAGATGGGGAAGGGATGTGGGGGAGGGCTGCTTTGGGCAGATGGGGGAGGGTTGTGCTGGGCAGATGGGGGAGGGCTGTCCTAGGCAGATGGGAGGAGGCAGGGGTGCCTTGGGCAGACAAGGGAGGGCTGTGCAGGGCAGATGAGTGAGGGTAGGAAACACTACTTGGGTAGCATTATCCTGGAAATAATTAGTAACAAGGCTCATCTTTAAAGTGAGTGCACCAGTGCCTTTGTTCTTTACCTGGGAAAAGTGTCCATGCCACTGGAGTTCATGGTCATTACTCCATGAGCGTGTTGGTAAGCCTGTTGCAAAGAATTTAATTCAGGTTTCTCTGAATTCTGAGGGAGTAAACATTAAAAGTTACAGGGGGAAGGAGGGATTAATCATTGGGTTGTACAGTTTGATGAGGGGGTGAGAGAAATGGAAAGAATTTGTTCTTGAAAACAATGTATTTGAATTTTGTAAATAAACTCATAGAAAATTAAAAAAATTAAAATAAATAAAATGAAAATGTAAAGAAAAACATTTACAGAGCTGTAGTGCCAACAGTGAGTTTAGGATGCCTTAGCAGTACCAGCCTGAGACGGGTGTGCATGAGGGTCTAGGTCAAACCAAGTCCAATGACTCTCCTCGGCAGTGTCCAGAAAATGGCCCACAGTTATTTATACTTGTTGGTGTTGTTATTCATGATTAAGAAAAAAAAATCTTAAAGTGCAATGACAGTTGTTCCTATTTTTGGTCGAGAAATAAAATATCATCTGCCGTCTGACATGCCTGTGATCCGTCAGATCACGATGAAATTCTATCGCTGTTGTAACAGTCGTTTGACCATTTCGAGTCCAAGGACAGAAAGAAGAGGGTGGAGCAGTGTGGTGGACAGGTGTGAGGCGTCTCTGGGGGGCTGTCCTGATGGCGAGAGGTGCCTGGGGGAGTGGAGGGAAGGGGAGGACATATGCTGTGGTGAGCATTGCCACTGGGCACCTGGCTCCTAGTGCCCTCCTGCCTCCTGGGGCCTCAGTCTCCTCCTTTGTCAGAGGGTTCAGCCTGCACTTCATAGGTGGTGAGGACCAGAAAGCAGATGCAGTGCCTGCCAGACCAGTGTCCCTCCACAGTCCTGTGGTCACTTCGGTCCTCAAACCTCAGGCCAGTGTTGAGTCCTCAAGCCTAACATCTCAGGAACGCTCACTCTCTTGCTACGTTTACCTCAAATGAGATGAAGAAAAAGGCTGCCTAAAATAGGTCCCTGAGACTGGCCACATGGTGTCTTTTCTTACAGGTCCAATGTCACAGCTACACGGGATACTGTTGGTGTGTCACACCCAACGGAAGGCCCATCAGTGGCACAGCGGTGGCCCACAAGACACCTAGGTGCCCTGGTAGGTACCATGGCATGTCTGCCCACACATGCTTATCTTTCTTTCTCGTCCCTGCCCCTGTATCTGCTTCCGTCTTCCTCTGAATCCAAACAAGGCTAAGTTTACGGGCAGGGGTTATATGGAGGACGGGAGCAGACTTTATCACCGGGAAAGGTAGGAAAACTATCACTTTTCAAAAAGGAGAAAAGCGTGTGTGTGTGTGTGTGTGTGTGTGTGTGTGTTTACATGTTGTTCTTGTTGTATCATTGAGTCTGAACCAATCCATGGCTGGCCCTCCAGCAGGGCTCAGAGATCATTAACCACACAGGAGGAGATTGCCCGTCTTTCTCCTGCGGAGCAGCTGGTGGATTTGAACTTTTGGATTCGCAGCACAGCTTCTTATCATTATGTGTGTGTATTTAATACACATAAAAGAATATATTTGTATAGAGAGAACGACGTGGATGTGGATGTTTAGATACAAGGGCTGATGTAAAGATACACAGATGTGCTGATATAAAGCTATAGCTATGGATACAAATGTCAACATACAGACATGTGTATGAATACAGAGACAGAGGAATCTATAGAGATTCTGAATTATAGATGCATAGACAGATATGTCAATGCAGAGACATGCATCTAGACACGTAGGGGTTTAGACCCAGATGCTAACACACAGATACAGACACGGATGTAAGGATACAGACACAGAGGTAAGGATACAGACGCAGATGCCTAGATATAGACGCTGATGTACAAATTCGGCCGTAACCGAGAGCAAACTCACCAGATGACGCCGTCCCTGAGTCAGAGCGGAATTAGATCTTGACAACCCAAGGACTGTGGTCACAGGCAGCAATGACCAAATGTTTTCTTTGGCAAGAAAAAATAAATGTTTCTGGTTTTGGATGTACATATTCACAAAGAAAAAGTGACTCCGTCATAGATGAGTTTGCACAATTACTCAGATGACTAATTGGTGTCCTAAAGGTAACGACATTGGCAGAAGAGCCTACAAAATGACCAGTTTTCCACTAATATTTTTCTACAAGTGCTGTACAGTACCCAGATCATGTTTATTTGCAGACATTCTGGAGTTTGAAATGTGCAAGGGAGGACTTTCATTATCTTCCATTAGCAGCCAGAATTCTCTGATGGCCAAGGACGGAGAGACTTCCTCTCACATACTTTGGAAGTGGGATTAGGACAGAGCCATCCCTGCAGAAAGACATCAGCCTGGGTAAAGTGGAGGGACATGAAAGGGAAGGACTGGTGCAGGGATCGTAGCTCCCATCTTCTTGTGTGTCCTAGAAAGACCTTTGAAAGGGATCACTTACTAGATTTCACAGTTGCATGTTTTTAAAAGCTATTAATGCAGAAGAATGGCAGAGACAGTTAAGAAAGTGCTCCAACCAAACCTTCTCTGAAGATCCTTGGAAGGAAGGCCCGGTGGTCTGCTTCTCAAGGGCCACAGCCTTGAAACAAGAAGTTCTACTCTGCTCACCTGTGGTCTCTGTGACTTGGGACTGACTTGGTGAACGCTCTCAGCAACAGCCAACAATCCGTTCAGCCAGTTCCTCTACTGCTGGGGATGTGGAGCTGGAGGGATAGTTCAGGCAGATAGTCTCGTTGGTCATGGTGATGAAGGGTCAGCTCTTCCTCGCCTTCAGCCTTTGCAGCTCTCGGCTGTCAGGGTGGTGAGCAACCTGTTAGGGCACATGAGTGAAACATCTCAGTCACAAAAGGACAAATACTGCATAGCACCACTGTTATAAAGCAGGTCTGACATGGGGATTTGGGAGGCGAATAAGGTAAGAGTGGCTAGATAATGACCACAGCATTGGAACAGATGAAAGAAAGAACTGTCTAAAGTGAAAATATGCTTATACCTACAAAGACAGCCCAGAATAAGAGATATATCATTGCAAAGAGGACTGGTGGGGGCAGGGGAGAGCTAGGTAATTGTGCAACAAGGAATGAATATTGAAAAAAAGGTGAACCGAGGAGGGGGAAGAGTGGACAAGGGGGTGAAATGTGCAATGAAGGAATGAAAACGTAACTTATTTGTAAATGCTTATTGAAATCACAATTAAAATATTTTTTTAAAAAGAGGCAACACTGTTTGCTCCTCAGTTGACTGTGGAAGAGGGGCGTGGAGACAGGTCAGGAGCTTTGGGGGTACTCTGGGAGTACGAGGCTGTGCTAAATGGTAAGATCATCCTCTCAAGACTAGGATGCCAGGCTGCTCTGAGGGTAGAGAGCAGATGCACCTTTGTTTCCAATTTGCTGAGGGCAGGTGTTTATCACCTGGAAATGACCACCCTCTCCAGAAACGCAAGTCCCAGGCCTCCTGCTCAGCACCACATTAAGGCACAAGGAGGCCACGTGGCACCCCAACCTCCCAGGTGCTCCCTAGATGACTCTGGGAGCTCACTCAGCCTCTGCCCAGGTGTGTGCGATTCAAGGTTCTCCACCTGTGCCAGGTGAATGACGTCCCTTCAGGGGAAAGTGCTTCCATGGCTTCATATTTGAAAGGTAACCTTGAGGGAGGTACTAGAGAGCATGAAGACAGTGCCCCTTTGTCTAAGGGAAGGGTCATAGGTTTTTAATCCCATCTGTCTTCTGTAACTGTGGACCCTAACAAGCCCTCACCCCTGACATGCATTTTTAATATTATAATATATTAAGAATAAACTGCAGATCTCAGTTTATAGAAAGGTGGAAACTATGGGGAAGGATCCCAACCCCCAGCTCCAAACCACCTGGGCTTTTTGGAAGTCCAGAGCCAGGAGCTGTTTAGCGCTTTCATAAATTGAACACAAGCGGCTCTGGTGGCCTAGTGGGTAGGGAGTGTGCTGCCAACGTGAAGGCAGGCAGTTCAAGTCCACCAGCTGCTCCATGAAGAAGACTGGAAATCTCTGTGCAACTTACAGTCTTGGAAGCTCAGTGGAAGGTGAGCCATGAGTTGGTGCTTGATTGATGATGCCGAGGTTTTTGAAGTGAAAGTAGAAACACCTGGTTGAAGTCTTGTCTAGTCTTGAAACCCTTCTTTCTTAGAGGAAAGCAATTCTTCTCTTTATCTCTGTTCACCCAGGACATTCAGATTGCTTTAGTTGTAGAATGCTTTTCATTCCCTGGGTTGAGAAGGAGTGAGTAAGAGGTCGTCTTTAAGAAAGTTTTATGATCTGAGAGTAAATCTGCCATCCTGTTTATGTAGATTGTATATTTCAGAGATTCTAACATGGGAATCTTTGAATGCCCGTTTTAAAATAACAAAAATAATTTACATTTGTTTGAAAAACATTTCAATATATGCTGCTGTTGTTGTTATGTGCCGTCGAGTCACCTGTGACTCATAGCAACCATATGTACAATGCAGATTGTTGATGAATCTTCCTTCAAATATGCCACATTTCTCTTCATAGAGCCCAGACTCACGGATAATTTGTTCTGCATATAGACTGGAAAAGGTCTGGAATAGGACACAACCCTGGTGTACATCCTAACTAATTTTGAAACACACAGTGTTTCCTTGCTCTGACCTGACACCTGCCTCCTAGTCCAAGTATAGGTTTCACATAAGCACAATTAAGTATTCTGGGATTCCCATCCTTCTCAGAGTTAGACACTGTTGTGATCCAAATCAACGAAACACAGATAAACATTCCTCTGGTACTTCCTGCTTTCAGCCAAGATTCAATTAACATTAGCATTAATATCCCTAGTACCATGACCTCTTCTAAGCCCAGCCTGCACTTCAGGCAGTTCTCTGTTGACATGGTGTTCTAGTCATTTTTGGATAATCTTAAGAATCTTGTTTGCATGTGACATCAGTTGTTCAATAATTTCTACATTCTGTTGGGTCACCTTTCTTTGGAATGGAAACAAATATAGATCTCTTCCAGTCAGTTGGCCATGTGAATGTCCTCCAGACTTCTAGGCACAACTTGGTGAGCACGTCCAGGGCAACATCTGTTTGTTGGATTATGTCAGTTAGTGTACCATCAGTTCCCGGGGCCTTGTGTTTTGCCAGTTCTTTCAGAGCAGCTTGAACTTCTTTCTTCATCACCACAGCTTCTTGCTCATATGTTGTTTCATTAAATTCTTCTGCCAGTTCTTTTTGGTACAATGACTGTATACTCTTTCCATTTTTTTTTAATGCATCCAGGATAATATTCTGCCCAACGCATCCTTAAGTATTGTAACTCAAGGTTTGAATTTGTTCTTCAGTTCCTTCAGCTTAAGAAATGCTGAGCGAGTTTGGCCCTTTTGATTTTCTGACTCCAGTTCTTTGCACATTTCGTTATATTTTTCTTCCCACGCTGCCGTTTGAAATCTTCTGTTCAGCTCCTTAGCATCGTGATTTCTTCCGTCTGCGCCGGCTTCATGCGCTCTAGTGCAATATTCAGAGTCTCTTCTAACATCCATCTTCGTCTTTCCTTTCTCTTCTGTCTTTGCAATAACCTTTTGTGTTCTTCCTGTATTCTATTCTTTATATTCTCCCACACCTCGTCTGGTTTTCACTCATTAGTGTTCAAGGCCTCAAACCTGTTCCTGAGATGGTTTAAAATTCAGGGGATAGACTTAAAGTCAGATTTAGGTTCCCATGGATTTAGTTTTCCTTAGCTTCAACTTGAAGTTGCATATGAGTAGTTGAGGGTCTGTTCCACAATCAGCACCTGACCTAGTTTTTACAGCTGATGTTAAGTTTCTCCAGTGATTGTTTCCACAGTTGTAATTGATCTGATTCCCATGTATACCATAATGTGAAGTCCATGTGTATAGCCTGCACTTATGTTTCTTAGAAAACATATCTGCAATGAATAAATTGTTGATTATGTAAAATTCTATCATTCTATCTCCAGCTTCATTTCTGTCACCAAGTCCATGGTTTCTGACTACTGATCCTTCTTCTCTGTTCCCAACTTTTGCATTCCAGTCACCCATTTTTATTAATACATCTTGATTGCATGTTCGATCAATCTCTGACTGCAAAAGTTGGTAGAAATCTTCTATTTCCTCTTCTTTGGCTCTGGTTGTTGGTATGTGTGTCTGAATGACAGTGGTATTCACTGGACTTTCTTGTGTGCATATGGATATTATCCTGTCATTCACAACACTATATTTTAAGACAGATCTAGAAATGAATTTTTAACTCTGAAAGCAACTCTATTTTTTCTCACCTTTTCATCCCCAACATAAGAGATCATATAATCGTCAGACTCAAATTGTCCCAGTCCAGTCTGTCTCATTTTGCCAATACTTAGTATGTCAATATTTACGTGTTTATTTTTAAACAATATTCTATTTTGCTACATTCATGGTTCTCACATTCCATGTTCCAATTACTAGTGTCTCCTTATGACCTTTCCTCCTTTGTGTTTCCATACTGGAGGTTTCAGCCTCAGTTGCCATATTTGGTAGTCTAAGTGGCTCTATTCTACATAGGGTTTTCAAAGGCCTGCTTTTTCAAAAGTGATGGCCAATCTTTCTTCCTAATCTGTCTTGATTTATTATCTTAATTATCAGACAAGACAAGCATTTTATGGAAAAGAGCATATGAAAGATATTTCCCCAATTATAGAAATAACCAATAGTTTCAGCATTGTCCTACCCTTGACACATGTGTCTTGACGCACCCCGTTCCCTGTTCCACCAGCATTCCCTCTACTCCCACCCACTCTGTTCAAGACCCACCTTCCACTGTCCCACCCTTGATGTGGTGGCTTATCTCTCAAACTTTCTGATCTTCTTTGATTCTAGATGCTTCACGATGCTGCTAGTTTCTTCTGCTGTGGCAAATATCTCTTGATTTTAAGAGCCTGTAAGTCAAAATACCAGGTACTAGTGTCAGGGAAGGCTTCCTAGCTCAGACAGTTCTGAAGAAAAGTCCTTTGCCTGGAACTTCTGCTCCAGGATTGATTCTTGTGTCTCCATGCTTCACTTCTTCCACTTGTCGTACACTGTAGTCACAATGGAATAGCTTTCCAGGGGAGGGTGATGTGTCGTGCAGATCTGATATATATGGCTTACGTTAATTTAACTGTGAAGCCTGGATTTTCTTACAATGCCAAAAGATTTTACCCCATTTAATATAGAAGAACCAGTGTTTTGGTTCTGAAATATTTCTGGAAAATAATCATTTTATAAAGAAAAAACATCCAGAGTAACAGGAGGTGAAGTTAATGTAGAATTCAATGGACACTCCTATTTACCCTCCAACCAACTAAGTCACTGAACAAAAGATAGAATTAAGCACAGACTGAGATCGCAGAACCCTGGACAGGACAGCGGATGAGATATTGGGGAGTTAGGGGGAACCCAGGAGTAAAGGAGGAGCTAGGGAAGAAAAAAGTGGGGTCAGTGGACAGTACAGAAGCTGAGAGAATTTCTACTAATATATCGCGTGCCCACTCATTGCAGTAATTTAGGATGGGGAAGAGTAACACTCCAAACTCAGAACACAAAAGAGATGCTCATCTGAGGAAGCATAGCCCCGTGTTTAAGGTGGTCCACACGCGCTTTTTATATTTGTGGGCAGGAATTTGGGAGGGGGTGAATGGAGACCTTGTACCATTTGACAGAACTGAAGTTCAAGACAGATGGGCACCAGGACCATGCTACATGTGGGCAATGCGGAGGGGAAGGGCTGTCTCTCTTCCACAGCAGGACATTGGTAGAGAGCCCACACTCCCATGAGAGAAAAACAGAGAGAGCCCATCACCTGCCCCACAGCAAGGCTGAACCCCACCTCTTTAATCAGCATCTGTGATCAGCTATCCATACTCCAATCATTTGTGTGTATTAAATCCCAGAGATCAAACATCTGCTACGCCTGAATCAGCCCTGCAAAATCCTAATAATCAGGATGCTTTGTGCTGCTTCTCCACAGAAGATACCAAGCTCCTGTAACAGAGTCAATTCTGACTCGTAGCACCCTGTGGGTTAGAGTGGGAGTGCCCTGTGCGATTCCTAGACAGGTGAAGCTTGGTGGAAGCAGGTGCCACATCTACAGAGCAGCTGGTGGGTCCAGGCTCTGGCATCTCTGTTGTCAGATGCTTAGACACCGTGCCACGAGGGTACTCCAAACACTCAGAGGATTTTTCCACAAAAATGAAAACTGCAGTCTTCCCTCCAAGCAGCCTGGCACCCAGAGCCTTTTGAGGGGAATCGTGATCTTGCCATTTAGCGTATCCTCTTATTCCAGTGTTAAAACACCCAAAACCAGAATACAGCCTTTGGAGAACAACACCGTCCATGTTTGACAGAACTGTAAAGCACACAAAATTGTTAGAAAGACGTCCAACAAGAGTAAAACATAAAGAGGAAATTTTTTCTATGGCACCCAGACTAAATTTTAAGTATTTAACGTTTATTGCGCACATACACTTTTCTAAGAGCTGCTTCTTCTTCTTCTTCTTTAAAATATATTTTCTTGGCAATCATATTTACAGAGTAGTCTGGCTATACCAAAAATCAGATATTGTATTTAATTTTTTTAAAAAAGAATACTTTTCGGTCTATAATGGTATGGTGTTAGCTTTTTTAGCTATTAAACTTACCCCCTTCTGGTCTCTAACTATCTTATCTGTAGACACATGTCTTGTAAATCAACACTGTCTTAAAAATTGTCAAGAGCTGTGGGACTAGAATAAGAGAAATAGTGTAGCAAGACTTGGCAAGCAAGGTTTTTGGTGGCAAGACTTGAGGAAGAATGGAGCAAGACCCTGGTGAAAACAGACCCTAGTGTTGGAGACACTGTGATATCCCTGTTGAGAAACTGTGGCAAGGAGTAAGCAGAGGAGCCCTGAGACAAAGACCACAGGTAAAGGTATTTGTTGTTCTTGCTGGATGCTTGAAGGAGAAGTTGACTTATAACTGCTCTGAGGCAAACCTTGCTGGATGATTTGCATTTGACTGCTGAACTGAAACCAGAGCCTGAACTATTTAGGGAATGGTACCTTCAAACTGTTGGACTAAAACCAAGACTTGTGTCAAGTGATATTCTTTGCCTCCCCAACTCTCCAACATACTTTCCTAATAAACCCAACTCTTAGTACCACAGCTGTGAGTCTGTGAGTTAACGATCATTAACAAACCTCTTGCTTGTGGGGCTCCACAGACACTGTGGGGCTGGGCTCTCTATCTGCTTTATGCTCTGGGACAGTGAGGTGCTCTGTTATTCTCACTCCCTCTGGTCCATCAAGAGAGACATTCATGGCTCTATGCCGCCATGTCCCGTTTTCTACTCATTAGACAAGTGGTAAATAAGCTAAAAGAAACCCCCAAAAAAGCACACAGAAAACTAACTAACTGAGATCAGTAAACACAGGAGCAATGCAAAGAGTGGGCAGTAAAATAAATGGAAGAGGAGATAAAATTTCCAAACCTACAAAGTCTCAAGAGAAAGAACAAAGACAAGTTAAAAAAAAGTCTAAAAGGAGTTGTGGGGTTCAATTAAGAAATCTTTTAAAATTATTGGAATTCCTGAGCACCATAACAAAAATAAAGCCACAGAAAAACTTTTCCAAAAAATAATCAGAGGGAATTTCTGAAATCTGAACAGAGAGCCACGCCTGAAAATACAGGAAACCAAACAAATACCACTTAGAAGAGACACAAAAAGATCAATTCCATGTCATACCTATTAAAATTCTTGAACCCAAAGACAAAGAGAATTCTGAAAAACAGCAAGAGAAAAATGCGATTTAACATACCATGGGGTTTTCGTAAGAACCAGAGCAGATCTCTCCTCAGAGACACTAGAAGCCAGAGGACAGTGTCATGGAATATATAAAATAATAAAAAGAATTGTCAACTAAGAATTCTTTACCCAGCAAAGCTGCCATTCACAAACGAGGGGGAAAGTGACACATTCACACACAATCAGAAGTTTTTGTAATGATCACTGTAAGAACTATCTTACAAGTATGATTCAAGACAATATTCCACCGGTGTTAATCACCGTCACAAGAACATGGCAGCAGCACAGATGCCCAACCACAATCAAACACATTGAGAAATTATGGTGCATTCACATGATGGAAAACAGCACAGAACACAAGAACAATAATGTAAATCACGACCTAATTTGAGAGGAACTGGAGAGCATTGTGCTAACTGAACTACCTCAGTCTCATACGAACAAAAACGGCATAAGACCATTGTTATAGAAATAGATAACTAGGAACATGTATGAGGATCTGCGGGGCGAAGGGAGGAACAAAGGGGTGAGGATAGGGGGTTAATCATAGTCACACTATTTCATGGGTTGAGGGAGGAGTGGGTTAAAGACATGGGAAAGATCTGGTGTGGAAAACAATGTATACGAACTCTGTA
>NW_006399774.1:23189588-23202620 GCF_000299155.1 Elephantulus edwardii
GATCGGGATGGGAGTGTCAGAGACAGTGCGATTGGCACAGGACAGAGCAGAGTTTAGGGATGTTGTAAATAGGGTCACTATGAGTCGCAGGTGACTCAACAGCACATAACAACAACAACAACCTCAAACTCACACTCATCGTCATAGAGCTTGAACTGACTCATAGCTGGCCCTCCCTTGATGTTTTGAGCTTGTAAAAAGCATAGGAGGAGATTTCTCATCTTTCTCCTGTGGAGCCACTCATGGATTTGAAAAAAAAACCACAAATGGCCCTTGGATTAAGGGGGGGGGGGAATAAACAATAAAACCAAGGCAGACAGGCATCCCAAAATACACCATACGGGCGCTCACGACAGCCAGATAACCCTCACCACTCAATGAATCTGCAATGTCATGACCGATGGAATAAAGACTCAAGTTTTCTGTGATTACTCCAAAATCCACACCCATGGTTGTTGTTACGTGCTGCCAGGTTGCTTGCAACTCAGAATGGCGGTATGTACAATAGCTCGGAACCCTGCCCTATCCTGAGTCAAGTTTATCATCTCCAACACACCTAATCCTATTACCCCTGTCATGAGTCGTCTCATCCAGGGCCTTCCTCTCCCGCGCTGTCCCTCCACCCTTCCAAGCATGATGTCCTTCTCCAAGGACTGATCCCTTCTGACCACGTGCCTAAAGTATGTGAGACGGAGTTTCAAGATCCTTGCTTCCAAGGAGCAGCTTGGTTTCACCCTTTCCAGCACTGACTGATGGATGTCAGAAGAGACTCTGAATATTGTACTAACGTGCTGAGTCTTCAAAGCAAAGGGAAGAAATCAAGAAGTTAAAGAGCTAAATAGAAGATTTCGAAGGGCAGCTTGGGAAGACAAAGCAAATATAATGAAATATGCAAAGATCTGGACTCAGAAAATCAAGAAGGACAAACTCGCTTGGCATTTCTTAAGCAGAAGGAACTGAAGAACAAATTCAAGCGTTGAGTTGAGGGGAAAAAAAAGAGATGCTGAGGTCAGAATGTTGTATGGCTCATGAAGCATCAAAAAGTATATACAGTCACTGTACCGAAAAGAAATGGCACAGAAGAATTTCATGGAACAGCGTATGATCAAGAGGCAAAGTTGCTCTGAAGGAATTGGTGAAATACAAGGTCCCAGGAATTGATGGAATACCAACTGACATATTTCAACAGCCACTGTCTTGGATGTGTTCACCAGGTTGTGCCAAGAAATCTGGAAGACAGCTACCTGGTCAACTGACAGGAAGAAATCTGCATTTAGTCCCATTCAAAAAAGATGACCCAACAGAGAGTGGAAATTATTGAACAGTATCACCAATATCACATGTAAGCAAGATCCTGTGGTAAATTAGTAAAAAAATGACTGGAACAGCACGTCAGCAGAGAACTTCCAGATGCACAAGCTGGGTTTAGAAGTAGCCCTATGGATATTATAGTCAACGTTAGATGAATCTTAGCCTGACAGCTCTGGGGAGGTACTTGGCCTCTCTTCCCAGGTCAGAGTGGTGGGGCAGTGGGTCCCAGCACCCAGAACCTTGGTGCTGGTTCACAGGATTTTCATGAGTTAGACAGAGAGTGGTAGAAGAAACCAGACCACGCTCAGAGGCCCCAGTGCTTCTTCCCATGGTGGGAAGGACATAGCAGGGACCAGAGACACTAAAAACACTGGTGGCCTTCCCTCAACTTCTGCCCTCATGCATGATGCCCACAGGTTCCAGCAAGGACAGACTTGTCCAGGAACTCCAACAGGACTTGGCCTGCTTGGTCCCTTTCTATTTTTATCTTCTTTCTTTCTCCCTTCTTATGTCTTCTTTTTTTTTTTTTCCATCCTTGTTCTCACTCTTTCATTTTCTTTACCAAAGAAAAGCCATCTGACTCCAAGAAGTGAGCTTTTCAAGAAGGGATAAACCACAGGGCTGCTTGTTTAACTCCATGGGAAGGCACCCTTATCCCAAGCAGATCAAGTGCTCCATGCTGAGACCTGAACTTACTAAACCCTGTCACTGCTCTGATAACCAGAAAAATCACAACGCTGGCTTCTTTCATTTGTTTTAGAAGAGCACTGAGTATTTGTGAAAGAAACTTCCCTCAGACCACCAGTTCTTTGAGCTAAACAATACCTTTTCCATTGGAGCTTGTTGGCACCATTGTCCTCACTGAGTGTAGTTGGATTTGAATCAGGAGTTTATCCCTTAAACATTTAAGGGCTCATTAGTCCTCCCTAAAACCATAGACATTTCCTCATGTTGTACTTTTGTGGTTTTTGTACCCTAATTGCTAAAAAAAGGGCACTCTTCCTGAAATAACATTTCATGAGTGAGAACTCACAAATGGGAGACATTCCTCTGTTCCCGAGGAGAGGTGCCTCTGTGAGAGTATCTGTGTACAAACACTTGGTGAGGAGAGCTTGGCGGCAGAGCGAACTAGCCCGCAGTGGTTGGCCATCCTCCGAAACGTGCGCCCCCTTGCCTTCTCTGCATCCACAGCTGAATTACGTCTGCCCTGCTGCCTGGCACCACTCCAACAAATCTTTGTCCCTCTGGAAATGTAGTAAAAGAATATTGCTTCTGGATTCATTTTCGTTTGCATGGTTTCTGGTCATTTGAAGAAGATACTAAGTTGTGTCCCACATCCCTGAAGACAGGATGTCATATGGTAGGGGAGGGAGGGTGTTGGACAGAGTCCTTTTGGATGGTGAAATCAATATAAATAAAAAATTATGTGCCAATATCCACTGCACTACTACTGACTATAATCAAGTACTGTAAACGACTCAAATATACACCAAAGAATCCATGCAAGTGGTTCTTGTTGCTTTGTCTGAACCGACCCCTAGCTGACCCTCCAGCGGGTTTTCAGAGGTGGTCAGTCGCACAGGAGGATACTGCTCATCCTTCTCCAGAGCAGCTGGGGGATTTGAACCTCCTGCCTTTAGGATTGCAGCACATATTCTTAACACTAGGCTGCCAGAGCTCCCTATTGTTGTTATGTGCCATCAATTCGACTATGACTCATAGCGACTCCACGAGCAGCAGATCAGACCTCCCCTTTCCTGTGCCAGCCTCGTGATCTTTGCAATAGTCAAGTCCGTAGTTGCAGTGTCTGTGTCAATACAGCCTGCTGCAGGTCTTCCGCCCTTTCTGATGCCCTCTGCCTTTCCCAGAATTACGTTCTCCCCGCCCCCAAGGACTGGCCCATTTTGACAACATGCCCAAAGTGTGTGAGAGAGTCTCACCACCCATTACTCTATGGAGCGCTCTGTTTACATTTTCACCAAGAAATATGTGTTTCTTCTTTCGACATGTCATTGAATATATAATGCTTTTCACCAATGCCACTATTTAAAGGCGTTGATTCTCTATTGGTCATCTGACTCATTGTCCAACTTTCAGTTGCATATGAAGCGACTGAAAAGACCGCGAGTTGGATGAGGCACTTGTGTAAATGGATGTAATTGCTGCTTAACATTTTCTTTTATCAATTTCAATGAACATCTGCGAAGATTTTGGATTTCCATTCATTCATTGTTGCACTTTTCTCCCAGCCCACCCCACCCCCACCCTGAAAAGCAAAAGAAAAACTCCTTCATTGGTATTTAATAGCCCCGCACATCCCCATCCCTACCCCCGCCCCGAGTGTACTCCACTCTGCAACCCTCATTCCAGACTCTTACGATAATCATAATGCCCTAAGATATATTACTTTTAAACTGTTCTCTCCCTCATCGCCTTCAATGCAGTAAACATAATTTATCCAGTTTTCCTCAGTTTTATCCCCACCCTGATGTCAGCCTCATTCTATAACAGTGGCACCATATAGTATTTGTCCCTTTGTGACTGAGATATTTTACTCAGCATAATGTCCTCCAGGGTTATCAATTTTGAATAATATTGTATGAGTTCCTTGTTTTTCAATGCAGCGTAGTATTCCATTGTGTGAATATACCACAGCTTCTCTATCCATTCGTTTATTGATGGGCACTTAGGTTGTTTCCAACTCCTTGCTATTGTGAACAAAGCTACGATAAACATGGGTGTGCATATATCTGCTTGGATGTTGGTTATGGTCTTTTTAGGGTATATTCCCAGTAGTGGAATTGCTGGGTCAAATGGTATCTCTATTTGCAACTTTTTGAGAAAGCGCCATACTGCTTTCCACAGTGGTTGCACCACTTTACACTTCCACCAGCAGTGAATAAGGGTTCCAATCTCTCCACAACCTTGCCAGCATTTGTTGCTTGCTGTTCTGTTAAATTTTGCAATTCTGACTGGGGTGAGATTATATCTCATAGTTGTCTTGATTTGCATCTCTCTTAGACCTAGGGATTTTGAACATTTCAAAAATCCCTGCTTAACATTTTAAAGAAGTCCTTAAGAGCAGATCTCTGCTGTCAAGGTCTATCCATACAATGAAATGTTAAAATATTCTAGAGGGAAACAAACTTCTGGTACTCACTACTGCCTGGGTGGACCTTGAAAACATGCTGAGGGAATAAGACAGACACAACAAAAAGCCTGTGAAAGCTAGAAGACCAATTTATTAGAGTGGCAGGAGATAAGATCCAAATACAAAAGTCAGAAAAAGAAAAAAAAAGCAAGCAATACAATTTAAAGTAGCCAACCATAAATTGAGATACTTAGGAATAAACCTAACTAGAGACACATAAGACCTTTACAAAGAAACTTCAAAATACTTCTGTGAAACACAGTAAAAGGCCTTAAAAATGGGAAAATGTTCCCTGTTTATGTATAGGAAGACTCAATATAGTAAAAATTTCAATCTTACCAAAAACAATCTACATGTTTAACGCAATCCCACTTCATTTTTCATAGAATTAGAGAAAGCAAGTGGCAAGTTTATTTGGAGAGGGAAGAGACCTCAAATAAACAAAGCACTTTTGAAAAACAAGAATAAAGTGGGAGGAATAGCACTTCCTGATCTCAAAACCTACCCCACAGCTTAAATAACCAAAACAGCATGGTACTGGTGCAGTGACAGGCACAAAGACCAATGGAACAGAACTGAGAACCCAGCAATTCATCTATGTATGGACAACTGATAATCGACAAGCAAACAAAACCTACTAGATGGGGAAACAACAACTTCTTCAACCAATGGTGCTGGCACAACTGGAGTGCCACCTGCAGAAAGCTGAACAGGATGATGCCCACCTCTCCTGATCCACACAAATCAACTCGAGGTGGATCAGAGACCTAGGGATAAAGCCCCGAACCATAACGAGACAATGTGGACCAAACTGAGAGGGCCTGTTGTTGTTGATTGTCATCGAGTCGAGTGCGACTCATTGTGACACCATGAACAGAAGACCTAATGCCTTTCTATAACTGTCGTCGTTTCTCCAGGTGCCTAGAGTTCCACAGGCATATGGTTTAGAAAGTGGATGCCACTACTGCTTCCAAACCTGAATCAATCTGGAAACACCCCCAAACACTGTCCATGATGGGTAACCCTCATGGCATTTGACACAGCTGTGGCACATTGATTGGCAGCAAACACAGTACAGCAAATAGACAAAGGACTGCTGTACTACTTAAAGAATGCTCACAAACCCAGACTTCTCCCGTCACTATGGAATTTTAAAGAGACACCCAGCAAATGCTGTTGACTACACTCCACCCTTGGGTCCTTGTCAAGTAGGGCAAAAGACCAGGCCAACTGACACCCACTTGTGGAGGGGAAAAACCCAATAACATAAACCAACATCAAAGAATATAGCTTTCACTGTTGATTGCATTACCAATAACCCAAGCAAAGCACAGACTAGACACAAACCAAGACTTTCCTTATAGGACCCTGTCAAGATGCAAGAAACCAGAGAGTGGAGCCACAGTACAGCAGCTGCCTCTAGGCCGGCCCCAGGCTGACGAATACAGCCAGTAACGCACAACCAGGAGACGATAAAATCGAATGGGACCTTCTATAGATTAAATGCCTGTGCACATTAAAAACTTTTTCCAATAGGGTGAAAAGAAAAGTTACTAACTGGGAACAAACACTTGGCAATACCATTTCAAACAAGGGTATCATATCAAAAGTTTACAGATACAGCAGGACCTAAACAAACAACACAAAAACTCCAAACCTGATGGTTCAATTACAAAATGGGCAAAAGACATGCAAAGATCGTTCACAGAGGAAGATATTTAGATGTTCAACATGAAGAAAGGCTAAAAATCACTGGAAATAAGAGAGATGGAAATCAAAACCATATTGAGATACCATCTCTCCGCATTAGCAGTGGCAAAATAGAACAGGGCAGCAGGTAATAAGTGTTGAGAGGATTTGGCGAGAGACGAACTCTTATGCACTGTCGGTAGGATTGTAATATGGGACAACCACCCTGGAAGGCAGTTTGGCATTTTCTCAAAAAGCTTGTCAACATAGAACTTCCGTATAACTCAGCTATTCCACTGCTTGGAATATACCCTGAGAAAATTCGAACTGAGACACAAATGGAGATTTGTACACCAATGTTCACAGCAGCGTTCTTCACCATCTCAAGAACATGGAAAAAGCCCAGCTGTCCACTCACAGTCAGATAGATTGAGAAATGATGGTACATTCACATGATGGAACACTACTCAGAAGCAGGAACAATGATTTTGAAAATCACTACGTAACTTGGGAGGAACTGGAGAGCATTTTGCCAAGTGAACTAACTTAGGCCCATAAAGGACAAGTACTGTATAAGACCATTGCTGTAGAAATAGAAAAATAACTAGTAAAATGGGAGTCAGGGTCTGGGGTGGGGGAGGATAGGAGCAGAGGGGAGTGTGGGTAGGAGGTAATCATAGGGTCACACAATTTGATGGCTAGTAGGAGGGATGGGTAAATGAAATTGGAAAGATCTGGTGTGAAAAACAATGCATATGAACTTTGCAAAGAAACCAGTATAAAATAAAAATTTAATTAAAAAAGTATCTGGATGATAAACAATTAAGGTTCTATAATCAGAATATATTTCTAGAGTGCAAAGGGAATGGTGAAAATTGTAAAAAAAACTGGCTTCTATATTCTCCATAAATTGAGTCTGCGTGTTGTTTGCAGACTATTCACTCCTGAATCATTTAATCTCCATTTGCTCTAGCAGAGCTTAGCAATTGGTGCACCTGGAATATGATCGATAAATATGGCAATGGTTCGATTAACAGAGATTGCATGCTATCATATTTAAACCCTAAAGAAGACTTTTGCTTGAGTTAGTTTACTCAGCTTAATGCTTTCTAGCCTCTCCCATGTTATATGGTATTTTTCAAAATTGTTACTTCTGACTGCTGTGTAGTATTCCATTGTGTGAATATACTGTGATTTTGCACATAAGAACAAATACTGTATAAGACCATTATTGTCCAAACAGAATGATAACCGTAATATGTGTGTTGCTATCCAAAGAGGGAAGGTGAGGGGGCTGAGGGGCTGAAGGTGTGGAGGAGGGGAAATCACAGGGTCACAGAGTTTGATGGGTGGAAGGAGGGGGTGAAAAAAACCCCAAAATAATACACGTGAATGAAAGAAAGCAAAGGATTGTAAACCAATAAAAACAAATTAAAAAAGAATTTTGCTTATCTTCAGCCTGGAAAACCAAAGAGTCGATCAAAGAGGGTCAATATTGGAAAATCCTTTTGCACTGTTGCCGTCATTATATCAAGTACAGAATATGGCCTGTATTTTTGAGGGAGAAATGAAATATTTAGGTCCCTATAAAATGAAAATTGCTTTGGGCAATTTGTGAAGAATGCCCTTAAAAATACTAACGAGCAAGGACGTCAGTTTGAAAAGTGAACTGCGCCAGAGCCAAGCCACGCTGCTTGCCGTTGCACTGGACGCAAGTGAAAGTTGGACAAAAAATGAGAAAGACTCAGTGAAAATTGTGCCTTTGAATTATGATGTTGGCAAAGCGCGTTGACGATATCATGGACTGTTAAAGTACAAACAAGTCTATCTTGTAAGAAGTGCAATCAGTGTACCACGTAGAGGCAAGAACGATGGAGTTTATCTTGTACACTTGGGCATGTTGTCTGAAGGTACCAGTCCTTAGAAAAGGACATCATGCAGAGAAGAGTAGAGTGAAGAAGAGGAAGCCTCTCGTCGAGAAGGATCGACACAGTGGCTGCACCAGTGGGCGCCGGCCTCTGGAGATGAAGAGAGGGCACAGGACAGGGCACCGTGAGCTGTGGTTGGCTCAGTGGATGGAGGGCTCAGTGACACATAGCAGCGGCAATGATTTGGATTGTTGCCCATTTGACTGTTTGGGGCAGGTTGAATCTCAAAATATGGTAACACAGGAAAAGGCAACCCATTATATGTCTAAAACAATGGTAATAAAGTTGGAGCTGCTATTTTCAGTGAAATAAATGTACCTCGATATTTTCTTCTTTCTGGAGACTCCACACATTTAAGGAATCTCTTGAAAAGCTTTTGAGAAACTTTTCACATTTACTAGCTTAAACTGTCATACTAGTAAAGAAATTAGAAATCAACTGCTGTGAGCCTTTGAGTCGGGACCAACGCGGAGCTGACCCTCCAGTGCGTTTCCAGAGACTGTAAGTCACGCGGAGGAGAGGCTCCATCTTCCTCTCCCGGAACAGCTGGTGGAGTCAGTCCGCCTGTGTTTGGGCTCCTTGACACTCGGCCCCCAGTGCGTCTTCATAAATCAATTGCTATCTAGGTGAAGTTTGTAATATTTCTTTTCTAAGCGCAGAGCCCAGTCTATGACATTGCTACCAACATGTGCATTGTCATTGAGTCAGAATCGCCTGATAGCTGATGTCACAGGATTTTGACAGCTCTAAGTTACATGGGAGGACATTGCCCATCTTTCTCCCTTGGAGCCACGGGAAGATTGGAGCCTCCCGAGAGGTGCCACCTTTGTGTGGGCAGCGTAACTTCCTCTGATCCACGCCACACATAGCTTCCAGACAGCATGTCAGGACACGGTGAAGTCGTGCAACAGGAAACCTTAGAGCATAAAGACATTGCATTGGCATTTCATGGCTGCCCGGTCACTTAGTAGTGCAGCAGATCATCACCTAGAAGCGGCTGATTTCACCCTACTGTTCAGTAACTCACATCCGCCTGCCTTTACACATTGAAGTCGTTGAGTACTGTTGCTGTGGAACCGACCCATAGCTGACCCTCTGGCAGGTTTTCAGAGGCAGTTAATTGCACGGGAGGAAACTGCCCATCCTTCTCCTGCTGAGTTGCTGGTAGACTCGACCCTGTGCCTTTGGGATGGCAGTGTGGCTTCTTGCCACTAGGCCACCAGAGCTCGTACATGGATGAGTGGTCCTTAAAACATACTTAGGCTGTGCTCAAATATTAGAATGGCTTTCCAGAGAAGGTGAGATAAGGCTGCTCCTTGCAGACAAGGATTCCGAAGCTTTGCCTGACATACTTTGAATATGTTATGAGGGGGGACCAGTCTTGGAGAGGGACATCATGTTTGGGAGAGGGACATCATGTTTGGGATGGTGGAGGGACGACACAGGAGAGGAAGACCCTCTATGAGATGGACTGATTTGGTGACTGGGGTAATGGATGTAGGTGTGTCAGAGACAATGAGATTGGCACAGGACAGAAGCAGGGTTTAGAGCTTTTGTAGAGTTATTGTACATAGGCTCACTATGTCACGAGTGACTCGACGGCACATAACAACAACAATAAATGGTTTTCTAAAATGTTGGCACGTTTTCACTGGCTAAGTCAAGTTATCCAAGATAAAGAAGTGACTTTGGAGAAGTGCTCAGATCTCTGTTCATGGTCAACAAGCCTTTATGTCATTTGCTTGAGGGGCATGGCCATGAGGAGCTGCACTGCTAATTCAAAGGCCACAGCTGTTGGATTCACCAGCTGTTCTACAAGAAGGCCAATGTCCTTCCATGTGATCTACAGCCTTGCAAACCTGCTGGAGGGTCAGCAATGGGTCAGTTCCAACTCAGTGTCAAAAGTGAGTAAGTTACAGAGCCTAAGATATTTTTAAGATTTTGAAAACCTAACCAAACAAATACTGCCAGGGACTGGTTATCAAATAATGCCTCACTGTCACAGAAACATTAGAAATAAACAAGCAAGTGAAGGAAAGGACTCCAGAGGTGTCAGTGCCAGAGAGCACTTTTGAGTCCCACATACTGTCCTGTCTAGCACACTTCAACCAGCACTAGAGAAGGATGAAACGAACGAAGGTCTTTGAAATCATTTTCGGTCATAAACAATGAGCCATTTTCCACGAAGAGCGTGTGGCAACATCTGATAAGCTAGTGCATGCTCATCCCAGGACATAAACACAAATCTTTAGGGAGAAGTGAAGAAATCGTTCTTCAATTTTAGTGATGATTTGAAGGTTTACAGAGCAGAGCAGTGTCAATTCAGCCATTCTTGCATGTTTTCCTTTGTCACTGGCTCCAGTCTTCACCTTACATCACCTCTCTTCCCACTGTCTCTGTGCTGCTTGTAGCTGTCAGTCCCTCCATCCTCTTCCGTCACGCCTTCTGAGTTTTATCCCTGGGCAGAGGCTTCCTTCATGATCCTGTGAGGTTGGATGTGGTATGGGCTGAGCTTCTCCTTCGTGGTATGGTTCACCTTCTAGATCTGTTCAGGTTTGCCCATCAGCTGCACCACAAGGGTGAGCTCAGTTCCAGGATCAAGAGAAAGTCCAGTAGCCACAGCCTTGGGGTTCTTCCAGCCTCTGGCATTGTGTGGTTGGGAGTTTATCTCCCACTCTCTCCAGAACCTTCTATTGTGACCCCCTCAGAGCAGGAAGCTGGGCAACGTCTAGTTTTCCTGGTCACGTGGTTGTGGGAGTTGACCATGAAGTCCATTGTTGCTGTGGATAAAGGTTCTCGTGCACGTTTGCTTATTTTCACTTTGCTTCAGCCACGGGAGGCGCGACTGGCACCTGAGATGGTTGCTTACCAGCTTTTGAGTTTTTGGTCATATTTCCAAGTATAGAGCGTTAGATCACCTGTGTGTCCGCTAACACGCTGTCTTGAGGTCAGATAGCCAATGGCTCCTTCTCTCGGGTTGTTGGGTTTTGGTTAAGACGTTCACAAAATTTTGTCCCCTTTTGGATCTACAGTATCTGCAGATGTGAGCAGATTATTTTTTTTTCTTCCTTTAAGTAGATGCAATAACCCTAAGGAAAGTAATCAGTGCCCTCTATGAGGTGGTTTGATTCAGTGACTGGGGTAATCAGGATGGGTATATTAGAGACAGTGCGATTGGCACAGGACAGCAGAGTTTAGGGCTGTTGTACATAGGGTTGCTATGAGTCGGAGGAGACTAGACGGCACATAACAACAACAACAACAACAACAATAATCAGTACTTATAGCAATTTTGAGCCATTGGATAAAGAACAATACTTCATATTTTAACAGAAATCATTTGTTGTTATTACGTGCTGTCGAGTCACCTGTGACTCATAGTGACCCTATGTACAATAACTCTGAACTGTGCCCAATCCTGAGCCAATTTCATTGTCTCCAACACACTTCCCCACATTGCCCCAGTTACCATGTCAATGCATCTCATCAGGAGGTCTTCCTTTCTTGAGCTGTCCCTCCACCCTTCCAAGCATCATGTGCTTCTCCAAAGGCTGGTCTTTCCTGGCAATATGTCCAAAGTATGTGAGATGGAGATTCAAAATCCTTGCCTCCAAGGAGCAGCTTGGTTTCACCTTCTCCAGGACAGACCTGTTGTTCTTTTAGCAGTCTAGGGTATATTCAAGATTCTTCTCCAGAAGCACAGTTCAAAGGCATAGCTTCTTCTTCTGTCCTCCTTAGTCATCGTCCAGCTCTCTGATGGTAATTGTAAAGACCATGGCTTGGATCAGGCATACCTTAGTCTCTACACAGACATCGTTTAGTATAATACAAAGATTAAAAAGAATATGCCACCATTTTCCTTATCAGTCTCCATGTTTGGAAGTTCTCTACAAATAAATAGTTCTTCTACTTTATTTTCCATAAATTAGAATCAAGCTTAAATCAGCCCTTTTTAATGGCTTTAGTTCCATAACTAGTTCCTTTTTATTTTTTATTTTTAAAGAATTTTTTTTTCTCTACTGGTTTACTTTCAAAGTTCATATACATTGTTTTTCACACTGGATCTTTCCCATTTTCTTACCCTCCGTGACCCTATGATTACCCCCTTCCCCCTGCCCATCCTGCCCACTCGGCTCCCACCCTCCTCCCCGGGGACCCTCAGACACATTCTACCCGCCACTGGTTCTTCTAAAAACATTTCCGTCTAACTGTCTGCACTAGCTCAGCATTGTGAGGCCTGTTTAGAGGGTTTTGTGGCACTTTTCACATGATGACACTGTCATATACTAGGCTGAAAGGTCTCATCACGGATCCTCAGAGAGTTACTAGGGGGACTGGGAACTAACGTGTGGAACTAACCTGCGTTCTAGTCTAGGACTTGTTTCAGTCAATGGCACTCTTACCTTGACTAGACAACGTGTGTAGCCTTGCTGGGAAGTGCGAAGCACTTAATTAATCCAAATGGGTTGGAGTGTATGTGTTTGCCTTAATTACTGAGGAGCAGCCAATTATGAAATGTAATTTATCCTCTTACTTTCTTTGTTTAGGTTCTGTAAATGAGAAGCTGCCACAAAGAGAGGGCACAGGAAAAACAGGTAACTATCTTAAATGAATTTCTGTGATGGTACATGGCATCTAATCCAACTGACGGCTTACAAAATTATTTCTCAAGTCCAAATTGAATATGTTCTGTAATGGGAGAAAGATCCCTGGTGGTACAGAGTAACCACCTGCCTACTAACCAAAAAGTCGGCAGTTTGAAGCCATCAGAGACCCCAACCTAATGATCTTGATGGAAGTGAAGAACTTGCTGTTGCCAGGTGCCCTGGAGTGAGCTCCCACTTACAGCAGCCCATGTATGACAGGAAGAAACCCCACTCCCTCCAGGGCCATCCTCACCTCCTCCTCTGTGCCCAGCCCCCTCCAGGGCCATCCTCACCTCCTCCTCTGTGC
>NW_006399774.1:23202720-23221600 GCF_000299155.1 Elephantulus edwardii
TCCTCCTCTGTGCCCAGCCCCCTCCAGGGCCATCCACACCTCCTCCTCTGTGCCCAGCCCCGTGTTCCAGTGGTTGTCAATGCATCCCACTGAAGGTCTTCTCTTTTTCATGGACCCACTCACTGCTTTTCCAAGTGCGCTGTCTTTCTCTAGGGAGTACGTGAGGAATAGATTGTCTAGAAAACTCTGAAGGAATGCTCTTCTCTAGAACATAGGGTTGCTACGAGCTGATGCCATTTAACTCCAGCCATAACAGTACAAGAGCTGAGATAGTTTGTTAATAGAGTTTGCTCGGTGAACATTCATTCAAGGTCTTCTGTAGTTACTGTGCTGGATGCTGGGCTCAGAATGCACTGGAAAGCCCACATGTCCAGGTCGGGAGCTTCTGACTTGGCTGTTGCAGGGCCATTAGCTGCAGTTGTTGTTGTGGTATGGAGTTGACTCTGATCCATAGAAACACCATGTGAAACAGAACAAAACCTAATCCATTCCCTGGCAGCCTCGCAGTCTCCAGTGCATCTCAGCCCGGAGTGACAGTCCCATCCATCTCATGAGGGCCTTCCTTGCCTTGAATAGTTCTCTGCTTTTCCAAACATGCTGTCCTTTTCTAAGGATTTGCCCCATTTAGTAATATGTCCCGGTTCTTGCTTCTAAGGAGGACTCTGGCCACACTTCTCTCATGATAGATTTGTTTATTCTTCTGATGGTCCATGGTGAATATTATTCACATATACCACAATTTAAAGGCCTCAATTCTTCTTCTGTTTTCCTTAATCATTGTCCAGATTTCACATGCTTATGAATCGATAACAAATTCCACGGCACGGTCCAGGGCACCTCAGTTATTATTAAATTGACGTCCTTGCTCTTTCGCACTTTAAAGAACCCCTTGGCAGCAGGCTCACCGAACGCAGTATCGTTTTATTTCTTTATTGCTGCTTCCATGCGTGTTGAATATGGACCCAGGCTCAGTGATGTGCTTGGCCACTTGGCCGTTTTCACCGGGGCCTCTATTTTCTCACAGTGTTGGGCTGGTCCAGCTGTGAATTTTTATTCTCTATATGTTGAGCTCTGTATTGAAGGCATCAGCAATTAGTGCATCAACTCTTGTTTTCTACAAGTAGGGTTAGGTTGTCGCAGGTTGTTGGTGAGTCTGTAATCCCGAGGACTCTGTGAATAGCAGAACGTGTCTAAAGTGTAGGAGATAGATCAAGGCACACATTTTGTGAGGACACAGTTTATTTAACCTATTAAACAAACACGTGTGTGTGTTAGGAACGTTTTGAATTGTAACATGCTGGTTATCAATCTGCACACACACTGGAACAAGCACAAACGGTGACCAATTGGGAGGGCGCTTTGCAGGGGAATGGAAAACATGGTGTTGAGGCGGTGAATTCAGGAAGAGGAGTGCGTGCTGGATGGGAAAGGTCGGGCCAGGTGTCATGGGGGTGTCCCAGGCATCCTGGAAAGAGAGAAGACCTGCCCTTAGAAAGAGGAGAAATGGCTTCAAATCTGGAAAGCACGCAAATGGCCTAAATGCTAGAGTATGCGATGTCTGCGCCTCCCAACAGTGAGAGCAGAGAAACAACAACGTTCAAGATGCAAACTTCTAATGAAATGAAGAAAGGGAGAAGACGAGGAGGCCCAACTCTTACAACTAGAACACCCACCACCGTGACTCCGTTCTGACTCCCAGCGACACTGTTGGACAGAGCACGACTTCCCTGCTGCGTTCCTACGGCCGTGGTCTTTAAGGGAGGAAGTACTTGTGGTCTAGTGCTAAAGAGTTGCTGCCAACCCAGAAGCACACAGTTCAGATTTACCAGCTGCCACACAGGAGAAAGATGGGCAGTCTCTTCCATGTGATTAACTGCCTCTGAAAACCCACCGAGGGTCAGCTAGGAGTCAGTTCCACTTTGACGGCCGCCAACAAGAACCACGACAGACCCTTATGGAGGTAGGCCGCTCACCATTCTCCTGAGAGGTGAGTGGGCTTGAAGTATGCTGGGCACTTAAGTCAGTGTGCCATCAGAGCCTCCTTGGAAACTCTCAGGGAGGAGTTATTCTTCAATCCCATTCATGTCGAACGTGCTGAATCTTGTGAAAAACTTCTGGGGAGCTGCTGTGAGATGAGAGGCAGGCTCTGTGTGTTCCCAGGAAAGGCAGTCCCAGCAGCCTGAAAGCAGCCAACCTGACTGCCTTGTCCTGCAAGGAGGTCCAGCCAGCTCTACTGGGGCTGAAGCACAGTGCTCGTGACCTCCAGCTTGACCCTAGAGGGTGCTTGCAGGAGGTGCAGTGGTTTTTCATATGGGGTAAAATCACTTAAGTGACTGAGTGCTACAGTGTGGCAGGTAGAACACACGTGGGCCGGGGTTAGGGAGGAGTCAGGAGAGGCAGGTGGAGGTTTTTCAGACTCCTGTATTCTCAACTTTGCCGTGTCCCCCTCACCAGAGGCCCTGCTGAGTGACCACAGACACACGAGCCCCGTGATTTCAGAGTCGGGATGCTGGCTTTCAACACAAACACATGAAATGAATCATGCGATCACTTGTTGTCATTCCAAAACATGTGTTCAGTTGTCATTCCAAAAGGCTTGTAAATCTGTCCATATCATTTTGGTTCCATGGATGGGCTTGACATCTTGTAAGAAGACAAATATTCAATAGCAAAACATTCCAAGTTTATTGCTATCAATAGTATACTTGGGGATTTCAAATACATGTTGTAATGTTTTGTTGTTATTTGGATGCATAGTAAATAATTTTTCTAAGGGATTGCATAACAATAGAGATTTTTTAAAATCCTTTTTGGTTTTCTCTGAAAAAAAAATTGAGAGAAATTGTGTTTTTCTTCTGATGGCCCGGAAGTCATGAGTTAATGAGCCAATCACCTAGCCTTTGCTCTCTCTACGGTTTCTTGTACATTTAATCCTAAAATTTCTATATAATAAAATCACATAAGCAAGTGAGAGCAAAATAAAAAACCAGAAATTGAAATAGTTTACGCAAAATGTGTGCCTAACTGGACATTCTTTGGATTGGATACACTTCTCCAAGGCCAGTCAAGTTCTGTGAGTTTCCTCCTCAAGATCTTGGTAAAACATGTACTTGACTAGGCAAGATTTCAATATGCTGTGTATACGGTCACTCTAAGATACAGTTGACTCAATGACACGTAATAAAACACCTAACTAGGAAATCCAAGATGTGCTTTGCAATTAGGTGTAAAAAGACGCTTAGTTGACATATGTCTCAGTGACATGGTGGTGGGTCCTCTAATCCTGACCCCCATTCTCCTATCACTTTTATTCTTGCCCCTCTGCTCCACAATTTCCTGTGTCCCTCTCTATTGAGTATGTGGGCAGAAGGCCCTTATAGGTGTCTGAAGATAGATGGATGGATGAATGGATGGGTGATGGATGGATGAATGGGTGGATGGATGGGTGGGTGGATGGGTAGACAGATGGATGGGTGGACGGATGGATATGTGGGTGTGTGTGTGGATGGATGGATGGATGGATGAATGGATGGGTGGGTAGATGGGTTGATGGATGAAGGATTGATGGGTGGATGGATGGATGGATAGATGGATGAATGGATGGGTGATGGATGGATGGGTGGACGGTTGGATATGTGGGTGTGTGTGGGGGTGGATGGATGGATGGATGAATGGATGGGTGATGGATAGATGAATGGGTGGATGGATGGGTGGGTGGATGGGTAGACAGATGGATGGGTGGACGGATGGATATGTGGGTGTGTGTGTGGGTGGAGGGATGGATGGATGAATGGATGGGTGGGTAGATGGGTTGATGGATGAAGGATTGATGGGTGGATGGATGGATGGATGGATGGGTGATGGATGGATGGATGGATGGATGGATGGATGGATGGATGCCATGATTTTTTAGTCCTTTGGTGGGGGGTGAAGTACATCTGGACTTGGTCCTCCTGGCTAGTCTCTCTCTTCATCTAACATCTGGAGAGCTAAATTCATTGACTTTCTGACTCCGCTATTCCCAGTCACCCTTCTCTTGTTTACTGGTTTCTCGTCTCTTTTGTTAAAATCCATCTTACAAGGATGTGACTGGTGGTGATTTTGTCCCGATGGGGTGGATCTGTCCCACGCTGGGCTGCAGCGTGTTGAAGTGGTAGCTCACTCCGGCACCAGTCGTGGCTCCGGTTCTGGCTCTGCCTCAGGGTCCACTCTTTAGTCCGCACTTGTGATGAATCTGGGGGAGGGGGCTGCGTGGGGGTCGTGGGCATCGATCATGTGCACACACTTATTTAACTTACTCTCATAATTGTAGTCTCCTTGCAAATCTTTTCCATTCTGAATTCAGATGATGCGGCCGCTCCGGTGCTGGAGACACAGCCCCAAGGAGATGAAGAAGGTGAGCGTGAGGGGAGGCCGGCTTCTTGGAGGCTGAGGAAGGTGGGCGTGATGGTGGGGAAAAGGAGAGAGGGAGGACTCTGTCAGCAGAATCTTCCAACAGGGATCTTCTGTGCCTCATCTTTAAGCAGCAGCTCTCTCCTCTCCCTCAATGGCCAGGGAGGCAAGGGCGTCCCGTATTGTGCGAGTGGTACACACAAGGAAGTTAAAGCCATTTTACTTGCTTAATAAAACATAAATTACATAATATAAGCTGTCTTTAAGTGTTAGTTTTGATTTGAATTTTTTCTACTTGGGCGCTCTAAACATGTTTCGCAGGTCCAGGGGAATGTGCTGCTTTCCTGTTACTGTAGTTCACGTCTTTGTAAGTTGTCATATCAGGATAAATTTTCTTCCTTCCTTAGGAATAATTTGTCTTAGCAATTCCTGTAAAATGAAATAAAAAACAGCAACTGTAGAAGACCCCACCCAGCACACTTGTCCTCAGATCCACCTGGGGGTCTGAGTCCCAGCTATCTTTATCACAGTTACTTCTTACGATTATTTTTAACCTCATTCCCATTTTATTTACTCTTGTTGTTGCTGTGTGCTGTTCAGTTGGAATTGATTCATAGGTGACTTTCCAGCAGGTGGTCAGAGGCAATTCATCTAATGAGAGGAGTAGATGGTGGATTAGAACCGCGTGCCTCTGGGATTGCAGCACAGCTTCTTACCACTAGGCCAATGGAGCTCCCTTTCTTTACTGTTAGGTACAAAATAGTGACCCTACTTTAAAAATTAACATTTACTCTTAGATATTATTATCAAAGGTGATGTGTGCCCTCCAAAATTTAGGCAATGCTGTATTTTATACTGAGCTTGTGTAAAGACTTCCGACTTAGATGCATAATTACCTTTATTACATATAATACCTTTTTGTCTGTTTGGGGCTTTTTCTTTGCATCAAACATTTTTTTTAGGTGGGCTATGTCTGTTTTCAAATAACTGTTAATTCAAATTTTGAGTAGAATAGAAAAAAAACACCGTAAGTTTTAAAAATGAAAAAATAAAAATAAAAACATGCTAAATAAGATTTTAAAATGTACATTAGTGTTACTTTTAATATCATAAATATAATCACTTTATTGAAAAGAAAAAATCATTTATTAAATTGATTTTTATGATGCTGAGATCTCCTGCTAAAAATCTTTGAGATACTTTGTGTTTTATGAGGAATTTAAAACTACGATTTTATTTTGGTTTATTAGATATTGCATCACGATATCCCACACTTTGGACTGAGCAAGTGAAAAGCCGACAGAACAAAACGAACAAGAATTCAGGTAAGCGGGGTCCCCAGGTGCCTGGTGGGGCGTGACCCGCCTCAGAGGATGCTCGGCCTGCGGGAAATTAAACACGGGTTCCCGTCTCTTCTGTTGCAATGATTCATCAGAAAGTCATTCTTGTGACTTGACCACCAAGAGCTATTTCAAATTTTGGCATTTTCACTCAGATTTTCTGCATTCTTAAAATATTGTTTTGCCTCATCCAAGTAAATGCCAGTTTTTAAGAATGAAAGTGGAGACGCTTGCTCACAAATCTTGTTTTTACTTGATTGTAACTCTGCTGGCCCGTGTGGCCGGTTAAAGTGCACATAGTTGAGTGCCTGGTGTGGAGCAGAACTGTCACCACAGGCTGACTGTCGCACATTGTGCTGATGATCAAGCAGTTGTTAGTGATCTTAACAGGTTGCCTGAAAACCCACTCTGTCATCTGTATTGAAGCGTATAGTTGATTTACTATTTCTTCTTGATTTTCAAATGAAACCTTTTCCTTTATTTCCTATTTTCTTTTTCTCCACAAATTCTGGCTTAAGGTCACAGTCGTTCTGGGTTCAGAGTAGAACAGAGAGGCGGAGCCACAGAACAGCAGCCGTGTGGCTCTGTGTGAGTGGCCGCGGCTGTGAGGCTAGTAACGCACAGAAACTTCAGGCTCAGAGCTTTGTTTGACCTGTGGGTCTCGATTTCCCGTCAGAGTATGTCATTAATATCCATTCACCAAAAATATTTATAAAAATCAAGGACATTCAGGTCATTTGATGTCTCTTTCTTCATCTATACGCTATATAAACATCTACTGAGCTAGCACTGACTTCGTCTATTTCACGAGCTGCCTCACAGCCACAAGCCAGGCCCAATGGTGGATTCACAGCTCTGATCAGGAGGCTGGGAGAGTGAAGGGCAGTTGGGTACCACGGTGACTCTGCATTTTTAAAGGATTACGAAAACTTTAGATTTCTAAAGAACTCTAAATAAATTCTAAAGGATTGGCAAGATCTACTGCCAAGAACCTCTTCAGAGTGCTTAAGAGTAACAATGTTAGTTTAAAGAATAAGGTGCACTGGCCTGTGGTATTTCCGATTGCTTGCCTATGCATCTGAAAGTTGGACGGTGAGTAAGGATGACAGAAGAATAACCAATGCCTTCGGACTGTGGTGTTGGCAAAGAGTCTCACATCTCTCCTGACTGACAAAAGAACGAACGAGTCTGTCTTGGAGGAAGGGTAATAAAGGTTTCTTTGAGGCCAAGATGGAGAAGCTTAGTCTCACATACTTTGAGCATGTTGTTAGGAGAGGATAGTCCTTGGGGTTGGGGGGCATGCTGGGAAGTGGAGAAGGTCAGAAAGCAAAGAAGACCCTCCGTAAGCTAGGTTAGCAGTGGAACAGTGGGCTTGAGCGTGGTGGGTGTAAGGACGGCGTATGACAGGGTAAGGTTCGGATGTGTTGTTCGTATGGTCACTGACTTACCGTCAACTGGATGCCACCTTACAACAAAACCCGAAGCATTCTGGAGGATCCTGACAGTATAATGCATAGTCTACAGGGCGAGTAGGCAAAAGGTCAGAGGTTTGAATCTACAAGGGTGATAGATGGGATGTTTCCTTCTGTAGAGATTTATACCCTCAGAAACTCATTGGAATGTTAGGTACAGTCAGAATGGACTTGATGGCAGTGAGCTTGGTTCCTAGAAACACACTCAGGTTGCTGGGTTTCTTCTCTGTGTTAGCTGCATGTCTTTGCCAGGCAGCTCCAAGAACACCCACTTCTTGCTATGTTGTTGTTAGGTGCCATCAAGTTAAGTACAACTCATAGCGACCCTATGAACAGCCTGTTCTGAACCCTGTCCTGTCCTGTGCTATCCTTCTCGTCTCTGAGACCCTAGAGCCCACTGCTGAAGTCACAGTGTCGATCCACCTCATTGGGAGTCTTCCTTTCCTTTGTTTGACCCTCTAATCTAAATAAATATCTGCTGAGTGAGGGAATGAATGATTAGAATACACAAAGCGGGGAAAGAGAATGATCAATTGAAAGATTTGAAAAATGAGAAAGGTGAGAAAGGAACTCTTATACACCGTTGGTGGGATTGTAAAATGATACAACCACTCTGGAAGGCAGTTTGGTGTTTCCTCCAAAAAAATAAACATAGAAATTCCATATGACCCAGCTATTCCACTTGTTGGAATATACCTCGAGAGAATGAGAACCCAGGCAGAAATGGAGACTTGCACACCAGTGTTCATAGCAGCGTTGTTCACCATCACAAGAACATAGAAACAACCCAAATAACCAACCACAATCGACTGGATTGAGAAATTATGGTACATTCACATGATGGAATACTACGCAGCATGGAGGAGCAATGATTTTATAAATTACTACCCAACTTGGGAGGGACTGGAGAGCATTACGCTGAGTGAACTCAGCCCCACAAGGACAAGACCTTTATTGTATGAGTATGAAGAGCCAAGGGGGCAGGGAGGATGGAAGCAGAGGGCGGGGAATCATAGGGTCGCACAATCTGATGGGTGAGCAGGAGGTGAAGGAAGTGGGAAAGATCTGGTATGTAAAACAAGGTATACAAACTTTGTAAATAAACCAGCATAAAATTAGAAAAAAATAAAAAAGAAGTAATTGCCATCAACAAAAGTATAAAATTAGAGAAAAATTTAAAAAGAAGTAATTGGAGATCAGAAAAAAATTTAAATAAAACGATACTATGATCATTGATGTTTCCCTTTCAAACCATGTTTCCGTGAAACATTTAGATACAAGATGTTTCTGAACAGAGGCCTAGGTATAAAGCTAATACTGCGTTCTTGCCATGGTAATGAGGATCCTTGATGGTGCAATGGGTTAAACATTGTCCCACTAGCCCATAAGTTGGTGGTTCAAACTCATCAGCTGCTCCGGTGTGGGTAGATATGGCAGTCTAGAAAACCCAGGAAACCTTGTGAGAGTTTCTATTCTGTCCTATAGGGTCTCTGAGAATTGAAATCCACTTTACAGTGTTGGGTTTGACTGTTGTCATTTCTATACATCTTAGCACTCAGTCATAAAAGCAAATTGATAAGGAAAGATTACAGCAGACAACAATGGATTAAATATTTTTCTTCCTTGTTTCAGAGAATGCATAATAAATATCTTCACAAATGAGGAGGGGAAAGTAGTTTCCATGCAGCAGTAATGCAGAATCTTCAAAAGATATCATTCTGTGTGAGAACTTGGGGAATTTTTACCCTATTTTCATTTTTTACCCTAATGTCATTACATATCTTCGTGAGCTAAGTGCCTTTAAGACAGAAGTGAATTGAGATAAAGGCTCACTCTCAGGCAATTCAAAGTGCCCTGTTGAGTTTATTCTTTTCCCCTCTGTGCCAGTGAAATCTCGGTGAATGACCCATCAATGCGCAACGAGTGCTGGGCTGGATGGACAGGCCCAGTGCAGTATCGTCAAACAATTTCTGTTCTGTGATGGCGCTCGTTCACTGCCTCCCTACCTGTGTCTAAACTCTGCATTCAGCTTCTTTTTCTTTTCTTTTGTATATATTTTTTAAATTTTTGTTTTATTAATTTTAATGAACATTTACAGAGATTTTGGATTTCCATTTGTTCCTTGTTGCACTTCTTCCTCTACCCCCATACCCCCCACTAGTTCGCTCCTCTCTTCAAAAAGCAAAAGATAAACTTCTTCATTGGTATACAATCTGTCCCGAATGCACTGCGTCCACTATGCAACCTTAATTCTGGATTCCTGTGATAATCATAATACCCTATCATATATCGCTTTTAAACTGTTCTCTCCCTCATCTGTTTCAATGCATAATCTATCCAGTTTTTCCTCAGTCTTACCCCAACCCTGATGTCAGAGAAGCTGTGGTATATTCACACAATGGAATACTACACTGCATTGAAAAAGAAGGAACTCATGCAATATTATTCAAAATGGGTGACCCTGGAGGACATTATGCTGAGTGAAATATCTCAGTCACAAAAAGATAAATACTGCATAGTGTCACTGTTGTAGAACGGGCCTGCATTCAGCTTCTTAATGGTAATAACATTCCTTTGGTCCTTCGGGACTCTTTGACATGAGAAAGAGGCAAAATTCAAAGGCTTGTGCCTTAGATGCATGGATAATAAAGGATAGGGGACAGTTAAAGCAATAGATGTTGGTTTTGGTCAGTGCTGTTCAGTCCGTTCCAACTTAGAGTGACCCTGGCTGTGCACAGCACACAGGACACTGCCTAGCTCCAAGTGTCTTCACTACTGCTGCTATATCAGGGCTATTGTCTTCACTCTTCCAATCCATTTCTTTCAGATTCTCTCTCTTTTTTGTTCACGCTCTGTTTCTTTAATAATATATGGCTTGAAACTTAACATCAAGTAGGCAAAGACTCTAACCTTGGGGCCGATTAGCAGCACCATGATAAATGGAGAAGAGATTGAGGTTGTTAACAGTGACAGCTTGCTCGGCTCCACAATTAACGCTCTTGGCACCAGCAGTCAGGAAATCAAAAGATGAATTGCATTAGTTAAATCTGCTGTCAGGGACCTCTCCAGATCCTGAGAAGCAACAATGTCAGTGTATAGGCTAGGGTGCCTCTCCTCCAGGCCAGGGTCCTTGTAATTACTAGCTGTGCATCGGAGAGCTGGGTAATGACTAAGGATGAAGAAGAGGAATTGAAGCCTTCGAGTTGTGGTGCTGGAGAAGAGTCTTGAGCATATAGTGGACCACTAAGAAAACAAATAGGTCTGTCTTGGAGAGGGTGAAGGCATGTTTCTTCTTGGAGGATAGGATTTTGAAGCTCTGTCTCACATACTTTGAGCATGTGGGCAGGAAGGACCGATCCTTGGAGAAGGACATCATACTTGGAAGGGTGGAGGGATAGACCCCAGATGAGATGGACTGGCCCAGTATTTATCACAATGGGGATAGGTGTATTAAAGTCAGTGAGACCGGCACAGGACAGGGAAGGCTTCAGAGCTGTTGGACATAGGGTCACTGTGACTTGAAGGTAACTTGATGGCACATAACAACAACAACAATTTTTAACTATAAGAATATTTTTCTCATGAATTATTTTTTATGGACATCATTTCCCTACCACATACAGATTATTGTTAGTTGCATTGATTTGACTGTGACGCACAGTGACCCTTTGAACAATAGATGGAAGCCTCGTCCTCTCCTGTGACATACTCACAGTTTCCCCCACGCTCAGAAACATCTGCAGTCACTGTGTCGGTCAAGCTCACTGAAGGGTTTCTGGGCCTTTGCTCACCCTCTGCTTTTCCAGCACGATGTCATTTTCCAAGATATTGTTGTTGTGTTTCCAAGATGTTGTGGTTGTTGATTGCTGTTGAGTTGAGTACTACTCATAGCGACCCTATGAACAAAAGACCCGAACCCTTTCTATAACTATCGTTGTGTCTCAAACTTCATGGAGTTTCTAGAGGCATGTTATTTAGGAAGTGGATACCACTCCTGCTCCCAAACCTGTCTTAAACTGGGAGCTCCACCCAATACTGTCTACCATGGATAACCGTTGTGGCATTTGACACCCAATGGCAAAAGGTTCAGCATCACAGCAAACCCAGGCTACCTCAGTGCAGCGAATTGACAGAAAAGTGTATACCACTTAGAAGGATGTTCCTCCCAAATATAAGAACAACTGACTTAAGTAAAAGGCCCTCCACAAGGTCTTGTTGACTCTAAACAAGAGGCTTACACATAATATGTTGTTTTTGTTGTTGTTATGTGCCAGCCTCTAAATTAATTCTCTCTTTTTGTCTCCCATTGTTCAACTCATATTTCAAATAGTCTCATATTTTCCCATTTAAGTTTATTAAATTTATGTGTTCTTTGGGCCCAAGAACTAGAGATCAGAGTTAAATCTCAATTCTGGCACTGTCTTGCTACATAAAAATATAACCTGTATTGAGGTTATCGTGATGACACTGTCATATATACAGCTGAATGCCTTCATTAGTTATTCATGTGCGTTATGTGTAGTAGGAAACAAACAACTTAGAGATTTACTGATTATCTACGAAAAGAATAAAAAATTTCACTACAGAAAATAATTCCTTATTCTTAATCTAAAAACATAATAGGATTTTTAAAGTAAGAAAGATTTGGGATTTTTAAAGTAAGAAAGATTTGGCGTAATGGACGTTATTGGAAATTTCTAAGACAGTGACCTATAAATTACTCTCAGAACTTTAGAAACAGACTTATCTTCATCCATTCTTCTTGTATTTTAAAAATTATCTTCTATTTTATTTAGTGCTTGAGAAATTGTTTTCGATATTTGTTACACATCGTTCTATGTTTCAGATATATGAATGGTTCTTGAACATTACTCCGTCTTGTTGGTGGTGGGTGCTGTCAAGTTGAATACAACTTACAGTGACCCTATAAACAGCAGAAAGGTGGAGGGTCTGCGAAGGGGAGGAAGACCCTCGAGCCGGCGGATTGACATGGTGACTGCCGCAGTGGACTCTAATATGTCAGGAAGTGTGAGGATGACACAGGATAGGACAGGGTTCAGATCTGTTGTTCTTAGGGTTGCTATGCATCGTACTCAACTCGACAGCACCTACACTAACATCATAAACAATGATCTGAACCCTGTCCCATCCTGCGCCATCTTTATCATCCCAGACACACTTGGCCCAGGTGCTGCAGTCACCGTGTCAGTTCATCTCAGTAGGGTCTTCTTCTCCTTTACTGACCCTCCACTTTTTCCGAGCGTGTTGTTCTTTCCCAGGGAATAGCCTCTCCTAGCAACATGCCCAGCTGTGAGCTCTGTGCGATGAAACTTCACAAGCCTTGCTTCCTAGGAACATTCCGGTTGCACTTTCAAGACTGTTGGCAGTATGTGGGATATTCAGCTCTCCAACACCACAACTATAAGTACTGATTCTTCTTCTGTCCTCTTTATTCGTTGTTCAGCTCTCAGATGCATAATGAGTGACTGGAAAAACCATAGCTTGAATCAAGTGCCTCAGTAATTTGGAGAGGTCCCAAACAGCAGACTGGCCCCATGCAAAATAGCTCCTGACCTTCTGACTGCTGGTACCAACAGTGTTAATTGTGGGTCCAAATAATGTTAATTTGTTGATAATTTCAATCTTCTCTCTGTCTATCGTGATACAGCTTATCGAACAAATGTTGAGGATTTATGCTTCCTCAGTTTTGAGATGTAATCCATGTTGAAGGCTTTAGTCTTAAATCACCTGTAACAAATGTTTCATGTCCTCCTCACTTTCGGCAAGCAAGGCTGAGTCATCTGCATAATGCAGGTTGGTCACGAGTCTTCTCCAATCTCGATGCCCCCTTTTCCTTCACAAAGTCCAGCTTCTTGAACGACCTGTTCAGCACACTCACTGAATTCGCACGGAGAGAGACCGTACATCTGGCGGTACCTAAACGCAGGGTGAGAGGTCACTACCCAGGTTGTAGTAAGCAGTAAACACTGGGAAGGTACATTCTCAAGGTGATTTTTCAGGAGGAAACAATTTCAGGTTTTACACTTTAAAGTCCCCATAGACTCATGGTAAAAATAGATTTTTGTATTTCATCTTTCACTTGGAGTTAACATTGTTAGACCTTTAAATGACCTGCCAATTATAATTAACCAATAAAAACAGTGCAGACATTCCATGTTTACTGAGGTTGGAAATAGTGTTTCAAGACATTGCCATTTCCACAAGCTATCCTGAACTCTAGCTAGTTTCAAATTAGCCCTGATGAGAGGACACAGGGAGAGGGCATTGGGTACTGAGACTGGATACACAAAATTACCATATTGTATTTGTGCTCAACAAACCAGTAGTCTGGGCACATACTATTCTGAAGGCCTGAAGGATGTCAGGCCTTGTTGGTATTTGATGGAATACCAATTGACATGTTTCAGATTACAGATGCAGCCCTGGATATGTTTACATCTATGCCAGGAAATTTGGAAGACAGCTTTCTGAGCAACTGACTGGAAGAGATCTATATTTATTCCCATTCCTAAGAAAGGTGATTCAACAGAATGTAGAAATTATCAAACGACATCGTTAATATCACGTGCAAACAAAATATTACAAAATTATTAAAAAATGCCTAGAACAGTACATACACAGAGAACTACTACAAGTTCAAGCTGTATTTAGAAGAGGCCATGGCACCAGGGACATCATTGCTGATGTCAGATGGATCCTGGCTGAAAGCAGAGAAGACCAGAACAACATGTATTTGTGTTTTATTGATTGTACAAGGCATTTGATTGTGTGGATCATAATAAATTATGACTAGCATTGAGGATAATGGGAATTTTAGGACAATTAATTATGCTAATAAGAAACCAAGGCCTAGACCAAGAAGCTGTTGGCCAAATAGAACAAGAGAACAATGCATGCATTAATATCAGGAAAGGTGCTTGTCAGGAATGTATTCTTTCTCTGTATCTATTCAATCTGTATCTTGAACAAGTCATTAGAGAAGCTTTAATCTATGAAGAAAAATAGGGCATCAGGACTGGAGGAAGAGTCATCAACAACCTTCGTTATGCAGGTGACACAATCCTGTTTGGTGAGCATGAACAGGACTTGAGGTGCTTGCTGCAAAAGATCAAGGACTCCAGCCTTGAATGTGGATTACATCTTAATATCAAGAAGACAAAAGTCCTGACCTGATAAATGACATCATGAGAGATAGAGAAAAGATTGAAACTGTCAATGATTTCATCTTATTTGGATCCACAATTAACACTCTTGGTACAAGTAGTGAGGAGATCAGGAGACATTGCATTGCGCAAGTCTGCCATTAGGAACCTCTCCAAGTTTCTGAGGAGCAATGATATTAATTTGAAGACTAAGGTGCACCTGTTTAAAAGAGCATGATCTTTTCAGTCACTTGCTATGCATCAGAGAGCTGGACAATGAATAAAGATAACAGAAGAATTGATGCCTCTGAATTGTGGTGTTGAAGAAGAGCATTGAAATATCCCATGGACTGTCAAAAGAACAAAAGCATCTTGGAGAAGGTGCAGCCAGCATCCTTCTTGGAGACAAAGACGATAAAGCTTGTCTCACATACTTTGGGCATGTTGCTCGGAGAGGTTATTCCTTGGAGAAGGACATGATGCTGGGAAGGGTGGGGGGTCAGTGCAGGAGAAGGAGATCCTCGAAGAGGTGGGGTGCTACAGTGACCGCAGCAATGGGCTCAAGTGTGTCAGGATGCTGAGGATGGCCCAGCACAGGACAGGGCTCAGATGTGTTGTCCATAGGATAACACCTAACAACAACACAGCAAGTATACCTCCCCAGTGGAACATTCAGTGCTTCCTAGATCCCTGCACAGCTTCCTTTGAAACTAATGCAGAACATTAAGGGGGGAGCGCAGAGTTTTGGTTGTATTGTTTTAGTTAAACAAGTTATCAGTATTGTCTACCAGCTCCTCAGAAGAGATGGATGACGTCTGTCTGTGCACTTTGCAGCCTCCGCATCACAGTGGAGGATTGGCTGTGAGTTGATTCTGATTCTATGGCAATGACTCCACCTCTGTGGAGGGAACTCTGGTGGCTTCGTGGTAAGGAATTGTGCTGCCTACAAAAAAGTATGAGGTTCAAATCCACTGGCTGCCCCCTGGGAGAAGGGTGGCAGTCTTAATTTATGTGATGAACTGCCTCTGTAACCCGCTAGAGTGTCAGCTATGGATTCGTTCTGACTCAATGGTACACAACAACAACAACAAATACGGCAATAAAACCTGTATTAGGACTCTGTGATTCATCAATAATAATGTATTACAGACACAGTCAAAGCATAAAAACATTGTTAGGTGCTGGCGCCATTGAGCTGAGTAGGACCCACGGTGACCCCACGTACAGCAGGTGTGAATTTTGCCCTGTGTCCCCCTTTAAGCATAAAACACCATTAGTTGTTTGGTGCCATCATTATGATCATTTGAAAAATAAAAAAATTAAAACCTTAAAAAACAACCCCTGAATTGGTCTTCCTTTCACCCATTCCAGTGCAGTGTTCATTACCTAGTCCATTCTTCTTCCATTCTGCACCCCGTCTGGGTGGACGATTGGAAGCTATATATATGACAATTAATTTCCTGAAGCAGGATTGGAAGGGGATTGAGGAAGGATGGGGAGAAAGGTGCGCATGAATCACTCAGTGAACCAATTTCCTTGTAAAACTTCACTAAAAGGGGGGAAAGATTAAAAAAAGTAAGCTGAAGAGTCTTGTGGGTCCTGGAGTCTGTCCTTCCACCTGGACATCACTGACCTTAGGTCAGAGCCCTGCATAGCTGGGTGGTCTCACTAAGGACTAGTCTGAAGGGACAACTGACTTAAACCTGCTTGGCACCTTTGTATGGGCTTACACCGCCAACCTGTCAACTAGTAGGTGAGTGTGTTAACATTTACATCACCCAGCTGCTGCCTCCTGACTGGAGGCCTCAGAGCAGGCGTGGCTGGGCAGCCTGCAGAGGTTGCATGTTTGACTTTTTATTCAGCTTCAGTAGCGTGGTCCATAAGGGACTGCACGGTTATCCCAAAGGTGGTGTCTCTCTGCTGCTTCCGATCCAAAGGATCAGCTCCAGGGAAGAAAGAGGGACCTCCGAAGATTCCCTGGAAGGTCAGTTTGGAGTTGGTTCTGGCTGGACAAGAATGAGCTTGAGGTTGGCTTTTTATTGTGTTCTTGGCTGTAGACCCAGTGGGTCAAGGAGGGTCTGTTCTCTCTGCATCAGACCCTGGTTCTTCTAAGAGCAGACTGCTTGAGGTCAAGTTGTCCACCTCCCAGATTGGGTCTTCCTGGCCCTGTACCAGTGTCCTTCCTGGGTTCCCGGCCTCAAAGTGCACTTTCCAGTTGACTGTTGTCTTTCCAATGATTCACTGAGCAGAGAACATGTTGGTTTTAGGTGACTCTGAGTCCATTCCAGTCCTAAGGACGAACTCTGCCCACTCCCGCAGCAGCCGTACAACCCCACGTTCGCTCCGTCACTGCAGTCAAGGGGTCAGTCCGTCTCACGGAGGATGCTCCTCTCCTGGCAGACCCTCTGCTTTCTAAGCAGGGTAAACAGAAGGCCCTCCAATACTGAGGCTCTGAGAGTTAGTTCCTTCCCACGTTGGAGGGAACCACGTCTTCCTCCCTGAGCCATTAAAAAGAACTGTTCTGTGTCCAGAAGAGCTTTCCTTGTTCTTGGGATGTTTCACTGGTTTATGAAACCCTCTCTGTGGAAATATTTCTCTGCTTACCGCAGGCTGATAATTTTTGTTTTATTGCACAAGTCAAGATTAGTTTCAGAAGAGGACAATCTGTAACTTCTGCTTTAAATTATAGTACATTGCTTTCCCTAAGGGAAGTAACACAGTTCACAGTTTCTTTCCTATTTTTAAGTTTAAAGAAGTTATCTCCCCATCCCCTTTTTTCATTCTCCGTTTCTCAAACGTAAGAATATCAGAGTGTGAAGATGCAGAGCGGATTGTTGTTGTTACACACAGTCTAGTCAGAACTGACTCCTGGCTGAACCTCGGGAGGCGTTTAGAGGCCGTGAATCTCACAGGAGGAGATTGCCCGCTGTTCTCGTCCAGAGCTGCTGGTGGGGAAGAACTACTAGCCTTTGGTTTGGCAACGTAGCGCTCTACCCACATAGTAAGTGACAAATTTGGGAATTTAAGAGAGTAAAATAAATTAGATGATGATGTTGTTGTTATGTGCCGTTGAGTCACTTGCGACTCATAGTGACCCTATGTACAACAGCTCTAAACTCTGCTCTGTCCTGTGCCAATCTCATTGTCTCCAACACACTCATCCTGATTGCCCCAGTCACTGAATCAATCCACCTCCCAGAGGGCCTTCCCCTCCTGCGCCTGCCCTCCACCCTCCCAAGCATGATGTCCTTCTCCAAGGACCTGTCCCTCTTTACAACATGACCAAAGTATGTCAGACAAAGTCTCAGAATCCTTGCCTCCAAGCAGCAGCCTGGTTTAACCCTCTCCAGGATGAAGTGTTTGTTTTCTTAGCAGTCCATGGTACCCTCAGCACTTTTCTCCAACACCAAAGCTCAAAAGCATCAATTCTCCTTCTATCCTCCCTGGTCATTGTCCAACTCTCTGACGCATAACAAGCGATGGCAAAGACCATGGCCTGTATCAGACGCACCTTAGTCTCCAGAGACACACCATTGCTCTTCAGTACTTTAGAGAGGTCCCTAACAGCAGACTTTCCCATCGCAATACGTCTTTTAATTTCCTGGCTGCTGGTGTCAAGAATGTTGATGGTGGAGCCAAGCTGACTAAAGCTGTGAACAATCTCAATCTCTTCACCATTCATCCTGATGCTGCCAATTGGTCCAGTGGTGAGAGTCTTTGTCTTCTTGACATTGAGCCTCAATCTATATTGAAGGCTGCAGCCCTTGACCCTCTCCAGCAAGCGCTTCAGGTCCTCCTCAGTTTCAGCAAGCAGGGTTGTACCATCTGCATAATAAATTAGATAGCTTCTTTCAAATGTGTACTTTCAACGTGTGTTAATCACATCCCTTTATCTAAAAATGTGCATGACTAATTAATTCACTTTGTCTAAGTATACAATGAGGTTTTATTTTTAAAGTTGCTTAATTCTCAGATGTCAATATTCAGGTAAGCTTGATAGCAAGTAGTTGGGATGCAATATTTAAATATAAGAACAGAAAGTAGTAGTGAAACAGACAAATTATACCCAGACTGATATTAACACATGGAGTGTGTGTGTGTGTGTGTGTGTGTGTGTGTGTGTAAGGCCTTTGCACCCTCTTGAGGTAAAGAAAGTGTTTCGATGACTTTGTTCTCAGAATATGAGCCTTGGTTAGCACATCAATGAACTTTAGAGTTCTGGGGCTGGCTCTGTTCTCACCAAGTAGCTACAATATATAAGTGCTGTGGAGTTGCCTTATGTACACAGTGTGGTAAGAATTGTGCCAGCCCAGTGTAATCCCCGCCAGGTGGTCCTCCTCCTACACAGGATGGTGTTTGTAAGAAGAGAGCAGTGTCCTTCAGGCCCCCCCCCACTGTAAACTTCACCCCCCGCTGTAGACTTCAGTCACCCCCCACTGTAGACTGCAGGCCCTCCACTGTAGACTTCAGGCCCCCCACTGTAGACTGCAGGCCCCCCCACTGTAGACTTCAG
>NW_006399774.1:23221700-23226913 GCF_000299155.1 Elephantulus edwardii
CCCCCCACTGTAGACTTCAGGCCCCCCACTGTAGACTGCAGGCCCCCCACTGTAGACTGCAGGCCCCCTTTGTCCAGGCCGACATGTCTCTCCAGCTCTACAGGGCTCGGCAGTGCTGTGGGCGCTTTCCCAGTGCCCTCCAGGGAGGCTGTGTTATGGGCACCTATGTATATGTATACAGCAAACCAAGTACTGGAAGCTCTTTCTTTTTTTAATTTTTATTGGTTTGCTTACAAAGTTCATATATATTGTGCTTCACACTATTCTTCATTCACATTGTGTTTCATACCGTCATTCCCATGCATTATGTTTTATACGATTAATCAGCATTGGATCTTGCCCATCATTAGCCTGTCTTCTCAAGTCCCTGCTGGATCTTTCTCATTTCCTTCACCTCCTCCCTCCACCCACCAGATTGTGCAACCCTGTGATTTACCCCTACCCATCCTCACCCCTCTGCTCCCACACCTTCCTCCCTTGGGACCTCATACATGTTTTCCTAGTTATCCTTCTGTTTTTACACTAATGGTCTTATGCAGAATTCATCCTTAAGAGATTGAGTTCGTTCACTCAGCATAATGCTCTCCAGTCCCTCCCAAGGTACGTAGTATTTTTCAAAATCACTCCTTCTGAGTGTTGCATAGTGTTCCATTGTGTGAATGTACCACAGTTTCGCAATCCATTTGGTTGTGTTTGGACATTTGGGCTCTTTCCATGTGCTTGCAATGGTGAATATCCCTGCTATGAATACTGGTGTACAAATCTCTGAGTCTCAGTTCTAATTTCCTTGGAGTATATTCTGAGTAGTGGAATAGCTGGGTCATACGGAGTTTTTATGTTCAGCTTTTTGTAGGAAACATCAAACTGCCTTCCGGAGTGGTTGCACCATTTTCCAACCTCACCACCAGTGTGTGAGTGGTGTGTGTGGAGGTGTGGGCTTGGGATGAAGTGACTGGCCTCTGTAGACACAGACACATCACCTTGTTTGGGGACACATGCCCTGCTGCTGGGCCTGGGGTCTGGTAGTGGGTGCAGGAACATACTTAGAATCTGTGCTGTCTGAATGCTCAGCCTTCTCTATCTATTCACCTTTTCTTTACTGGAGCGTGTTAGCCCTGGTCCTGAGGTTGCAGGAACCCGAGAGCTGGGGGACAGAGCTGCAGGGCTGAAGTCCAGAGCAGGCATCCTCCACCTATCTGGGTTTCGTGTCATTCTGATGTGATGACAAGCTCTAATGTGAGTGTGAAATGCAGTGTCTCCTGTCCCTTTGATAACAGTCATGCAGTATAGTTACAAATCGTCATCATTTTCATTTTCCTGTCTCACCTGAGTCTTGCCCGAGTAGCCCTTAGTGACTCTTGGGCCTTGGAGTCCATTTAATAATCAATTGTGTAACTTAATATGGTTTAAATAATGTACATTTATAATTTTTGAGCTTTTTACTCTAAGAACCCCTTTACATTCTTTCCTATTTAGGTCAAACTATGTAGTTTAAAATTTTTATAACAATATTTCAATTATGTAAAATGTCTTATCAAAGCCTCACTGTCTTCTTCGTTCCCCTTGGCTGTGCTCATCTGTTTGCAAATCTCTGCTCCCCCCCCTCCCTTCTCTGTCAACCCTCTGAACTGTTTCTATCTGCAGGTAACTCTTTTCTTATTCTCTTCTCCTCCCCTTTCCTTTACCCTCTTAAAACTTGGCTGAACCCCCACAAGTCTCTGTTGAAGTGGATCTTGTCTGCTGATGCTTGTACGTGGTGAAAGGCATCCTGAGGCATGAGACACGCCATGGGGACTGCATGTGGCTAGCTCAATAATGCCTACAGGCTGTGGGGAAATCCACTGTGTGTTTGAGAAGGAAAAGACAAATCATACCTTGATGTTTTACAAAAGTAATTCTGAAGTTAAAATTCCCTGAAGTCTTAGAGCTTCCAGACCTTTGAGAGCCAAGCGGCCCCTGGGTGTGACGGTCGAGTGCTTGGCATCTAATCAAGAAGCCGGTGACGGACCCACCAGCCAATCTGTGGAAGAGAAAGCCCAGCCATTTGGTCCTGTCAAGATTTACAGCCTTGGAAACCCTATTTAGGTTCCCAGAGGCAGGTGGTTCAAGTCCATCAGGTGCTCCCTGGGAGAAGGGTGAGCATTCTCCTCCGGCCTCTGCGAAGCCACTGGAGGGTCAGCTGTGGCTCAGTGTCGAGTCCACAACACACAACAACAAGTGATCCAAAAATCTCTTCAAAGTGCGTAAGAGCAGGGATGTCCGTTACAGTCTAATGCACCTGGCCCAAGCCATGGTCTTTTCAGTTGCTTCCGATGTGCCTGAAAGCCAGACAGTGAATAAGGAAGGTCGAAGAAGCATTGATGGGATTGAACTGTGTTGTTGGTGAAGAGTATTGAATAAACCAGTGACATCAAAAAGAATTCAAAAAAGTCTATTCTGGAGGAGTAACCAGGGTGTTTCTCAGAGACAAGCATGTACTTAATTTCACATAATTTAACATGTTACCAGAAGGAGCCAGTCCTTGGAAAAATGCACCATACTGGGTTTGGTAGGGCTCAGTACAGGAAGTTCCTCAGTGACTCTAACTAAGAGTACTGTGAGGGTGGCCCAGGATCGGTCAAGGGTCCACATGATTGATTATGGGGTTGCTGAGGTGTGGTCAACTCAATGACACCTAACAGCAACTCCATCCTCTGTGACTTGATAGAAATTTGATGGTACATAGTATTAGCTTTGAGAACTGGAGGTCTAATTATGGGGACAAGATGTATGTGCGTTAGAAGTAAGCAAAGAGGAGACCTAACTCTCAAGCCCCTCTCAGTGGTGGCTGGAAACACGTGCACAAACTACATACATAGAACAGAAGTTTAAAGAAAGTCTGACCCACTCATATGTGGAGGCAGAGAAACAGGGTAAGTTCTCCTGAGGGTATGTGCCGGAGGGCAATAAGATTTTGACAACATACAATTGTGATCACAATTCAGTGGCCTGGGAATCGTCGTTGCCCGCCTACAGCGCTGGTCTGTTGGCCAGTGGGACTCAGCACCAATATGGTGAAGAGCAGAGGCCGTGGCTTTATTAAGACCAGACGTGGCTGAGATGGAAGCGGACTTCCCTCAGATTCTAAGAGCAAGTACTCTCCGCACTTCCTTTATGAGAGAGTGGCTACATCAGAATTTTGTCATGCGTCATAATCATGTCACTCATTACATACGCCTACAGCCCAGTCCTGCACCATCTCATCTCAGTTCCCAGTCAGACCGCTGTGGTCCGCAAGTGTTCACTGGCTGATTTTCAGAAGCAAGCAGCCTTTTCTTGCTGTCCTTCTTGGTGGAAGGGCCACTGAAGCTGTGAGGCAGCTCACAAGTGTCCACCAGCAGATGGTGGTGACTGTATACCAGGTAACTGGCCAACAGCTGAGCCCAGGAGCCTGAGCAGAAAGCAGAGGACCAGACTGGACCTTCGTCCTCCTCTTGCAGATTCACGAGTCAGCCTGAAACTGAGCTGCCAGTGAGGCTTCCCCCACAAGGCTGCACTGGCCAGTGATGTGTCCTGTTCCCTAGACTGGACAGCGCGGCATGTGGAGAGCCGTCAGATGTGGGAAGCGAATGATGCTGCCATTTGTGTTTTACTCATCTCATTCCATTTTTAAAGTCACTATTTCCTCCTTTTTCCATATGCAAAACAAATGATGTGGAGAGCTGGCCAGTTCTGGCTACTGTGTGAATATAGTATAACGCAGGTGCTTGTGCCCATTGTATAGCATGGGCGTCTATGTTACATCAGCTGCTGTTCTCAGTACTGCAAAGTTAGAGAGAAGATCCTGTCTCTTTTTCCAAGGCATCTTGATATATAAAATAAGACAACTTTCCCCCCACTTCCTCTTTAGAATTTGTCTCCCAATTCAACAGAATTTAAAAGACATGCAAATCCCCTTTCTATAGCAATATTTTTAAATCATCATATGTTTGTGCTCTATTCAGTAAAGGAGATCTGGTAGCACCGTGTCTAAACAGAGGGTCGTTTGTGTGGATCTCTCTTCTTTTATAACACAGAGGGATGTGGTGGTCGGCTTCTGTGAAGAAAACATCCAAATCCCCAAACCAAGCTCACTGCCGTCAAGTGGGGCCCACTTCATGGGGGTGACCCCCATCATCGAGTTTACAGGACTGTAAATCCTTTTGAGATGGGACTGCTTGTCTCTCTCCTGTGGAATTCAACGTGGATTCAAACCACCAACCTTCAGTTAGCAGTCCGACAGCTAACGCGAGTCACGGCTTGGGCTGTGGAGCCTTTGGGAAGCTGAACTCTGTCTTCAGTGTTACTTTGAGGGGGAATCGATCTGCTGACAGTGTTCTCCTTTTGTGGATATTCACTAGAAGTCTGCACAGGGAAAAGATGATGAACCCCTCCGTTCCTCCCGAGTACAGGTGTCCCCCTCAATGTTAGCAAAGGGTTGGGGGCTCTGAAGGTGGTGCTGAGAGTTCTGTGTGCCTGACAGAGGACCCGCAACCTTGTAGTCTGGGCTGGAAGCCACAGGAGAAGGGATGGGGAGCATGTGGGGTGTTAGCAAGGAGGTGGGCAGAGGCAGAGCCCAAAGAGAGATGGGAATAAAGGAAGACGTGAAATCAGAGTTTATAGGGGTGTTGCTGCCACTTTGCCACTTGGAGACACATTTGAAGAGGCCCTCATTTACTCACCTTGTCAAACACACCGTGGACACTGGAGACACAGGCCAGCTCAGTGGGGTCAGGAGAGGTGGGCAATGCAGCAGTCCGTGCAGCAGTCCGTGCAGCAGTCTCTGCAGCAGTCCGTGCCATCTGAAGTGAGGTCTCAGCATGCTTTGTGGTGATTAAATGCTGCTCCTGAGTGAACATCTTGAGTCCACGTGCCTGAACCTACAGATCTGCAACTGCCTCCACATGTGAGGCCAGAGGGCACGTCATCTGTGGTTCTGTCCACACATGAGTTTAGAGGGCACGTCATCTGTGGTTCTGTCCACACGTGAGGTCAGAGTGCATGTCATCTGTGGCTCTTTCCACATGTGAGGTTAGAGGGCACGTCATCTGTGACTGTGTGCACATGTTTAGAGGGCACGTCATCTGTGGTTCTGTCCACATGTGAGGTTAGAGGGCATGTCATCTGTGGTTCTGTCCACACGTGAGGTTAGAGGACACGTCATCTGTGGTTCTGTCCACACGTGAGGTTAGAGG
>NW_006399774.1:23227562-23251303 GCF_000299155.1 Elephantulus edwardii
TCATCTGTGGCTCTGTCCACATGTGAGGTTAGAGGGCACGTCATCTGTGGCTCTGTCCACATGTGAGGTTAGAGGGCCCCTGGACTGTAGTATGTCCAATTCAGTCTGATCCTGGAAAGCTGATCAGAGAAGAAACAGTCATTTTTCTTTGTCATTGTTTTCTTCCTAAACAAACTTGATTTGTGAGTTTTCTCCAATATTTATTTTGTGCATTTCTAACTTTTCCTGCGAGTGCACGATATTCTCTAAGATATCATTTAATGAGCATTCTAGGACAGGGACTGGATCACAACACACCGACCCCAAGCGTGTGCAGATAAATGGCCTTGATTCTGGATTGAAGTTCAGTCCCCCTTCGGGGTTAAAGTTGGTGGCCGTTCGTAAAGATATGTCTCTTCAGGTGAATGAATCCCAAGTTGGTGTCTCACTGAAGGTGGACATGCCGACAATTGTATTCTATTAAAACTCATTTTTCCAGTTTTCCCACTTCCCTGTCTGCTGTTCCCTGGAAATCCAATTCTCAAGGAGGCACTTTGTTTTATTTTTCCCCTTTCTTTGATCATCTCATTTAAATGTTGTGTCATTAAGAAGAAAACCACAGACAACTCCATGACTGATGAGGACAACATGTCTGGGAATTAAGTCATCAGTTGTAAGAGAAATGAAAGGCCTCATGCAGCAACTCTGGGCGGATGGAAACACACACTTGGCCTCAGGGTCAGCTGGGAGAGTGTGGCAGCACAGAGGAACACCCCCCTCACGGGTGCCCTGTCTCAGAGCCTGGGGCTCAGGTAGGAGAGTGCGGGCAGCACAGGGGATCACCCCCCCTCACGGTGCCCCTCAGGGTCAGCTGGGAGAGAGTGACAGCACAGGGGGTCACCCCCCTCACGGGTGCCCTGTCTCAGAGCCTGGGGCTCAGGTGGGAGAGTGTGGCAGCACAGGGGGTCACCCCCCTCACGGGTGCCCTGCCACGGAGCCTGGGGCTCAGGTGGAACTCCATGTTCCTCTCATGTTGGGGAGTGCGTTCTGATGCACAGAAACCCTGGAGGACAGAGCAGAGCTGCCTCTGTGTCTCAAAGGCTGACGTTCATAGAGCAGACCTCCACATCCTTCTCTCCTGGAGCAACTGGTGGGTTCAAACTGCTGACCATCAGTTGGAGTGGAATACCTTCTCAGAGTGCCACCAGGGCTCCTTATCATGTTGCTGTTCGGTGCCACTGCATCCATTCTGACTGACAGGAAGGACACCGTGCCATCCTCACTGTCTCCACCTGGTTAAACCCATGGTTCTGCCCACGGTGCCCATTCATCTCCCTGAATGTCTTCCTCATTTACTTTTCCAAGAATTCTGTCCTTCCTCAGGGACAGACCCCTCCTTATAACACACCAAAAGTATTTGAAATGAAATATTGTCATCATCTCCTCCAAAGAGGTCTCAGGCTGTCTGACTGCACTTCCTCCAAGATATATTTGTTTTTTCTTTTCAGCATATGTGATGAATTTCTTATTCTTTGCCAACGTCACAATTCAAAAGCATCAATTCTGCATAGGCCTTCCTTTTTTATTATGAGGTGGATTGATTCAGTGACTGGGGTAATCGGGATGGGAGTGTCAGAGACAGTGCGATTGGCATAGGACAGAGCAGAGTTTAGGGCTGTTGTACATAGGGTCGCTATGAGTTGCAAGCAACTTGACGGCACATAACAACAACCACAACAACAACAATCAAATATGAGGTGATTAAAAATATCAGGCCTTGGGTCAAATGAGCCATCCTCCTCCTTTGCATAAAACTCCGTCTTGTCCAGTCTGAACCCACTCCTAAGTGATCCTCCAGCAAGTCTGAGAACCCGTAAACCCCCAGGAAGAGACAGCTCATCTTTCCCTGTGGAGTAGCTGGGGAGTTCGAACTGGGAGAAGCATAGCCCTTGAGTTACCTGCACAGTTCTCTACCGTTTACACCCCCAGGGATATCTTTCCATAGCTTGCTTTCTATTATGGAATCTCTTTACCTGGCCAAAGACGACCTTCACGGGCAGGTGCTGCGGCCCGGTGGCTCTGTCTCCGTTCCTCTTGTACCGAGCACAGTGCTTATAGAAAACAGATCTGTCCAGTGGCCATGTGAGTTGATGGGATTCACAGGAAGGGCAAGGCTGAGTACTAATAAAAGACTGTGATAAAATGCCTGGAAAAGCATCTTACTTCCGGCATTCTGAGGATTATTAAAGACAAATATGGCGTCCTACAGATGACAGAGCAAAGAGGACAGATGTCAGCATTGGCCCTGAAGCTTACCCTGGTGTGACTAGTTTATTTCTCAACAATTTCTTCATAGTGCATGGCCAGAGTGCTAGAGGCTGTTGATGACGTGTGTAGATTTCTCATGCACTCAAGAATGGGCTGGTTCGAGGGAGGCTCTAGGCTGACCTGGGCCTAGGACTGTTGACCATTCTTGTCTTCCTGGATGAGTAAGAACACTCAGGAACATTTCTCAGCAGTAGCAGAGGCACAGAAAACAAGCCAACCATGCGTTACACTCAGATGTGCTAGGGGGTTCTATACTATGACCATCCAATATCTTGGAGGTCACCCGGTCAACTCTAAAGACCGGGGGTGGAAAGATTCCTGCTTTCTGGGAAATGCTGTGTCAATTGTGTTCGTGTCCTCAGTTTATGTCTAGAAGTGAAGATGGGGTCATCCTCAGTGAGGACAGTTAGGAGAAGGAGTGGGGGGTATGGGCCCAAAGTGGCAAGTCATTGAAAGCACAGGAGAAAAGGTCTGAGGGAAAAGGTGTGTGGGAGCCATCAAGGTGGTAATGGGACACCGAAAAGCCCCAGAGGTCTCTGGGGATCAGCCAGTGAACCCTATGGGACCTAACCAAACCCTGGCACAGCTGGCCTTGGAAATCACCGGCATGGACCCCTGTGAAGCCGAGGGCCGGCAAGGCTGAGGGAGACCAGGGGAGGGGACTGACGCAATAGCTAGTGACTTAGAACATTGCTCCTGGCCAGGCAGTGCTCTGTTGTGGATAGGTCTCTGTGAGTTAAAGCCAGCGTCATGGCAGTTATTTCTTGCTCTCTCTGTGGTCGTCTAGTCAGTAGGGGGTTTCATTGCTAACCTCAAAGCAGGCAGTTCGAGTCCACCAATGGCTCCACAGGAGAAAGATGAGCAATCTCCTCCCGTGCAATTTTCAGCCTCTGAAAACCTGCTGGACCGGAGCTCTGGGTAGATCCCACCTTGATGACAGTAAACAGTAGCAAAAGTGAGCAAACACGTGTATCTTTGAAGAAATGCAGCCAGGATTCCCTTAGAAGCCAGGATGATGGACTTTATCTTGTGTGTGTTGGGCATTTTCTCTTTCATACACAGGGGATGGTTCCTTGACAAAGCACTGTGCCGAATAAGTAGAGGGTCAGTGAAGGAGAGGAAGACCCAATGAGGAGGATGGGCGTAATGAGTGTAGCAATTGACTGGAATTCAACAAGGTTTTGTTCTGCTGAACATGGGTCACTTTGAGTTGGAACAACAAATAAGAATGGACTCTACTGACGCCATAGTGCTCAGCCCAGGGACATTTTGGGATGAGGCCAAGCATTCCCTGTACAAATCCTGGGAAGCAGAGGAGAGACACACACAAGGCACCACCAGGTGTCCATCGGATCTGGAGAGTGAAGGGTGCTGATGGACCTGTGTAACTTGTGTCACAGATATGATAGGAGAAGGAAACAGCTTGTGAGAGGTTCTGATGGAGCAAAGAGAAACAGGTGCCGATCCCAGTCATTTGTACACAGAACCATCCCACACTGATGGGGCTATTTTAACTTCCTAATGAAAACTTTATTTTTGCCAATAAAGTTAGAACCTCAAGGCCCAGGAGTGTTGTTACCTGTGGTGCCAAACTTGGCATCTATAACATCAGCCTTGGCAAAGAGTTTATGATGTCCATGCCCCAGTGACTGCTCTTTAGACCGTAGTTCATGGTGTAAACTCCTACTTAATAGAGTGCATGGAGTAGAGCGCCGGGTCGTTTGTGGAAAAAAGGAATAATCTTGAATACAATTTCCCAGAGATTGACCATGTGGTCTTACATGTGTGCTTTGGGTTTTTCCCCCCCAGTATTGTAGTAACTTGTGGAGGTTTTTAAAAATTATTTTATTTTGGTTTGCATAAAAAGTTTGTATTATTGCTTTTCACACTATCCTCCATTCACATTGTGTTTCATACAATCATCTCCATCTGTTATGTTTTATAACAGTAATCACTATTGAACTATGCTCATCATTACCTTGTCTTCCTAGATTCCTGGAAGATCTTTCCCATTTCCTTTAAGTCCTCCTACCACCCAACAAATTGTGTGACCCTGTGATCTCCCCCATGTCCATCTTCATCCCTCTGCTACTACCCCTTGCCCCCTTGGCTCTTTATACATATTTTAAATTTTTTTGTGAGATTAAGGTTTTTAACTTAATTTTTTATTGGTTTGGTTAAAAAGTTCATATCCATTGTGTTTCACAATATTCTTCATTCACCTTGTGTTTCATACAATCATTTTCATGCATTATGTTTTATAAAATTAATCTCCATTGGGGTGTCAAAGCTGCCCTTGCCAAAGCCATGTGTGGATTGCTTCCAGCCAATTAGCTAAGTATTTATCTTAAAAATGTCTTACTGTGGCCTGGACTGCCCTCATGAAGGGAGCACTAGACCATGGCCCCAGCACCCAGAGCCCCCCTCTCCCTCTGCCTGGAAGCCCCCAACCTGCCCCGCCACCTTCTTCCCTGAAGAAGAGATGAAAGGGGCAATGTCCCAACAGAACCAACCAAAATAAAAAGGTTAACAATGGAATATTATTAAATACTATGCTCAAACAAATATGAAAACCTAGAGGAAATGGACAAATACTTCAAAACCCAAAACTTACCTAAACTGACACAGACCAAAATTGAACACCTGAACAGACCCATTACAAAAGAAGAAATTGAGCAAATAATAAAACAACTTCCAACAACAACAACAACAAAAATAAGCCCAGGACCAGATGGTTTTAAAAGTGAATTTTATCAAACATTCAGAGAACAGTCACCAAATATTTCAAAAAAACAGAAAAATATGGAATTTTCTCAGACTCATTCTACGAAGCAAACATATATTTTATACCAAAGCCAGGTAAAGACACCACCAAAATAGAAAACTATAGGCCAGTATCTCTCATAAACATAGATGCAAAAATCCTGAATAAAATCCTGGCCAATGGAATCCAACAGTACATTAAAAAAAATTATTCACTATGACCAAGTGGAATTTATAACAGATATACAAGGATGATTCAATAAGAAAAACAATCTATGTAATTCATCACATTAATAAAGCAAAGAATAAGAATCACATGATCCTATCAATTGATGAAGAAAAGGCCTTTGATGAAATCCAACAACCTTTCCTGATTAAAACTCTCAACAAAATAGGAGTAGAGGGGAATTTCCTCAACCCAGCAAAAAGTATATACACAAAACCAAGAGCCAACATCATTCTTAATGGAAAGAGATTAAAGGAATTATCTTTGAGAACAGAAACTAGGCAAGGATGCCCACTATCACCTCTCTTTTTCAATATTGTATTAGAAGTCTTAGCGATAGCAATAAGACAAGAGAAGGAAATAAGAGATATACAAATTGGCAAAGAGGAGGGAAAATTATCTTTATATGTAGATGATATGAGAGTATACTTTAAAAACCCTAAAGACTCACTGTGAAAACTACTGGACATAGTGGACCAACTCAGCAATGTGGCAGGATACAAGATCAACATACAAAAGTCAATTGGATTTCTCTACACTGAGAAAAAGAATACAGAACTAGAGCAAAGAAAAACAATACCCATCACAATAGTAATCACAAGATTAAATACTTGGGAGTAAATCTAACTAGAAACACAATAGACCTATTCAAAGAAAATTACAAAACATTACTATTGGAAACAAAAAAAGACCTGGAGAAATGGAAGAATATACCATGCTCATGGATAGAAAAAATCCCTATTGTGAAAATGACAATTCTATCAAAGGCACACTACAAGTTCAGTGCAATCTCAATACAAATATCAATTGCAAGATAGAAAAAGGAATTTCCAAGTTCATCTGGAATGGAAAGAGACCCCGAATAAGCAAAGCACTCCTTAAAAAGAGAAACAAGATAGGGGCTATCTCACTCCCTGATTTAAAATCCTTTCTACTAATCTGGCTGTGGTGGTAAAGACAGTGTGGTACTGGTCCAGTGACAGATCAATTGAATTGAATTGAGAACACAGAAATCCTCTCATCTGCCTATGCTTAACTTATTTTTTGACAAGGAGACGAAATCAGTTAATTGGGAAATGAAAGCTTCTTTAACAAAGGATGCTGGCAAAATTGGGAAGCTAGCTGTAGAAAACTCAAGCAAAACCACACCTCACACCATACAGAAAAAACAATACAAAGTGGGTCAAGAACCTAGGATTAAAACAAAGGACTATAAACTTCATCAGAGAAAAACTTGGAAGAACTCTAGAAACCCTAATCCACAACATGGACAGTCTTCCAAGCATCCTGAATAAAAACCTACCAACCAGGAAAGAGTAAAATAGATGAATCAACATTCTAAGAATAAAATTTCTATGCACATCAAAAAAACTTTACTAGGAGGGTAAAAAGGAAAGCCACAGATTTGGAAAGAAGATTTGGTAATGGCATGTCAATATTTGAGGTGTCAGCCTTGACTCGCAGGCTTCTGGGAGACGTAGTCATATCTGTGTGGTGCAGGGTCTGAGTCACCTCCTGCCACACGTGTTCCCCTCCTTCCTATCCCCCCCCCATACACCATGCCCTGCTGCCACTGTGCCTTATGCTCCAAAATTTGAAGGTGTCAGTCTTGACCTGTGGCTGGATAGGGAGATGGGTGTTGAATGGAGTATGTTGGGGTAGAAGTGAATGCTGATGGAGCAGGGATAGGGGTGAGTCAAGACACATGTGCTAAGGGTAGGGACAAAACTTACTCTAATCTGATTATTTCTAAAATTGAGAAATATCTTTAATCTGCTCTTTTCGCTAAAATGATTATCTGTCAGATAATGTTCTATCTGAGCATTCAAATTAAGACAGACTAAGAAGATGGGTTGGCCTTCACTTCTGAAATAGCAGGCCTTCAAAAACCCTATGAACAAAAAGAGCACACTAGCAGATATGGCAGGTATGGAAACCATAGGAGGAGGAACAGCTGTAAGCAGACACTAGTGATTGGAGCATGGAATGTGAGAATCACGAATGTAGGAAAATTGTATATTGTTAAGGAAGAAATGGGACACAAATTGACAAACAAGGTATTGGCAAAATGAGATGGGCTAGCATGGGCATGTTGAGTCAGATGACCATATGATCTACTATGCTGGAGACAGAAAGGTCAGGAAAAATGGGGTTGCTTTCATAGCTAAAAAAGTCATTTCTAGATCTGTCTTGAAATACAATCTTGTGAATGAAAGGATAATATCCATATGCATACAAAGACATCCAGTGAATACAACCATTGTTCAAATATATGTACCAACAACCAGAGCCAAAGAGGAGGAAATAGAAGATTTCTACCAACTTCCTCCCCCGCCCCCAACATATTTTGGTTTGGGTTTTTTGTTTGTTTGGGTTTTTTTGAGTGTTCACTTTTAAAAAAAAATTAATTTTAATGAAAGTTTACAGAGACTTATGGTTTCCAGTCTTTCATTGTGGTACTTTTCTCCCTGCCCTCCCTCCGACCCAGTTCACTCTTTTCCTTGAAAAGAAAAATAAAAACTCTTTGATTGTTATGCAATCCCTCTCATAAGTTCACTCCACCATGCAGCCTTCACTCTGGACTTCTGTAATGACAAGAATACCCATTCATATATCCCTTTCAAATAGTTCTCTCCCTCATCAGATTTCTATGAACTTTTACAGTCAGAGATTGATCAAACATGCAACCAAGATGCATTAATAATAATGGGTGACTGGAATGCAAAAGTTGAGAACAGAGACGTATCAGTAGTCGGAAAACATGGACTTGGTGACAGAAATGAAGCTGGAAGTAGAATGATAGAATTTTCTACAATCAACGACTTTTTACTGAAAATACATTTTATAAGAACCATAAATGCAGCCTATGCACATGGATTTCTCCTGATGGTATGCATAGAAATCAAATTGATTACATCTGTGGAAAGAATCACTGAAAATGCGCAATATGAGCTGTGAAAACTAGGCCAGCTGCTGATTGTGGAACAGACCACCAACTTTTCATATACAATTTCATGCTGAAGCTGAGGAAAATCAAATCAATTCTATGGGAACCAAAATTTGACCTTGAGTCTTTCCGTCCTGAATTGGAAAACCATTTCAGAAACAGGTTTGAGGCCTTGAACACTAATGAGTGAAGAACAGATGTGCTGTGGTAGGATATCAAGAATACCATCCAGGAAGAACGTGAAAAGTCATTGCAAAGATGGAGGAGGAAGAAGAGACAAAGATGGATGTCAGAAGAAACTCTGAATATTGCACTAGAGTGCCGAGAAGCCTCAAAACAGAGGGAAGAAATCAAGACCCTAAGGAGCTGAACAAAAGATTCCCAAGGGCAGTGCGGGGAAGACATAGTATTACAATGAAATGTGCAAAGATCTGGAGTCAGAATATCAAAGGGGCTGAACTTGCTTGCTTGACATTTCTTAAGCTGAAGGAACTGAAGAACAAATTCAAGCCTTGAGTTGCAATACTTGAAGGATGCTTTGGGCAGAATACTAAATGATCCAGGAAGCATTAAAGAAGATGGAAAGAGTATACAGAGTAATTATACCAAAAGGAATTGGCTGATGCAGAAGAATTTCATGAAAAAAAACATCTGAGCAAGAGCCTTTGGTGATAGAGGAAGAAGTTCCAGCTGCTCTGAAGGAATTGGCAAAAGAACAAAGCCCCAGGAATTGATGGCATACCAATTGACATATTTCAACAGACAGACATTTCCCTGGATGTGCTCACTAAGTTGTGCCAAGAAATCTGGAGGACAACCATCTGACCAACTGACTGGAAGAGATCTCTATTTGTTCCTATTCCAAAGAAAGGTAACCCAACAGAGTATGGAAATTATATTAAAAAAATTATTGATATCACATGCAAGCAAGATACTGCTTAAGATTATGCAAAAATGACTGGACCAGCACATCAACAGACAACTGCCTAAAGTGCTGGCTGGATTTAGAAGAGGCCATGGTCCTAGAGATATTATAGCTAATGTTAGATGGATCTTGGCTGAAAGCAGAGAGTACCAGAGGAATGTCTTATCTGTGTTTCATTGAGTATGCAAAAATATATGACTGTGTGGATCACAATAAACTGTGGCTGACTCTGAGAAGAATGGGAATCCAAGAACACTTAATTGTGCTTATGTGAAGCCTATACTTGGACCAGGATGCATGGTTCAAAATTGGGAAGGGTGTGTGCCAGGGATGTGTCCTATCTCTCTACCTTTTCAATCTATATGTGGAACTGATTATCTGGGAGGCTGGACTCTATGAGGAGAAATATGGCATCAAGATTGGAAGAAGACTCGTCAACAATCTGCATTATGCAGATGACACAACCCTGCTTGCTGAAACTGAGGAGGACCTGAAGTGCTTGCTGTAGAAGGTCAAGGACTGCAGTGAGACCGGGCTGTTCCTTGGAGGCAGGATTCTGAGGCTTTGTCTGACATACTTTGGACATGTTGCAAGGCAGGACTAGTACTTGGAGAGGGATAGTGCAAGAGTGGAACACCCTTGATGAGATGGATTGACTCAGTGATTGGGGTAATGAGGGTAGGTGTGTCAGAGACAATAAGTTTGGCACCAGATAGAGCAGAATTTAGGGCTGTTGTTCACAGAGTTGCTATGAGTCACAGGCTACTCGAGGACACTTAACAACAACAACAACAGTGGTATGCCTGATAAGGCGCTTATATCTAGAATTCATAGAATATCCCAGCACCTCAACAAAATAAACAACCTAATTGCAAAATGGGCACAGTATACAAACAGACACTTCTCCAAAGAAGACATTCAGATGTCGAACAAATACATGAAATAATATTCAACATCCCTACATCTAGGACAAGTGAAAATGAGAACAACTATAAGATATCATCTCATTCCAAGAACAATAGCAAGATTTAACAGAGCAGCAAACAACAAATTTTGGCAAGGTTAAGGAGAAACTGAAACCCTTATTCAGTGTTGGTGGGAGTATAAAATGGTACAATGGTACAACCACTATTGAAGACAGTACAGTATGGCACTTTCTCAAAAATTTGGAAATAGAAATAACATTTGACCCATCAGTTGCACTACTGTGAATATACCCTAAAGAAACCAGAATTTCTACCCAAGCATATATATGCACACTCATGTTTATTGCTGTGCTGTTAACAAAAACAAAGAGATGGAAGCAAACCAAGGCCCATCAACAGATGAATGGATAGAGAAGCTGTAGTATATTTACACCAATACTATGTAGCACTTAAAAAAAACTAATAAAACATTATACAAAATGGGCGACCCTGGAGGATATTATGCTGCATGAAATATCATAATCCCACTGTTATAAAAAAGGACTGTCATTGGGGGTTGGTGGGAAACTAAGAAAAGAGGAGGTAAATAATGAATGCTGCATTGGACTATATGAGGGAAATAATTGTTTAAAAGCAGTATATGGTTAGGCATTGCTTGTGTGACAACAGTCCAGAATAAGAAGTGCTTAGCAAAGTGGACTGAGGTAGGGGGTGGAGGAAATTGTGCAACTACGAATGAATTTTTTAAAGAAAAAAGTGAACTCTGGGGGAGGGGTTTAGGGAGGGAAATGTGCAGCAACAATAGAAGTCTTCTGTAAACTTTCATTAAAATCACAATAAAAATCTTTTAAAACATTTAAATAGGTAAAACGAGTCCCCATTGGACCTTGCCCATCATTACCTTGTCTTTTCACCTGGATCCTTCCCGTTTCCTTTGTCCCCTCCCTCCACCCAGCAGACTGTGCAACCCTGTGCTTCCTCCTATCTGTCCTCACCTCTCCGCTCCCCAGCGCCCTTTCCTCCTTTGATTTCCCATACGTGCTTTATTAGTTACCCTTCTGTTTCACTTATGCAGTATTTGTCTTTATGAGGCTGAGTTCACTCAGCAGCACAATGCTTTCCAGTCTCTCTCAAGTTATGTCGAATTTTTTGAAATCATTGCTCCCGGGTACTGCATTGTATTCCATTGTGTAAATGTACCACTGTTTCTCAATACATTCAGTAGTGGTTGGACATGTGGGATGTTTCCATGTTCTTATGATGGTGAATAATGCTGCTATGAACATTGGTGGACAAATCTCCATTTATGTCTGAGTTCTAATTTCCTTGAGTTATATTCCTAGGAGTGGGATAGTTGGGTCATATGTAATTTCTGTGCTCAACTTTTTGAGGAAATGCCAAACTGTCTTCCAGAGTGGTTGTACCATTTTATAATCCCACCAACAGTGTAAAAAAGTTCCCAAGAACCATATGATCTTAGCAATTGAGGCAGAAAAGGCATTTGCCAACATCTTTCCTGATTAAGACCCTCAACAAAATTGGAATAGAAAGGAATTTCCTGAACATAGTGAAAAGCATATATGTAAAACCAAGAGCCAATATCATTCTCAATGGAGAAAGAGTAAAAACATTTTCCTTACAAACAGGAACCAGATAAGAATTCCCACTGTCACAACTCCTATTCCATATTTTATTGGAAGTACTTGCTAGGGCGATAATACAAGAGAAGGAAAAAAAAGCATGCATCTAGGAAGAGAGGTGGTTAAGTTGTCACTATATGCAGATTATATGATACCATATACAGAAAACCCCAAGGACTCAACACAAAAACCTGTTAGAGCTAGTAGACCAATTCAGTAGAGTGGTAGGATATAAGATCAATATCCAAAAATCAGGAGGATTCCTCTACAGTAACAAAGAGAACTAAGAAAAAGAAACAGAGAAAGCAATACCATTTACAATAGCCAACCACAAATGGGAACACTTGGGAGTGAACCTAACTAGAGATACAAAAGACCTGTACAAAGAAAACTACAGAACATTTCTGTGAGACACAATAAAAGACATAAATAAAGGGGGAAATGTGCCTTTTTCATGGATAGGAAGACTCATCCTACCAAAAGTAATCTGCATATTTAATACAAACTCAATACAGATGCCAAATTCACTTTTCAAGGAGATCAAAAGGGAAATTGTCAAGTTTATTATAAGAAGAAAGAAACCCGTAATAATCAAAGCACTTCTGAAAAACAAAAATGAGGTGGAAGTCATAGCACTCCCTGACCTCGAAACCTACCATCCTGTGATAAAACCAAAACAGCATGGTACTTGGAGAATGATAGGCTCCTAGTCCAATGGAACAGAATTGAGAACCAGAAATGGACCTACGGTCAACTGATTTGAAGAGAATAAAACCTACCAAAACTGGATTGCTACCTACAGAAAGCTGAAACAGGATCCACATCTCACACCATACACAAAAGTAAACTCAAGGTGGATCAGAGACCTGAGAATAAAGCCCAAAACTATAAAGTTCATAAGAGACAAACAGGGCCCACATTTAGAAGTTCTAGTCTATAGTATAAAGACACTGACAAATATAGTAAAAAATGCACAGTCCAAAGAGGATAACATTGATGAATGGGACTTTCTAAAGAATAAATCTCTGTGCTCATCAAAACATGTTCTAACAGGATGAAGTGAAAACCTACCAATTGAGAACAAATATTTGACAATATCATCTCAGGCAAAGGTCTCATAACTAAAGTTTACAGAACACTTCTGGACCTCCAGAAGATAAAGACTGATAACCCAGTTAACACGGAAAGACTTCATAGAAGTTATTTGGATGGCCAACAGACACATGAAGAAATGCTCAAAATCACTGGCAAGAAGAGAGATGTAAATCAAAACCACAGTGAGGTACCATCTCACCCTCTAGCAGTGGCGAAGCTTATGTGTGTCCTTGCATATCATCTAGGAGATGTCCTAGGAAGGCCGGCCATGGGCTCTCCGTCCATAAGGGCACAGCCTAAGAGACGTAAGGAGCGCGGCTGCTCTGCATTCATGGCGTCACTGTGGGCTGTCTTTGTCACTCTTGGTGGGCACCTAAGTAGAGTTACACCTCGCTCTCCTGTTTTCAACTCTTGGAAGGGGAGCACCAGAGGTCCAGTTACCTTCAACCTTGCAAATTTGGGGGTTGTTGGTGATTAGGTTTTTTGGGTTTTTTTTTCCCCCTTGGGCTACTCTAATGATCATTTAGTTGTATCTTGTTAGGTTCTCATTTGTATTCTGATAACTAATAACATGTATAACCTGCAGGGAATTAGACTCTAACTCAAAGGTGCGCCACCCTGGTGGTTCACATCTACCAGCAGCTCCTTGAGAGAAATTTCCTCCCACACGAATCACAACCTCAAAAACACCTGAAGGGTCAGCAATAAGGTGGTTCCAACTTGACAGCAAGGGGCAGCGGGGGGAGGGGGAGAGGACATTAAGCCGTTAGTTTCAAATGCTTGTTCACTGACGTACTCTTCATTTTGAGGAGTGTGTGTATGTTTTTTGTAAGCTGACTGGAGGAGTGGCTTTGTCTGTACCCTGACGTCCTCCACACATGTGTGTCATAGACACGCTTCCTGCAGGCTGTGGCTTAGTTTTTAGCTGCAGAGTCTTCGGTGAGGGCACAGTTTAAATGTTAATCAAGTCTGAGTTACCAAATTATTCTTTTGTGATTAGTGTTTCCATGTCTGTCCTAAAATCTTTATCTTGCTCGGTGTCACATGAATTGTGTCATGTGGATTCAAAGTGAAGGAAAGAAGTGACATTTGCATGACTAGCAGAACTCCCTGTGGAATTGTGTCACTAGAGCAAAAAAAAATGTCATCATTTGAAATACCAACAGGATCACCCAAGGTGGAGAGGTTTTTGTGGTTTAAACCCAGTGAAAAGCATTTACTTCATAGGAGAAGCCTGCGTGTCAATCTGCCTCCTCAAGATTGCATCCTTGAAAACCCACGTTCCACTCTGCTCAGATGGAGTCAACCTGAATGGGAAGTGTGTGTGTGTGTGTGTGTGTGTGTGTGTGTGTGTGTGTTTAGAAGCAGGAGGGGCACCCACTTCCTAACAACACACCTCTGCAAACTCTATGAACTCTGATAATTGATGATAGTTATAGGAAGGCTTCAGGTCCTTCATTCTCAGGGTTGCTATGAGTCATGCTCAACTTGACAGCAATCAATAATGATAACATGTGTGTATGTATACACACATATGTATATATGTGCACAAACATGTATACAGCATTCACATATATATATAAGCATGTATCTATATGGATACATGTATGTGTGTGTATATATAAATATATATATATAGAGAGAGGGAGGGCGGGAAGGAGAGAGCACGCACAAGCGAATATGGGAGTGAGTTAGCGAGCACTCTGGTGGCCTACTGGTAAGAATCTGTGCTGCAATCCCAAAGGCATGCAGTTTGAATCCACCAGCTGCTCCGTGGAAAGGTGGACTATCTCTTCCCATGCAATTAACTGTCCCTGAAAACCCTCTGGAGGGTCAGCTATGGGTTGGCTCCAACTTGATGGCACACAACAACAACAACACACATATACACACATACACTTATATCTGTGTGCCATATATATTGTTGTTGTTATATGTTCTTGAATGAGAACTGACCCTCCAGGGGGTTTTCAGGGGCTATAAATCAGACAAGAGATTACCCATCTTTCTCTCACAGAGAAGCTTGTGGATTCAAACTGTGTACCTTTGGGTGGTCAGCACAGCTCCTTACCTCTAGGCCCCCAGAGCTTCCTATGTACATATATGTGTATACGTATCTGATTTAAAATGTGTGTACATTTATGTGTATACATATATGATTTTTTTAAAAAGCTCAAACTCATTCCTGTCAAGTTGGAGCTGACTCATAGCTGACCCTCAGCAGGTTTTGAGAGAGTATAAATTGCACAGGAGGAAATTGACTAGTCCTTCTCTCTCAGAGCTGCAAGTAGATTTGAACTGCCTGGGAGATACTAGTTTGAATTCGCAATGAAAGTCCCTTAGGGCCATGGCACCCCAGCTCCCTAGAATGCATAGGGTGGAAAACCTGTCCCCTTTGCCTCAACAGATACTTGAACCTTGGACCTAACCCTTTATTATAGAGAAGCAATTCAGATCTGGCTAACTTCTGATGTATGTGTGAATTCCTTGAGTCTGTGTTATTCTCTTTACTTAGTGGGTCAGATGTTTGAACGAAAGCTTGGAAGCTTGAATGTTACTGAGTCTACAAGTTACAGGACCATCTGCTAGTGCCCGTTCTGATGTTAGTGAGCGGTTTTAGAAGACATCTATGTGTGTGACACTGAATGGAATGTATTGTGGGTTTGGACCCTTGTTTTTGTTTCTGGCACAGTTTACTGTCTGTGACTCCAGGTTTAATTGTTAGGTGATGCTGAGTCAGTTCCCATGACAAAACCAAACACTGTCCTGTCCAAGCCGTCTTCATCATCGCCATGACTAATGGGTTCGGAGAGCATTTGTTCAAGTTTGTGTGGAACGCTGGAACCCTGCGTGTATCGTTTAATCACAGGGACTTTGTGAGGTCGGCGAGACAGATGGGTTACGAAGAGTTGTGCTTCCTGCTATTGGCATCAGCCTGGCAATCCAAGGGCAAGGAGAGAGGCTCTGAGCTGCTCACCTGCCTCTTCTGGGACTAATCTGCTCCTTTATTTTACAAAGCGATTCACTGAGGATGCACCTACACTATTATGACCTCACTAAGAAAACCAAGAGAACACTCCCAAATGGGATTATGGCCACAGGCCTTGCAGTCAGGATTCTGAAGCCTATTTTAGGGAGACACCGTGCAAATAGTAACAGAGCAGACCGAGGTCCTTTACAGAGTTGGGCTCCTCTTACACCAGATCTCAGTGAGAGACCTCTTCCCACTCAGCATCTTGGAGGACCTCATCGCTGTGCTGTGGACAATGCTGGAGACCCTCCCACTCCCCATGGTCCCACCCAAGAGGAGAACGTGGGAATGTATTTGTGAGGACAGGGCTTATTTCAAATCTTTAGGCTTCAGCTCAGCTCTGTGAAGGTTCTGTCCCAAGATCCTCACCAGCCTGTCCACAGATCTTTGGACCAGACTATGGCTTTTCCTACAAGAAAAGGTGACTTCATTTCTGCAGTGTGAGTTCCCAAGGGTATCCAGGGCCAGCAAGTAATTTGCACAGCCTCGTCCAGCCTGGAATGTGAAAATGGGCTTGGACTCTCTTCTCTGACAGCCTCTTGGTCTCACAATGCTGTCAGTCAGTTTTAAGGAGTTCTTTATTTAATCAATCCTTTTTGCTGACTCTACACCATGATAAAATAGGAAAAACTCCCAGAGACATTTACAGAATTTCCTGTAAAGATTTCTATGTTGGAAAAAAAAAAAAGAAAAAAGATTTCTATGCTGTTAGGTGCCATCGAGTCAAGTATGACCCGTGGTGACTGTTTGAACAACAGATCGGAACCCTGTCCTGTGCCATCCTCACACATCCTGACACACAAGAGCCCACTGCACCGGGTCTTCCTCTCCTTCATCGACCCTCTGCCTTTCTGAACATGATGTCACTCTCCAAGGAATAGCCCCTCCTAGCAACGGAACCAAAGTATACGAAGTAAAGCTTTATCATCTTCACCTCCACAGAGCACTCTGGCTATACACTCTCCAAGACATACTTGTTTGTTCCTCTGACAGTCCATGGAATATCCAGTCATTTTCTCTAGCACCATGGGTCAAAGGCATCAGTTCTTCTGCCCTCTCTAGTCCTTGTGCATGTATAACAAGCGATCAGAAAGACCATGACTTCAATCAGGTGCACCTTAGTCCTCGAGGTGACATAAATACTCCTTAGAGATATCTCTAACTTCAAACTTTCCCAGTACAATATGTCTCCTGATCTCCCGACTGCTGGTACCAAGGGTGTTAATTGTGGATCCACATAAAATGAAGTTGTTGATAATAATTTTTTCTCCCTCTACCATGATGTTACATATAGGTCCAGTGGTAAGAATCTTTGTTTTCTTGACATTGAGATGCAATCCATATTGAAGGCTGTATTCTTTGATCTTCTGCAACAACTGTTTCAAGTCCTCCTCAAATTCAGCTAGCAAGATTGTGTCATGTGCATAACACAGATTATTGATGATCTCCTTCTCTCTTATTGTCATATTCTTCTTTATAGAGTCCAGCTTCTTGATAATTTGCTCAGCATTTAAGTTGAGTAGGTATGAAGAGAGATACAATCCAGACACACTCCCTTCTTAATTTTAACCTTGCATTGTTCTTTTGCTTTTTTGAATAGAGCGTGAGAAACACTTTGAGACCATTTTCTTAGGAATAAAGTGTAAAATGGACCAGCTGCCCGTCACATGGTCTGTTTTCCAGGCTGCCTGTTCTGGGAGCGTGAACCCCGATTGGCAGGAGGCTGGCTGGGGAGCAAGGCAGTGGTCAGGGCCTCCCACTTGATGTCTTCCACACCTCATAGGAGAGATGCAGATCCCACAGAAGCAAATGTCAGGGACCTCGGAAAGAGTTAAATAGAACCTCCCTTTTCTTTAGTGACTTCAAGCAATCAAAATGAACTGTAGGACAATTCCAGAGGAGACAAGGATTAATGCTGCATTAATTTTATGTCAGTTTCTAAGTGAACCCACCACCCCACTGTGGGAGTGTTGATACAGAACCTCAGGGACCTTGAATGGAGAGAACTGACCCACTGAGTGTCCACGACTGTAATCGGTACAGAAGCCGACTGTGTGTATTGCATTTAATAGGCAGCCAGAATAACACTTACTTCAGTCCAGGACCAGGACTGCTTTCCAAGTGAGTAAAAAGCCACAATTCAAGCCCACTACCATTGAATTGATTCAAATGCATAAGAACCTTCCATTGGATTTTTAATGCATCTTAATGGAAGGAAACTGTCCATCTTTTCCCATGAAGTAACTGGTGGACCTGGGCCATCATCCTTTCAGTTAGCCCAAAGCATAACTTATTACACCATCAGGTGATAGAGTGTTGCCTTTTCAAAATAAACTTATAACTCATGGCTGGGCTTTATTTATCTACCTGTCCTTCGACAGGGCTGGCTTGAGTCACTGTTGGGACGGTGGACATATTCAACAATCACGAGCAGTAGGAAAACAGGCAAACTGTGACTTGTCACTGGGATCGGAATTCTCATCCTAGACAATATTGGCTATATGGCCTCGGACAAAATACCTGAGTTACCTCTTCCCCAGTTTGACCATCTACACAGTGGGGAAAAGATTTGGATTGCTAATTAGGGCGTCATTAATTTGACTTTCACTCAGCCTTTATACAACAGAGTGAAGTATTACACCAGCCTGTGCCACCCTCACCGTTTCTGCTGTGGGTGATCCCCTTGCTGAAGCCACCATGTCAATCCATGTCATTAAGGGTCTTGCTCTTTCTTGCTGAAAATCCACGGCAGTGTCTGTGTGTTACCAGGAACGGTGCCTTTCTCCATCCCCGGATTCTGCCCGTTGATGCCCCTGCTGATTACATGCCTCAAGCAGGAGGGGTGAAGTCTCATCGTCCTGGCTTCTAAGAAGCACCCTTGCTGCACTTAGGACAGACTTGTTTGCTTTCTAGCCAGTCCATGGCATATTCGATGTTCTGCACCAACACCACAATTCAAAGAAGCCAGGACTTCTTGGATAGTCCTTGTTCATTGTTCGGCTTTCACTGGAAGAATTTAAAATACCATCACGTGAGTCAGTCTCATTCTCAAAGCACAGCTTTGCTCTCTGACACCGTAAAGAGGCCCTCGGCAGTAGGTTTGATCAACGCAGTACTTCATTTGATCTTGATTCTTTCCCCCTTTTATCATGATATTGTTATTGGTTCAATTGTGCAAATTTTTGTTTTTTATTGAGGAACAACCCATCCTGAAGACTGTAGATGTTAGCTGCTTTCCAATGACAGATAACAAAATAGAATGCAGACAATATAGAATACAATCACTAATATCACAGGTTAACTATACTCTTCATGAAAATTTTTTAATTTTATTAATTTTAATGAATATTTACAGATATTTTGGATTTCCATTAAAAATATGGAGCGCTTCATGAATTTGCGTGTCCTCCTTGAGCAAGGGCCATGCCAATCTTCTCTGTGTCGTTCCAGTTTTAGGATATGTGCTGCCGAAGCGAGCACTTCCTGAAGATATTTAAAAATGGCTGCAGCAGCCCATTCACAACAACCAAAAAGTCCAAGTAGATTATAAAGGGGCTGTGGAATGAAGGATGTCACAGCTGATGCCAGAGAGATCGTGAATGCAAGCAGAGATTAATGAAAAGATGTCTATCCGTGTTATTGTTTAATCTGCAAAACTTTCAGTTGTGTTCATCATCACAATTATGGATACTGGTGCAAAAATGTTAATTTCAAGAACAGTAAATTTCTTCTTGTGGAATGTGTCTAGAACAAAATGCAGTGGTTTGAACAGAACAAGGAAATACTGCAGACCTTAAAATCAGGAAAAGTGTGTTTCAGGATTATATCTTTTCCCTGTACCTGTTCAGTCTGTTGGAAGCTGGATCATATGATGAAAAATGTGGCATCAAGATTGGAGGAAGAAAACTTTCATTAAAATGAATTTTTTAAAAGGGAAAAAAGATTGGAGGAAAACGCATAAACAACTGTGATATGTAGATGACACAACCTTGTTTGCAGAACATAAAGAAGCCTTGAAAAGTTGCTGGGAAGATTGAGAAAATTCATAACATGATATAGCTCAATGCAAGCACATAAAAATTTAAAGGAATAGCAGCTGTTTTGCTACTTAAATGTTAGTCTTATTATATAATGTTTCCTATGGTTAATGTCTGGAGTCTCAGTTGCAAAATTCTTAAGCCCTCAGATGCTATTTGGAAAGTAGGTGGTTCGAGTCCACTATCCCCTCCTAGGGATTGAGATGTAGCATTTTGCCTCCACAAAGAGTATGCCTTGAAAACCTGTGTGTCCATTCTGCTCTGTCCTATGGGGTCACTTTGAGCCAAACTCAACCCGACCAACTTGGGGGGTGGGGTGGTAATGCCAAGCCATTTGCATTGTCATTTCTTTTCTGGTTTCTTGTGTATTCATTCCTATCACTGAGTCATTAAAATGGACTAAAATATACTGAAACAAAAACCAGAATCAGGATTTCAACCCTTTTTAGATTGTTGTTGTTATGTGCCATCGAGTTGCTTGCGACTCATAGCGACCCTAAACGAGAGCCCTAAACACCGTTCTATCTTGTGCCAACCTCATCGTCTCAAACACACTCATTCCCATCACTCCGCTCACAGAATTGATCCATCTCATAGAGGGTCTTCCCCTCTTGCACTGTCCCAAACATGATGTCCCTCTCCAAGGACCAGTCCCTCCTTGCAACATTCCCAAAGTATGTCAGATGAAGCTTCATAATCCTTGACTCCAAGGAGCATTTCGGCTTCACTCTCTCCAGGACAAACCCATTTGTTCTCCTAGCAGTCCATGGTATATTCAACACTCTTCTCCAGCACCACAGCTCAAAGGCATCAACTCTCTTTCTATCATCCCTATTCACTGTCCAACTCTCTGATGCATAGCATGTAATTGTGAAGACTATAGCCCGGATCTGCTGTTAGGGACCTCTCCAAAGTACTGAAGAGCAATGGTGTCTTTCTGGAGACTAAGGTGTGTCTGATACAGGCTATGGTCTTCGCAATCACCTGTTATGCATCAGAGAGTTGGACAATGACCAAGGAGGACAGAAGGAGAATTGATGCCTTTGAGCTGTGGTGCTGGAGAAGAGTATTGAGAATACCATGGACTGCCAAGAAAACAAACAGATTTGTCCTGGAAAGGGTTAAACCGGGTGACTCCTTGGAGGCAAGGATTCTGAGGCTCTGTCTAACATACTTTGGACATGTTGTGAGGAGAGACCAGTCCTTGGAGAGGGACATCATGCTTGGGAGGGTGGAGGGACAGCGCAGGAGAGGAAGGCCCTCTATGAGGTGGATTGATTCAGTGATTGGGATAATTGGGATGGGAGTGTCAGAGACGGTGCGATTGGCACAGGACAGAGCGGAGTTTAGGGCCGTTGTACATAGGGTCGCTATGAGTAGCAAGCGACTTTACGGCACATAACAACAACAACAATAGCCCGGATCAGGCGCATCATATTAAATCTCCTTTAGTGACAAAACGGAAAGGCACAGAAATGGTGATCTGCTCAACGTCACTGATGATGAAAATGGTCAAATACAGTGAGATTATTTTAATTGATAAGTTTGGTTTAAGGTTTAAACAATATCACAAAACAGTAGTTTTAGGGCTTAATCTACCTTTCATGAGTCTGTTTAAAGATTGAAGCCCACGAGACTTTGACATTCTGTTCTGCATTTCTTCCCTTTTCATTGGAATTCTTCTAAGGGACATTTGATCAGAATACCCAGTAACAGGGAATTACTTGCCCGAGGTGGTTAACCACACACTTAATATCTTCTCCTGAATCTTACTCTGTCTTTTCCTTTTGCTCCAGGTAAGAACAACTCTTGTACCTTGGATAGTGGCTTTCAAGGATTTAAGACCTTAGGAACTATCAGTTACAGTAGGAGACAGAGTAGAAATAGTAAACATATTGTTAGGCTGATTCGTTCAGATGACTGGTGGCCTAGTGGCAAGAAGCTGTGCTGTAAGCCAGAAGGCATGAGGTTCAAATTCACCAGCTGCTCTGTAGGAGAAGGATGGGCCATCTCCTCCCATGCCATTACCTGTCTCTGAAAACCTACTGGAGGGTTTGCTATGGGCAGGTTGACGGCACACAACAACAAGAGCATGAAATTACAGGGCGCTCTGATGGCTTCGGAGTAAGGAGCTGGGCTGCCAACCCACACCAGTTTGGTTTGAGTCCACCAGCTACAGAACAAAGACGGCGATCTCCTCTTGTGTAATTACTGTCTGAGAAAACCTGCTGGCGCGTATGCTCTGGGTGGGTTCTGGCTCGAGGTTACATAAAAACAATGAATGAGACTGTAACTCTAACTCTGCAAACCAAGGAGTCAAGTCCCACAGATGTGTAGTTAATAAGCGGCCTCAGTCGGCTGCTCTGGGGGCGAGAACGAGGCATCCTCTTCCCCTAAGGCTTGTTGCTGTTAGGTGCCGCTGAGGTCAGAATGACTCATAGTGACCCTGTGAACCGCTGTCCTGTCCTGCATCGTCCTCAGCACCTCTGACGCACGGGGCCCACTGCTGCAGTCACAGTGTCAATCCATCTTGTCGAGTTCTGCCCTTTCGCCAGCCTGTCCAAGCATGAGGTCCCTCTGGAAGGAACAGCCTCTTCTAACAACATGCCCGAAGTGAACAAAAAGCAGCTTATCTATCACCTTTTCCTCCAAGGAGCACTCTGACCACACTTTCTCTTACCCAAGGAGCACTGCCGACTGCACTTTCTCTTATGCAAGGAGCACCCCAACCACACTCTCTCTTACACAAGGGGCATGCTGACGGGACTTTCTCTTACGCATAGTTGTTTGTTCTTTTGTCAGTCCATGGGATATTCAATACTGTTCTCCAACGCCACAGTTCAAAGACATCCATTCTCTTCCTGTCATCCTGATTCACTGCCCAGCTCTAAGATGCGTAAGAAGTGATTGAAAAGGCCATAGCTTGAATCAGGAACACCTTAGTCCTCAAACTGACATTATTGCTCTTGGGTATTTCGGAGAGGCCCCTGACTGCAGACTTTGCCAGTGAAGTATGTCTCCTGATCTCCTGACTGTTGGTACCAAGGGTGTTGATTGTGGATCTGAGAGAGAGATGGAGTTGTTGACAATTTCAGTCTTTGCTCCATCTATCGTGATGTTGTCCTTCAGTTGTGAGAACTCCATAAGGTTGAGCGCCCTGGAACCCCATGTGGCTGTTCAGCTGTCCTGTAAGGTCCTGTGAGCCAGAACCACTGGGGTTGCTCGAGGGTTTGGGGGAATTAGCCGCCTCAGCAGGCTCTCAGGTATTTGGGGTGATTGTCTTGGACTTAGCCTGAGGAGATTTCATGGGACAGAGTCGGAAATGGCCAATTTCCAGGTGCCGTGGAGAGGATGTGGACACTGCTGGGCAGTGTGCTGGAAACGAGGCAGAGAGTGGTAGGAACGTGAGAGGTAGGCCCAGACTTTGTCCCGTCCCTGGGCTGCACCTGAGGCACTTTGTTCACTGGATTGTATGACTCAGGTGGGAAGGGTGTTCTGTCCTTTTCAGGTCGACTCTGACAGGTACCCAGCAGCATCCAAGCTAAGTGAGGATCATGTGTCCAAGCTGGCCTCCTGGCTCGAGCTCGGGGACTGTGCCCTATGTGTACACAGGGGACATCAGGCCCTGTATCGCCCTCCCTCAGAGGACAAGGAGCAGGCATTAGAACCTCCAGGAAAGGGCTTGGTCAGGACTTCTGAACCCCAGCCTGGGCTCTGGAGTGACCGTGTTCCTCCTCCTGTGATTGCCCTTTCTTTGCCTACTGTGTGCTCTGCACCCTCCACGTGTGTAATAACCATCACGTGCCGTGTGCCAGCCCGCCCCCTGTAGTCTTCAACATGGAAC
>NW_006399774.1:23251438-23300319 GCF_000299155.1 Elephantulus edwardii
CAACCAACCTTCTAACCAACGTGTCTAACCTTTCAACCAACCTTCTAACCAACGTGTCTAACCTTCCAACCAACCTTCTAACCAACGTGTCTAACCTTCCCTGGAGTTGTGCTCACCACCACTGTGCACCCTGCAGCACTCTCTGTGTGTACCCACCCACTCACCACCATGCACCCCACAGCACCCTCCACGTGTGTAATAACCCTCACATGCTGTGTGCCAGCCCACTCCCCTGGTAGTCTTCAACATGGAATGTGTCTAACCTTCCAACCAACTGTCTAACCAACATGTCTAACCTTCCCTGGAGGTGTGCTCACCACCACTGTGTACCCCACAGCATCCTCCATGTGTACCCGCCCACCTATCAGTGCCTGCCTATCCACCACCTCGCACCCCACTTCACCCTTCATGTGTGCCCGCCCACCCACCACCACCTGCCCACCCACCACCGTCTATTTCCTTCTTCCCTACAGTGTCCTCCTGTGATCAGGAGCACCAATCAGCCCTGGAAGAGGCCAAGCAGCCCAAGAATGACAATGTTGTCATCCCTGAATGTGCACATGGTGGCCTCTACAAGCCAGTGCAATGCCACCCCTCCACTGGGTACTGCTGGTGTGTTTTGGTGGACACGGGCCGCCCAATTCCTGGGACGTCTACGAGGTAAGCTGACTGCCCTCCTAAATGCACATGGTTCAAATCTACCAACTGCTCCATAGAAGGAAGGTGGGCAGTCACCTCCCGTGGAGTTTACTGCCTCTGAGAATCTGCTGGAGGGTCGCTATGAGTCAGTGCTGACTCGACAGTCAACAACAACGTAGACTGTGGAGAGTGTGCTGTGTGAGAGCAGATGGGAAGACTTCCCCTTCACAACTTACACCAGCCACGGCATTGCCTCCTACATCCAGGAGCCAAGACTCCCGAATGCTACAGAGACCACCATGTGGCCAGATGTCTGTGTCCACTGACCACAGGACATGGTTATTTAGAGTCTGGAGCAAAGTGCTTCTGTGATGGCCATTGGGAAGTGAGAGTGGGAAGGCTCCGGCTGAGACGTTGGGTCTGGCATCTGTCAGGCAGCCCCAGTGTTGAGGGAACTCTTGCTACAAAGCCCAGAACTTAGGTCAAATCCAACATCAAGTTCAGCATACTCTTCCCTGCCCTTGGCAAAGGGAACAGAGTGTAATACCCTACAAGGCCTCCTCACCTCTAATGACTTGCTCCAGCGGCAACCTATTTGCTATGGAGTTACTGCCTCTGCACATTTAAAACTCCAGCCTGATCAGTGTGTGTTTAGGTGAAGACTGCTTCTTCCCCGAGGGTGGACTTGGTACAGCTCCAGGATGAGACTTGAGTGACCTCTGCATGGAGGCAGGGTGACGAGGGACAGTGAGGCAGAGCCCATGGCTTCAAGTCTCAGCTCTCAGTGGGAACACCTCAAAGTCACACGATGAAACCTTGTCCTCTTGGTCAGCCTCCTTTTCTGTTGGGACAAAAATAACACACACAGTCTAGAAAAGCTGTCAGTGTGAAATGCATCGCTGTTGCTCAGCTGTCTCTCTCTCCCAACACTGACACTAGTCAAAGTGGCCAAAAACCACTTCCAGGAAAAGGCTCTGACACAGAGCTGCCCTGGAGGACACAGCAGAACTGCCCCATAAGGAGGTTTCCAGGGGCACAGCTGGACCACCGGTGGGCCCTCCTAGGAGCCCACTGCCCACCTTCCTCCTGCAGGGCATCTAGTGAGTCTGAACCCCTGCTTTTAAGCTAGCAGAGAAGCACTTGACCTTTGTGCCACCAAGCCTCCTGCCAATGCAGTTAGAGCAGGGGCTTTGTGCAGACACCCGTCTAGTCCAGTGCTCTGTTCTGTTTGCTCCAGGGTTGGGCCGCTGGGGACTTGGGATTTCTGCTTGGAGGGATTTTCAGGAGAGAAGGCGGGCTCACTCCAGCCATTAATGACAGTACAGACCCTGAGAACACAGTGGGGACCTGGGGACAAGACCGTTATCTGCAGTGGGGCTTGGGCTGGGCCAGGCTGCCTGCCCTCGTGCATCATGTCAGGACAGAGACTCCTGTGCGCATGTGGGGGATGGAGGCTCTGTCCACCTGCAGGGGTCAGTGGGTCAGACGACAGATGTGCGTTACCTGGCTATGCGGCAGCTCCCTCTCCATCCCCTGGCGAATGCTCCTGACCACCTGTGCATCAGTGAACGTCAGTGCCCCTCGGTGCCATCACCTGTCCAGGCTGACCTCACAGCGGCTGACACCCCATCACACCAATGAGCTGAGCAGCGCTGAGACACTTGATACTGAACCCAGGGACTCTGTATCTGGAGATACAGCCGGAGATGTGAAGACATGCTTAAACATGAGACGGTTGTTTCACCAGTACAGCTCATCCCCACACTTGTTTGAAAGCAGCCGCAGGGCTCTGGGATTCAAGCTGCTGTGCTCCCTCTGGCATTGGTGCCAGGCCTCTTAAGATGCTCCCTGCCCAACTTCAGTCAGTCTCTGTCACCTCTGGCCAGCCCAGCTTCTGGGCACTGTGGAGAGGGGACAGTCCCCACAAGGACCTGCAGCAGTCATGGGACCCTGGGGCTGTGTGAATGCATTTTTGCTGCCACTGTGTGTTTAGAGAGACTGAAAATTAGGCCAAAAGTGCTTCTAATGTGAAGTGCCAGTGTTCTCCTAAGACGGTCATGGTGGGAAAGCAGGAGGGTTGGGTCTATTGTCTGCACAGACCATGGTCGTGAAGCCCCCTAGATGGTTCAGTCGGGATGGAGGGAAGGCCTGGCTGCTGATGGAACAGCTGGCGGAGAGACTGGAGTATGAGTTACGGCACTTCCTTGTGGTGCCGGTGCCAGTGCTCGTGTCCGTGGGGAGTACACCCTAGCAGCAAGCACGAGTGTGTCATGTGGAGTGACAGGTCCTCATGTGTGCTGGGAGCCACAGCCTCAAGCCAGGCGTCCTCACCCCTACGACCCCCTCACTGCAGGTACGAACAGCCCAAGTGTGACAACACCGCCCGAGCTCACCCAGCCAAAGCCAGGGACCTGTACAAGGGACGCCCACTCCAGGGTGAGTAGCAGGGCTGGGCTGGGGATGTGGGGTGTTTAGGGGGGGATGTGGGGTGTTTAGGGGGGGATGTGGGGATGTGGGAGAGAGGAATGACTGAGGATAGAGGTGGTTTCTCCAGCATTGCTCCTGGTGGGTGTGGCCTATGAGACCTCCTGACATCTCCAGACTCACCTGAGCTGCAGGTGAAGCATCTGCCTGGCCTTTGGCTGGTTGCAGTCACGTGGGGCCAGCCAAGTGGGAAGAATGTCAAACGTGGGGCCAGACTCAAGTGCAAACAGTGGCACCTTAGCTTTCACTACCCTGTGACTTGTGTGTGCTTCGGAGATTCTCACCCCAACTGCTGCTCTGCTGCACCTCAAGGGAAGAGCCAGTCACCCCGGATCACTTCCCGACGTTCCAGTAAAAGACAATCAGGGGTCTGAGAAGCTCCACGTGGCTTTGAGCCCGTATGAGTGAGTTCCGTGGGTTTCACATTAGCGTCGTAAATGCTGTGCTAAGCCGGGTCTCCCGCGTGGAGGCTGTGATGGTCTGCCCCTTGGTGAGATCCCGTGTGGTCAGTCAGTCCTGGGGTCTGTGCAGAGCAGGCAGGGGCGGAGGAGGCTTCTCACTGGCCTCGGGGTGTGGCCCTCTCACTGCACCTTTGGGGTGTGGCCCTCTTGCTGCCTTTTCTTTTTCTTTCTCTCTCTTGTTTTTGAGTTTTGTTTTTTTGGGTTTTTTTAGTGAAAGCTTGCAAATCCTATTTATTGATTTTCCTTCCAATCTTTCTTAGACATTGTTTTATAACGTTAATTACCACTGATTAATGGCAATATTAATTACCCCGTTAATGTTTGGGGTTGAGAAGGGTGTGGCTGTTGCTTGTAACTGGGGGTGAGTCAGCCTGGGGCTATTTCCAAGCTGAGAGAATGGCCAGATTCTCCAAAAGTGTGTTTTCTGGTTTGGGTTTTTTTGTTTTTGTCAAGCTCCAAATAAAACAGGCTTTGAAGCAAGAGTGGCATCTACTTTCAAAAAAACCTCGCCTCTGGAAACTCTATGAACTTGGAGAAAAGATGAAAGTTTTGTTTTTGAGACTTTCATTCATAGGGCCCTTATGGATCATCTACTACTGGTGGTGGCACTTAACAACAATGATAATGTAATTAGTGAATTTCAATATCTAATCAATTGCTTATTGCAGATTACCTTTCCTTGTGCCCAGTTTATCTATTGTTTAAATTTTACTTCCCTCCCCCACCTTCCCATCCCTGATTACCCTCCAGCATTGATTTTGTGTGTAAACCTTTCCTTACCTTCTTTTAAAAAATATTTTTTTTGGTTTGCTTAGATGGTTCATGTACATTGTGTTTCACACGATTCTTCATCTACATGGCGTGTCATACAATCATTACCATTCATTATGTTTTATAAAATTAATCACCGTTAGACTATGCCCACCTTTGCCTTGTCTTTTCAGGTCCCCCTGGACTTTCCCATTTCCCTTACCCCCTCCCTCCACCCACCGAACTGTGCAACCCTGTGATTTCACCCCAGCCCACCCTGACCCCTCTCACCCCTTCTCATAGCATAATTATCTTGTTGTGGTGGCTCATGCCACTCAGCATAATTTGTTCTGGTTTCATTCATGTCATCCAGTTTGCACATAATTTTTATACTTTTTAATGATGAAAATACTCTGATGTTAGTTAATTAGAGTCCCTGCACTGTAATGTAATAGCATGTGCCCCACATCCTCCCTGCAATTCTCCTTTCCATCCACCCTTCTATCTGACCTGCCCCCCGACTTTCTCCCTAAGCAAAGGCTGCCTTTTTTGTCTGTGTGACAGCTTCCTGTTTGTGGATTACCCCCGTGCACTTTCCAAGTAGGTGAATGAAACGCTGTCATGATCTCTTTTCCACCATGTTGAAGACATAAGCTGACCTGTGCTTGGTAGAGACAGCTCTTGGGTTAGGAATCGATTCCCCTGATTCTTCTGTGAAAGCTCAGCATCTTCAAGTGTCCCCTGGAACTATGTCTGAGCCCAGAACAATAAAGAACCTCACTTGCCAGGTAGCTTGGCTGAGCGCTAGTCACAATCCCCTTCACCGTCCTCAGTGGGACAAGCTAGAGTCGCTTTGAGTCCCTGTCCCATGGAGGAGGTAGGAAGTCTGTTTGCTTCTCTCAGTGGGGGGTAGGGGGTGTTGCTTGGTTTCTTAGTAATTTTTTAAGTTGCAAAAAAGATATAAACACACTTTTTGTGCTGTTTGGTTTATTTGTGTGACCAGAGTTCACTTCTTTTTTTAATGTCTTCACAAGGAAGGGAGGTGAGACAATGGAGCTTTGCCCTTTGGGGAGGGGACTCTTAGGTGCAATGTCCCTGCTTGGGAGAGTTCCTGCGACGGGAATGTCTTCCTGCAGTGCAGTGTCTGCACTTTGCAGAAGCAGCTGCTGAGGAACGATCATGGGCTGTGGCCAGGGCATGGCCAACATCTTCCCTTTAATATCAGTCAGGTGCAGGTTTTCTAAGCTGTCTGCACTGAGCAGCATAAAAATCTTCATGAAGTTAACAGAGCTTCAAAGAGCCTGCTTCTACCTGCCACAGAAGTGTGAGATGAAGCCAAGTGCCGTATCCTAGGTACTGCCGTATCTTCCCGAGCTCGACGGGCAGCAAGTGTGGCATCTTCTAAGGAGGCTCTCCCCTCCCTGTTAGCATGAAAAGCACCGCTCTTCTGGATTAACTCTCTGGGCCATTTGCAGGGGCATCCTTGATTTGGAACCTCGGGGGTTGTGGCTGTGTTCTTGGTGACGCCAATCTTGGTCATTGCCCATTGCCTTGTTCTGACCCCACATTGGTTCTCTACGTGAGCAATCAGCTTGAGTTCTGCTTCACGAGACAAGCTCCTTTCTTTGAAAAGGAGGAGGTGGATGGTGGAGAGCAGTCAGGAAGGTACCAGTATGGTAGACGGCCCCATGCGCACATCAGGCCCGAGCACTGTGCACACAGCTCACCTGCGGGGCTGTGGAGCAGCAGCTGAGTGGAGTCATCTCTGGGTCCCCGTCGAGAGAGAGCACCCTTCCTCTAGCATCTAGTAGAAACTCTTGCTTTGTGGTCAGAGTTTGTTGTTATGTACCATTGAGTCACCTGTGACTCATAGTGACCCTATGTAAAACAGCCCTGAATCCTGCCCTGTCCTGAGCCAGTCTCACTGACTCCAGCATACCTACCTTCACTGCCCCAGTTACTGTGTCAGTCCATCTCATCTGGGGTCTTCCTCTCCTGCACTGTCCCTCCACCCTTCCAAGCATGATGTCCTTCTCTAAGGACTGGTCTTTCCTAGCCATGTACTCAAAGTATGTGAGGTGGAGTTTCTAAATCCTTACCTTCAAAAAGAAAGTTGGTTTCATCGTTTCCAGGACATACCTGTTTGTTCTCTTGACAGTCCATGGCATGTTCAATACTCTTCTCCAGCACCACAACCCAAAGGCATTGATTCTTCTACCATCCTTAGTCATTGTCCAGCTCTCTGATTCATAGCAAGTAATTGCAAAGACTATGGCCTGGGTTAGGCATACCTTAGTCTCTAGACTGACATCATTGTTTCTTAGTACTCTGGAAATGTCCCTGACAACAGATTTTCCAAATGCAATTCATCTTTCAATTTCCTGACTGCTGGTGCCAAGAGTGTTGATGTTGGAGCTGAGCAAACTGTGACTGTTAACAGTCTTAATCTCTTCTCCACCATGATAATGGTGCTGCGTCTGGCCGAGTGGTGAAAATATTTGTCTTTTTTTTTTTTCCTATAATTATATTTTATTAATTTTCATAAACATTTACAGAGATTTTGGGCTTCCACTCATTCACTGTTGCACTATTCTCTCTACCCTCCTCCCAGTTTGTTCTTGTCCAAATGCCACAGTGCTTGTCAATATTTGTCTTTTTGATGTTGAGCTTCAATTCATATTGAAGACTACAGTCTTTGACCTTCTGTAGCAAATGCTTCATGTCCTCCTCAGTTTTGGCAAGCAACATTGTGTCATCTGTATAACACATGCTGTTGATGCGTCTTCCTCCAATCCTGATGTCACATTCCTCCTCAAAATGTCCAGTTTCCCGAATTATCTATTCCACGTATAGATTGAGATAGGATGCATCCCTGACACACTCATTTCCTGATTTTGAACCATGCAGTGTTTCCTTGCTGTGTTCTGAGGACTGCTTTCCGGACCAAGGATAGGTTTTACATGAACACAATCAAGTGTTCTGGGATTCCCATTCTTCTCAAGGTTAGTCACAATTTGTTGTGATCCACGCAGTCAAGTGCCCTCGCATAGTCAATGAAACACAGAAAGATATCCCTCTGGTACTCTTTGCTTTCTGCCAAGATCCATCTGACATTGGCGATAATGTCTCCAGCGTCACAGTCTCTTCTAAACTCAGCTTGTATTTCTCGTAGTTCTCTGTCAATGTATTGTGCCAGTCATTTTTGGATAATCTTCAGCAGGATTTTGCTTGTATATGGTATTAGTGATATTGTTTGATTATTTCTATCAGATCACCCCTTTTTTTTGAATGGGAACGATCATGAGTCTTTCCAGTCAGTTGTCCAGGTAGTTGTCCTCCAGATTTCTTGGAACAACCTGGTGAGCACATCGAGGGCAGCATCTGTTGAACTATGTCAATTGATATTCCATCAATTGACCTTGTTTTTTGCCAATTTCTTCAGAGCCGCCTGAACTTCCCCTTTCGTCACCATTGCCTCTTGATTATATGTTTTATGAAATTCTTGTGTCAGCTAGTTCTTTTTAATACAATGACTCTTTGTACTCCTTCCATCTTCTTCCCTCCCCCCCCCCATTCCATCTTCTTTTAATGCTTCTTGGATCATTTAATATTCTGCCTATAGCGTCCTTATGTTTTGCAACTCGAGTCATGTTCTTCAGTTCCTTCTTCTTAAGGAAATGCCAAGTGAATTTGTCCCTTTTGATTTTCCTACTCCAGCTCTTTGCACATTTCATATTAATACTTTGCTTTGTCTTCTTGAGCTGCCCTTTGACATCTTCTATTCAGCTCCTTGACTTCCTGCTTCTTTTCCTTCCCTTTGGCTTTTAGTACAATGTTCAGAGTCTTCTGACATCCATCTCAGTCCTTCTCCCTCCTCTGTCTTTGTAATTACATGTTACATTCTTCATGGGTGATGTTCTTGATATCCTCCCACAGCTCATCTGGTCTTTATTCATTAATGTTCATGGTCTCAAATCTGTTCCTGAAATGGTTTTTCAATATAGATGGGCTAGACTCAAGGTCTAATTTTCGTTCCTGTGGGTTTGATTTAAGCTTCTTTAATTTCAATTTGAACTTGCGTATGAGTAATTGGTGGTCTTTCTTTTCCTAAAGAAGACAGTATATTGAGCACAGTCCTTGGCACATGGAAGGCCATCAACAAATGTGTGTTGTTCATGTTTATTCTGAATCACAAAACTGCTCTGTGCCTCTTCCAACAGTCTGTCCTTTGTCTTTCAGAGTGCTGTGCAAAGGGACCAAGGCCCTTTATTCTTGTTGGTTTTTAATAATATGGAATGTAAGTGGAGTTGATTTGTGTGTGAGTTGTACTTTTTTCTTTCCCTATCATTTCTGAGGGACTATACAGGGTTTCCACGGGTTTTGTCCACTGGAAGCATTGGCCTTCATTCAGCCTTCAGCTGAGCATTGTGTTTCTCTGGTGATGTTATCGATAAATAAAGGCCGTTCTTTTGGTCTCTGTGTGTGTGTGCACACGCACATGCATCTATGTGGATGGATGTGTTTGGGGATGGGTGTGTGGTTGCATGGTGTGTGGGTGTGGGTGTGGGGATGAACGTATGTGAGGATGGGGTGTGAGTATGTGTGTGTGAGTGTGTTTAGGGATGCATGTTTGTAGGTGTGTGGAGGACTGGGTTTGGGGTAGGACTGGAGTGTGTATGGGTGTGCATGAGGATGAGTGTGTGGGGGCGGGTGGTGCATGCCAGGACTGGAGTGTGTGCAGAGTGGAAACGGTGCTTTTTCTGTTCTGTCTTCATGATGGAATGTAATATGCTAAATACTCAGTTAGGATTATTCACTCAGAAATGGAAATGGTCATTTATCTTGTAGGGGCCACTGGCTGTCAGGTTTAGAAATATGAAATGTCATTGTTGGCTCGTTAGGTATGCCGGAGATAGGGTGAGAGCGAGAGCCAGAGAGAGGGGTAAGAAATGGGAGCTGAGAGAGATAAATAGTGAGGGAGGGGGACAAGATAGCAAAGAGAGGGAGAAAAAGAGGAAAACACACATATACAAAAGGACATGGAGAAAGAGATTTCAAATCTGAGAGCCCCTTGGGTGGGAGGAGCAGCAGAGAGGGACACATCAGGGTCACACACACCCAGCCTTGTCTCACCCCGAGGCAGGAGGACCACGGCATGGTCGTAACAGGCAGGGAAGCACTGTCCTCATGTGTGTCTGAAATGAAACCCAGATGCTCGGTCCCATTAACCGTTTCCACACTAACTCTGTAAAGGTCAGTTGATACTGCAGTCTTGAGTATTTGTGAGTGGACCGCTTAATCATTCTGGTGATTTGAAAATTATTCTCCTTATTTGGGAAAAATAAGTAGGTCTTAAAATAACTGCAGGATCCAGGCGGCTCCTGGCAGAGAAAAGAAACACATTTCCAGAATAATCTAGCGCTGCGATGGGCAAGAGGCATGTCGAGTGAGCATGGTAAGTGGATTCACCAATCTGCTTATAGACTAGCAACTTCTGTTTTTTTCCACAGGCACAGTTTTTATATCAGGTGCTTTTTTTTTGTTTTTTTTTAATTTTTATTTTATTATTTTTGTGTGAGTGTACCGTCAAATCAGATCTGACTGGTACAGGAGGAGATTGTCCCTCCTTCCCCGGCAGAGCATCTGGTGGATTCGAACCGCGCGCCTCTGGGATTGTAGTTGCAGCTCCTTACCACTAGGCCACCAGAGCTCCCTCTTCAGGTGTGTTTTAAGTTTGAGCAGGAAGGTCTTCCAGCCGTACAACCCTCGTGTCTGCTGGACGTGTTTGGAGTGTTGTTGGTGGACGTCCATCCTCTCGGGTGGCCAGCAGTTAGCACTTCTTCTGGCTTACCCCACTGCCATGGGTGATGGCTTCATCTGAGGGGTGGCCTTTGTCACGTAGAGAGTGAGGCTGAGGGCCTGCCAGTGGTCGTGGGCTGGTTCCCAGTGTTGGCTCTTGAAGAGGCTCCATGGTCCCTCCCCTGCGGGGCTGCCCGAGAACCCAGGTGAGGGGAAAGTTAACCAAGACCTCTGGGCACAGCGTCCCTCGGCTGTGGTTGGTGGGCTGGTTGTTGGCTCCATTCTTTCAGCTGTGACTCGAGTGAAGGTTTACAGTGCATATTGCTTCACCACTCACGTATGTCTTGTTTTATGACATTAACCACAACTCCCACGACCAAGGACACTCTTCCTTCCCACTCCCTGTCAGGGACTCCCGGTCTGTCCTATACCTTCCGGTCTTCTGAGCTTTGTTCCTGAGAAATGTGACCCTGTTGATCTTGTACGGGTGAATGTGTCATTGGTCAGCATACAGACCTGTTGCTCTTTCAGCTTAAGCTGAACCGAAGACTGAGAGTCGTTCCAGGCTCGAAGCGCAGTTGGTTGCGTTTGGCTTCACTGTCACTAGTTGGCATGTACACGTTGTCTCCTTCCACCACCAGGCTGGAGAGCTGCTGCCTTTGCTCATGTCCTGTCCTCTTCAGCTGCTCTTCTTTGGGGTGTCTGCAGGACCTCTCCCGGTGGGTCTCCTGGATCCTTCAGGTGCAAGGGTTTGTGGCTCACAGGACGCATGACACTGTCTGGAGAAGGCTGATGACACCCCTGCAATCTCCCACCATGGTCCTATTGAGAGGTGGCACCTGGGTTTCCTGTGTCCCAGCATCCCCTTCCTGCAAGGCATGTGGAAAACCAAACCAGCTGATGGCCGGACAGCTCGGTCTCACAGTGACGTAGACCCGGACATGTGTCAGTGCAGATTATACTTCAGGGCGTTTTCAATGGCTGTGGGCTTTTGGAAGGAGCTCCAAGCTTTTCTCCCAGGTATCTCTGCATGGATTTGAACTATTCTCTCAGTTTTTAGTGGAGTGCATAGCTGTTTGCATCACTGAGGAGACTCCTTGCAGGGCACATGGGAGCACCTGAATGTTGAGAAGACTTCCAAAGAGGACGCTTCTATGCTCTTGAATGATGGTGTTGTGGAATACATTTCATGAGTTTCCAAAAGAACTGTCTTGGAGAAAGGGCATCTGGAATGCTCACGTCAGCATGAACAAACGTGCGTTATGCCTCAGAGAAACCCTATGAACAGTGAATCTCAATCCTGTGCCGTCCTCCCAGTCTCTGAGACACTCAAGCTCAATGCTGCAGTCACTGTGTCAGTCTACTGGGTTGAGAGTCTTCCTCTCTTTTGCCGACTCTCCACCTTTCCAAGTCTGATGTCCCTCTCCAAGGAGTAGTGTCTCCCAGCAACATGCCCAACGTATGTTTTCCTTAGAAACCCGTACTCTTCTGAGCATCCTTGCGTAGGTCCCATTGCGTGACGTACCTGTGCATATCTGAGTAGAGTTGTGCTCCGTGGGTTCCAGTCACTGGTTTCCTGTAACAGCTCTCCCAGCCCTTCTTCCAAGGTGCCTTTGAATGGACCTTTCCATTAACGGCCATGTTAGCTGTTCACACCACTAGGACCTCCTGAGTCACTCACACCTGTCGTAGGGTCTGGGTGGTTTCAGGGACTGTAGAACCTCTGGCCAAACAGCAACCTGGAAAACACCTCCCCGAGCTGACCTCTGCTGTAGGGCACTTTTATGATTTTCTGAGGTGCATAAAATGATACATACTTTGCCTTACATTTAACTTGAGGTATTTTTCTAAATGGTAATTGGATCCTGAAATAAGTACTTGTGCAAAGGATTACTGAACACTTCAAAATGTCAATATTTGCTTTTTCTCCAAAGTAAATTTAACAGCCAGGCGAGGGGTTTATTCTGAAGTCTTTGAGACACTTTCAAAGATACTCTGCCAATTAAAAAAAGACATTAGCTCCTGTGATTTCTACCTTCGATTGGGTGCTGGGTTCACAGACATGAAGCATTGCGCTTTTGCTGAGTGATGGAGTGTTATGGTGTGAAATACTCAGAAGCCCTGAGGCTGGCAGCTTGGTGAAGGTCCTAGGTTTTCCTATGCCAATTGAGGACGTGTGTTCTAGGACTGTTTCTTGTTTACTAGCTGACCCTGGGAAGCTCCACCCCATAACCCCTCCAGAGCTGAGAGAAGAAGTAATTAGAGGTTCATAAGGATGAGAGGATTGTTGTTAAGGCACAGTTAGGTGCTTTGAAGAGCTGTTGCTGTTGTTATGTGCCCTTCAGTCAAGGACACCTCAGAGCAGACCCCGTGAACAGTGGCTCTGAACGTGCCCTATCCTGAGCCAATCCCACCGTCTCTGATACACTTGACCCCATAGCTGCAATCACTGTGTCAATCCATCTCCTGGGGGTTTTCTTCTCCTGTGCTGACCCTCCACCTTTCCAAGCATGATCTTATTCTCTAAAGACTGGCTCCTCTGACAACATGTCTAAAGTGAGACAGGGTATCATTCTCTTTAGCGGAAAGGAGCACCCTGGTTTCGTCCTCTCCAGGGCAGACCTACTTGTTCCCTTGGCAGTCCACAGGATATTCAGTACTCTTCTCCAGCACCACAATTCAAAGACAGCAGGTCTTCTTCTGGAAACCTTGGCCATTGTCCAGCTTTCAGATGCATCACAAGCAATTGAAAAGACCACAACTTGGATCAGACACACTTTAGTCTCTAGACTAACAGTTGCTCTTTAGTACTTTGGAGTGGTCCTCGACAGCAGATTTTCCTAATGCAACACGTCTTTTGATTGTGTGACTGCTGGTTGACTACTTGTTAACTCAGTCTGCAATCCATCGACCGTCGGGCAAGGAGCCTATGTGGAAAGATGGTTAGCTGCTTGACTAACGGTTGGGGGCTGAAGCCACTAGTATTCTCAGGAGAAGATTTGACCACCTGCTTTCCTAAAAATTATTACTGTTCTGTTCTTTGGCTTCCTGGGGTTGGCTCCAAATCATAGCTTCCCTAAGGAGAAGCCAACGTGCCAGATATGCACGGTCCTTTCAGTCATTGCCACGTTTGAGCTGCTTCGTGGCCACTGTCAGTTCGTGATGTTCAGAGTCTTCCTTTGTATTACTAGTCTTCTACTGTCTTCTACTTGACCTGTCAGGATGGTGTCCTTCTCCAGGAACTGGATTGTCCTGGTAATGTAAGAAGAAATCTCACTTTCTTCAAGTCTAAGAAGCACACTGACTTCACTCCTTCTAAACAAGCTTTGTTTGTGCCATATCCAATACTCTTCACCAACACTGTCATTCAAAGAAATAAATTCTTCATAAGTTTTAAGTTTTCCATTTTCATATATTGTTGTTGTTGTTATGTGCTGTTGAGTCGCTTGTGACTCATAGCGACCAACCCCCCTACGTACAACAGCCCTAAACCCTGCTCTGTCCTGTGCCAATCACACTGTCTTTGCACACCTACCCCCATTACCTCAGTCACTGAATCAATCCACCTCATAGAGGGTCTTTCTCTCCTAAGCTGTTCCTCCACCCTCCCAAGCATGATGTCCCTCTCCAAGGACCAGTCCCTCCTTAAAATACCAGGTAAAGAGTATTTTAGTCCTCAAAGAGATATTTTTTTGGGGAGGGGTAGCAGATTTGTACAATTCAATGCTTTATTTAATTTTCCTGGCTGCTACTTTCATGTTGCTATTTCAGATACTTTGAGCTTGTTATGCTTCAGAGAGCTAGACAATGACTAGGGAGGATAGATGGAGACTTGATGCCTTTGGACTGTGGTGCTGGAGAAGAGTACTGAATATACCGTGGACTGCTGAGAAAGTGAACAGGTTCATCCTAGAGATGGCTAAACCAGGCTGTCCTTGGAGGCAAGGATTCTGAAGCTTTGTCTAACATATTTTAAACACGTGGCAATGATTCAGTGACTGGGGTAATGGTGTAGGTGTGTCGGAGACAGTGAGACTGACACAAGACAGAGCAGGGCTTAGGACTGTTGTTCATAAGGTCATTATGAGTCTCAGGTGACTTGATGGCACATAACAACAACAACAACAACAACAACATTTCAGATACAGCCCTGAGTGCGCTCACCAGTCTGTAACAGGAGATTTAGAGGACAGCTGGCTGGCTGGCCAGTGGAATGGAAGAGGTCCATATTTGTTCCCATTTCCAAGAAAGGTGAACCAACAGAATGTGGAAACTATTGAACAATATCATTAATATCACATTCAAGTAAAATACTGCTGAAGAGCATTCAAAAGTGGCTAAAAGAGTATGTAGATAGGGAATTGTCAGAATTAAAAGAGGCCGTGGCACTGGGGATATCATTGTTAGTGTCATTTGGATCCTGGCTGAAAGTAAAGAATACAGAAGAAAGTCTATTTATGTCTTATTGACTATACAAAGGCACTTGACTCTATGAATCATAGAATGGGAATCCCAGAGCACTTGATTGTGCTCATGTGAAACCTTTTATAAGCTTTACATGAACACCAGGAGGTGGTTGTGTGAACAGAGCAACAGAACACTACATGGTTTATATTAAGAAGAGAGTGTGTTAGGATTATATTCTCTCTCCTTACCTATTATTCAATTTGTACATTGAGCAAATTATTCGAAAAGCTTGACTCTATAAAGAAGCATGTGGCATCAAGATCGGAGGAAGATTATCAATAACCTGTGTTACGCAGATGACACAACCTTGCTAACTAAAAGTGAGGAGGACTTGAAGCACGTGTTGCAGAAGTTTAAAGAACAGCCTTCAATATAGATTACAGCTCTACGTCAAGAAAACGAAGATAATTACTACTGGACAGATAGGCAACATCATGATAGACGGAGGAAAGATTGAGAGTATGAATGGCTTCATCTTATTTGGATCCACAGTTAACACCTCTGGTACCAGCAGTCAGGAAATCAGGAGATGTAATGCATCTGGGAAATTCTGTAGTTAGTGACCTCTTGAAATTATTGAGGAGTAATAATGTTTGAGGACTAAGGCGCATCTGACTGAGGCCATGATCTTTCCAATCAATTGCTATGCATCTGAGAGCCGGACAATGAATACAGATGACAGATGAAGAATTGATGTCTATGAGCTGTGGTGTTGGAGAAGAGTACCGGACATCCCATGGACTTCCAAAAAAACCAAACAAATACCTTGGAAAAAGGGCAGCCAGGGTGTGCTTTGGAGGCAAAAGTGGTAAAGCTTTGGCTCGCATACTTTGGGCATGTGGCTACGAGAGAGTCTTCCTTGGAGAGGGACGTGATGCTCTTAAAGGCAGAGGCTTGGTGGAGGAGAAGACGACCCACAACCCGGCGTATTGATCTGGTGACTGCCCCAAAGGGCTCTAATGTACCATGAAGTATGAGGATGCCACAAGGTAGGGCAGGGCTCAGACCTGATTTTCATAAGGTTGCTATGGGGCATACTGCAGACACCTAACAACTTTCATGGACATTAATTGTGAAGTTAAGTGAAATAAAATCCTTGAAAAATGAAATCTTCCCCCCTCCCCCATTTATCATGGTATTGCTTCTTGGACTAGGTGTGAAATTGTTTGTTTATGTTAAGGTGTAATCCAAACTGAAGGCTGTAGTCTTTGATCTTCCTCAGTATGTGCTTCAAGTCCTCTTGGTTTTCTGTAAGTAAGGTTGTATCATCCGCATAACCGATTGCTACTGAGTCTCTCTAATGCTGGTGATGCACGTCTCTTCAGATGCTCCAGCTTCTCACCTTACTTGCTCAGGAGACAGATTGAATGGGTATGCAAAAGGCTACAGCCCTGACACGTACCTTTTCTGATTTTAAACTGTGCAATGTTCCCTTGTTCTGTTCGACTGATTCTTGTTGGTCTGTGTAAGGTTGCAGAAGCAGCTTCATGTTCTGGAGTTCACATTCTTCTCAATAGTATCCACAATCTACTATGACCCACCCTCAGATTCATGTTTTTGCATACTCAATAAAACACAAGTAAATATCTTTTTGGTATTCTCTGCTTTCAGCCAAGATCCATCACAATGATGGTACCAGTTCCACTTCTGTTCTGAATCCAGTTGATTTTTTTAAAAATTTATTTTATAATGGTTTGCTTACAAAATTCCTGTAATTGTGTTTCACAGTATTATTCATTTACATTGTGTTTCATACAATAATTTTCGGCAGGGTTGTTGTTGTTCTGTGCTGTCGAGTTGCCTGCAACCCATAGAAACCCTATGTACAGCAGCTCTGAAGCCTGCCCTGTCCTAAACCAGTTTCACTGACTCCGACATACCTCTCCCCATTGTCCCAGTTATTGTATCAATCCATGTTATGTGGGCTCTTCTTCTCCTGTGCTGTCCCTTCACCCTTTCGAATATGATGTCCTTCTCCAAGGATCAGTCCATCCTGGCCACATGCCCAAAAAATGTGAAACGGAGCTTCAAAATTCTAGCCTTCAAGGAGAAACTTGGTTTAGCCCTCTCCAAGACAGACCTATTTGTTTTCTTGGTCGTTCATGGTATGTTCAAGACTCTTCTCCAGCACCACAGCTCAAAGTCATTGGTTTTCTTCTGTCATCACTAGTCATTGTCCAACTTTCTGATGCACAGCAAGCAATTGTGAAGACCATGCCGTGGAGCCGGTGCACCTTAGTCTCTAGACTGAAATCATTGCTTCTCAGCACTCTAGAGAGGTCCCTGACAGCAGATTTCCCCAATGCAATTTGTCTTCTGATTTCCTGACTAATGGTGCTGGAAGTGTTGATTGTGGAGCCAAGCAAGCTGTATTTATTAACAACCTCAATTTCTTCTCCATCTGTCATGGTGCTGCCAGTCAGCCCAGTGGTGAGAATCTTTGTTTTCTTCATGTTGAGTGTCACTCCATATTGAAGTGCCAACAGGGTAATGGTAGGAACTATCCAATGGTGATTGATTTTAAGCTGATTGTTTTTCTTTTTACTTGAATTTCTTGCAATTTACTAACAATGCGCTTCTGCAACCAGATCTTAGATAAGGTTTCACATATATGTGATATCATGTTCAATACTTTCTATTTTTTATTGAATCCATCTTATTAGTGTATTTTTCACAGAATATTTCAGCTTTCAAAACCCTGTTAGGAAATTCTCCTGTGTCCTCAAGGGGCACAAGGAGTTTCAATGGTCTTGATGAAAATAGGTTCAGTGGATAAATAAGTGACCTTGGACTTCATCTTAAAACTGAGGGTAAAGGACCAACCTGTGCCACTTTGTAAAAGAAGAGGGGGTGGGCAATTGAAACCAAAACACTGTTCAATGCCATCTGGTGTATGGAAACCACTCGATCTCTAAAGCTGTAACTGTGTTTGAGAGAAGATTTCCCATCCTCTCACAGCGTGGCTGATGGGTCCACACTCCTGCTCTTTCTTATACGTGTGAAAGTTACACCATGAATAAAGAGGACTGAGGAAGATACAATGTCTTTGAGTTGTGGTGTTGGGGAAGAATATGCTGTGCGTTACCAGAAGAACAAACAGTGTGTGGGAAGTGTAGCCATAGAGCTCGCTGCAGGCGGTGAGACTGCCGCACCTTCTTCCGGCATGTTTTCAGGAGGGGCTATTCTTTGGAAAGGACTTTATGAGAAAGTAGAGAGTGAGTGAATCAAACAAAGACCTCAGTGAGAGGCTCACACAGTGCCTACAGTATTGAGTTGAATCGTAGCCAAACTTATGAAGATGGCACAGGATTGGGCCACATTTCCATCTGTTGTACCCAGGGTGGATCCCTTGTAGTTGATGTTGACTTGATGGCATCTGACAAAAACAATAATGTAGTTGGATTAAGCATCCAGCATCTTTTATTTGAGTAAACTTGAAGTCCATAACATCATGGGCATAACAAGTATACTTCCTGATAGAAATAGCCATGGTAAGCAGCACCCACAATTCACACCCATCAAGTCAGCTCCAAATCCCAGCGCCCCGCATGGGACCTGTGCTCTCCAGGGCCCCGAGGGACTCACCTCTGGGAAGCAGATGGCCGCATCTTTCTTCTGAAGAACCTCCAGGTGTATTTAAACCTCCAGTTTGCAGCCAACCAACGAATCCAATTGTGGCTAACCAGCCTTAAACACAGATCAGTGAAATCTATTAGCAACTGATTATTTTTTTTTTAAAGATAGGCTGGTAGTTGGCTTGATGATAATGAGTCGAGAATGTTTTGAGAGGTTTTCCATTTCTAAGATTTACAGGTCTCACCTTTTATTCTCTTTCCTCTCTGAAGTGGTATAATAAGCAGCTCCATCTCCAAACACCCCCATGGCCACAGCAGCACTGAGCCAGTGTCAGCACATCCAGGGCACAGACTCATTCCTGTACCCCAGCCCCGACCCCAGAGGACACGTTCTGTGCTGCTTCATTTTAGCAGAAATGGAGCTGATGTGGTTGTGCTATTTTCTTGTAAGTCAGACTTCTGAAATTTAGAGGAATAATTAAACAAAATGAACTTCGGTTTTGCAGGGAGTAACATCACTATCTCAATACACTGAAATTCTAGCCAGTTTTCTTTGGTTACTTTGAAAGGCATAGTACTGCAAAAGAGAGATGGAACTCAAACGCCGACCAGTAAGAGAAAACTGCTGAATAAATGTGGTAGGTGAGTTGAGGACACGAGCAGAGTTAACACACGCATGCTTGTTACATGGATAGAGCCTCACAGACTCCCTTTACCTGCACCTTCTGCAGCAGCAGAATAAACATTGGAGCTCAAGGATTTAGAATCGGAACTAAAGCATCCCAAGACCTGCAGAGCAACGGCCTTGTTCAAAATAAAGGGTCAGGATCTCAGGTAGAATACCAGACACTGCAGAAATCCTCCTGTCACCGTGCACGACACAGGAAAGGAGATCAAGAATGCTGAAGATATGCCAAACCCATGTGTGTCCTGATGATGTTACAGTCTAGGAGGGAAAAGTGTAAGTGACACCATGACCTGCTGCAGGGTGTGAACCATTACAAATAGAGGGAAAAGGAGTTTCCAATGTCACAAGAGTAAAATTCATGTGTTCATGGAAAGAGAAAAAAACCAACCCAAAAAACAGAGATGGAATACAGTTTAGAAGTATGTTCCTCGCGGGAGAAGCATTTGCCAGCCAGTGAGTCCATAATAGCCATGTCCCAGGGACGGTCTCAGTCAGAGAGAGCAGTTTGTTCTCAGACCCCATCACATATGTGAAGTGTTTAACAGTCGCTGTTCTTCTACAAGTAGCCTCTGTCTCTTCCTAAAAGTAATCTCTGTAAAGTAGAAACCGCTTTGGAGAAATTGTAGACACTTGATACATGCTGGAAAATTCTAAAGAAAAAGTGCTTTTTACTGGAATACAACTTGCTTTATTGATTTAGGCTTTGCTCATATTGAATTTTAGTTTCTTGAGGCTGGGATATGACAGATCGAATGTTTCTGCAACACGAGATGGATTGGATTAACTCATTGTAGGAAATGGGGGCGACCGTCGTTGGAGCCGTGGGGCCATGCGAACCCTGAACTGTGTCCTTTATCTCGGGCGGTCCATGCCTGACCGGATGCAGACCGGGCGGCGCTGCTGAGACTTTGAGGTCCTTATTGACACTCTGTCTTCCGGCTGAGCGTTGTCTGTCACTAGAAAGTTCCTTAGATCGCAGCGGAATTTCCCTTTTATGTTCTTTGCCTTTTTGGTCACTGTTGTTTCCCCAGCTACTGTTTCGCCATCACTTTTCATTACTTATTCACATCTGCCTCGTTTCTCAGGCAGACCTGGAGCTCAGTGGTCGGCGGCTGTAGCCTGGGGTCCAGAGGCCTCGGCTCTGCATGGACCCAGGCAGGGCATCAGTTGCTGGGATGAGCTCACAGTTTCCTCTGAACCTGACTTATCCCCAAGTGCTGTCATTCCGGAACTGTTAGCTCTTGTTGGTTGTTGGACACACTGGGTCCTCTCCAGTCCACAGTGACCCCATGATGACAGAATGGCCTCACATTTGCATGGCAGAAGCTGTTACAGAAGCAGATCCCCAGTGCTTTCTCTCAGCAGACCTACTGGCTGGACTTGAACCATCAACCTTCTGGTTCATACGTGAGTGCCTAATGGTGCCACTAGCCTCTTTCCCAGAGCCCACAAACCTTGTCTAATCCTGAAAAAGTCCTCAGACAAGTTGTAGAACAGCAATTTCTCCAGAAGGCTGAGCACGTTCCTCGAAGCACCACAGCCCCAGCTGTGTCCACTACTCTGCAGCCTTCCTGTCGGCCTGTGGTATCGGGGTCCTTGTGGACTGTCTCCTGCGTGTCTATTCAGCTCTTTCTGAAGGGACCAGGTTTAGGATGTCTCAGCTAATATAGAAAACCTGTTTCTGATCAAGTGAGTCATAGCTAACCCACCTTTAGATTTCCAAAGCCAGATGTAGCAGCTTCGAGGGAGACTAGTGAGCAAGCCGTGTCCTCCCGTGTGACCTGTGGCCTGCTTCCGTGCGGGGCCATATGCAGTGTCACCGCTCCATGGCACCAGCGAGTGTGGGCAACATCTTCTCCTAGACTGTCCACCTTATAGACACTGGTCAGCTGACCTCGCTCGGTGATGCTGCTGGCAGGTTCCCAACCCACAGCCTTTAGTTTAATAGCTGAGCAGAAATTGTGGGGCCACCCAGGGACTAACAGTGACAAACCCAGGGGACACGTCAATCCACGACAAATACTGGGGCCGAGCTGCGGTCTGCTCTGCTTTCTTGTTTTTACGTGAGTGCTTTTTATTCTTTGCCTTTGTGAGCAAACCTCTCTTCTGAGCCTGCCGTCTGGACAGCCCTCTGCCAGGTGGATACAAAACACTTCAGACCGAGTTCTTCTACTCCACGCACCTGGGTCTGGTGGTGGTGGGGGTTACAGTTTAATGATGGTGAAATTGTTACCCCCCCCTCAAGAAAGTCACCTATAACAGCTAGGACAAGTGCGTGAGAAAGTCTCCCATAATATCTGGAGATGCCCTGGGGTATAATTCTTCACAGTGACTGTCCAGGTCTGTGCCAAAGTCAAGAGCACCCTCGCACACCCTCTGCAGTGCTGTTGTGGAGGGTTCCCTTGTGGACCAGAGCAGCCTGGCCCCGAGCAGCTGAGGGAGTGGACGTGATACACGCCTCCTCAAGGTTACATTCCAAGGACAGAGCAGGCAAAAATCCAAGCTGACATTACTGCACGATGGAGCCAGAGAGTGAGAGTGGAGCGGCTGAGAGTGGAAACCGAGGTACAGTCTCTCCGATACCTTGAGTCTCAGAATTTAGTTGGACAAACACAGGCCATGTGGCACAGATGCATAGACCGTGTCTGTCCACTTGGACACTCCCCATCACGGTGATGGCAGGAAACAGCAAAACCTCACGTATAATGAACACCAGCAGCTCCTGGAAGCTTCTAGACTGTTTCCCCCTGAGCGACTGTGACAGCATGATCTAACTTTCCCCCTCAGTTCTCTTTTGGCTCATCAAATCAAGGGCCGTTTTCAGAAAAATCGGTGGTTTTCCTTGACAGAGAAGGATTGTTAATTGGCATTCTGGTATTCTTGAGATGAATTATCCCAGAGTGACTTCCAGATCATTAGATTTCGAGTCCGAGTTCGTGTCCCATTCATCCATCTTTCCTCGTGGAATGCCGTTTATTAGATTAATTAGCCCGCTCCTCATTTATAATCCTTTGGTCTCCAGCATCTGCTCTCAGATGGTGCGTCATGGCTGTGCCGTGGCTCTGCATCCGGAGTCTGGAAAGTCAGCAAGAGCTGGACTGCTGACTCCTTTCCCCTCTTAACCTCCTGACACGCAGCCCTGCATAGGAATTGGTGCTCCAGGCCTGTGAGGAGCTCTGTGGGGTGCAGGTGTAGAGGAGGCCGTGGGGGCACCCCCTGCACCATCAGAGCCACCCGGGAATGCACCGCTCTGCTCATAGGAACACCCCTTCTTCAGGTGCAGGGGGGGAGGAATTTGTCTTGGTGATTTTCTAATGGTGGAAGCTTTGTGTGCAGCCTTTGGGCTGCAGTCCCCTGGGGCCATTCCTGGTGATTCCTCCTGTGATGCCTCTGGACTGCAGTCCCTTGGGGCCATCCCTGCTGTTTCAGCAGAGCATCAGCTCACCTCTGATCCTTGTTTTCTAGTTGCACCAGCTGCTCCGTCACACAGCCCGCAGCCCACCTCTGCCTCATTTCTGACTGGGCCCGTCTCAGTTATCTAGGACGGCTGTATCAAATGCCAACAGGAAAGGGCAGCAATTCGTTTTCTTGCAGGAGGCTAGATGTCTGAATTCAAAGCACAGGCATTAGGAGAAGGCTCACACATGCTCTCTTTCTCTGTGGGAAGGTCCTTTTTTGGTTCCTGAGATCATTCGTGACCTTCATGTGGCCTGGCATCTCTCTTTCCCATCAGCACTTGCTTTCTTTGGCTTTTCACATCACTTCTAGTCATTGTGTTGGCCCCAGTTGGGGGCATGATCTCCAGCCAGCTTAACTGCAAATTATCAACAGCTGTAGGATGAATATAAGAGAGCACTTTCCACAGACTGAGATGGTAGTGGAGATGGGTGAAGAGACTGTGGCAAAGTATCACTACAGGAATCCTGGAGATGGAGCCACAGTTAAAGGTTTTGCATGCAGGGTTATGGAAGGAAAAACTGACTTGTAACTGCTTTGTGATAAAGTTTATTAGAAGATTTAGGATATTAGAGCCATCTTGAATTTATGCTGTTGAACTAGATCTGAACTTTCACTAATTGAGGAATTATGCCTTGTTAATTTGACTTGGAACTGCTGGACTAAACCTAGATTTGCATTATGAGATAATCTTTGCTGCCCCCCTCCCCCACTGCCCTGCAGCCTATTTCCCTAGTAAACCCCACAACTGTGAGTAGAGTTTGCGAGCTTTACAATAAATATCAGACCCAATGGTTGGTCAAACAAGTGCGAGAGCATGTGGCATGGCATGTCTGTCCTTATAGCTGTGTAGGTACTGTGTACCTTTTTGATGGCAACAGTTCCCTTTTAAGAAGTGAATAGAAGTCAGACTTGGCCACACTCACATTGTAGCTGCTCCTTTTACAATTGCAATTGTTATACACACACACACACACACACAGAGATAGGTATAGGTATATACATACATATACACACACACACACAGATTCTCACCACTGGGCCAATTGGCAGCATCATGATAGATGATGACAAGATTGAGATTGTTAACAGCTTTAGTTTGCTTGGCTCCATAATCAACACTCTTGATACCAGTAGCCAGGAAATTAAAAGATGAATTGCATTGGGAAAGTCTGCTGTCAGAGACCTTTCCAAAATACTGAAGCGCAACCATGTCAGTCTGGAGAATAAAATGTACCGGATCCAGGCCACAGTCTTTCCAGTTACTTGCTATGCCGAAGAAAGCTGGGTAATGACGAGAGATGATAGAAAGAGAACTGATGCCTTTGAGCTGTGGTGCTGGCGAAGAGTATCGAATATCACATGGACTTCTAGGACAAACATCTTCATCCTAGAGAGGGTGAAACCAGGCAGCTTCATCTGACATACTTTGGACATGTTGCAGGGAGGGACCATGCTTGGAGAGAGTGTCATGCTTGGAGGGTTGGAGGGGCAGCTAAAAGAGGAAGACCCTCGGAGAGATGGATTGATTCAGTGACTGGGGTAATGGGGGTGGGTGTGATTTTATGAAGACATTTATTCAAGAGTCTATAGGCTTAAGAATGGGTCTGAAGTCCCAGAATCGTGCGTCTTTCTGCCCATGTTTGGCGCTAGAAGAGAACTTGAAGTTCTTCATGACCAAGCAGAAGCATCAGGATCCACGTCACTTCAGAGCCATTGGAAATACATTCGTCTGAAAGCAGAATCTAATGACTGAAACCCGAGCAATCGGTCTTTGCATATGTGTTGATTATCCAAGGATTCTGCCAGGAGACGGAGCATTGACCTGCGTCTAAGGACCTTATTTATTTGGAAGGTTTCCCACAGGCAGACTTGTGATCTTCAAATGTTGCAAAGGGTAGCAGACCGGATCATTTGGAACTGAGAGTCTCTAGCCTTTGCAGGACCCTTAGGCACAATGAGGACGAGCTGGCAGCCTCCGTGAGAATTTGCTGGCCTCCACTAAGAACATGCGGCTTTGAGTCGGCCTCGAGTCAGCCTCTGAGCATCGTTCTGGCTTGAGTTTATTGTGGCTTCATGAAATACACTATATTCCATTTGGCTCAAAGTGCACGTTCCTTTAAGATGCAGCATTTAGATGCCCATTTACACAGTAACTTAGGGGCACTGGCTGTGCCAGGGAGGACACATAGGTGAAGCTCTGGCATCCAAAGAGGGGGTGAGAATAATTTATCGTGGAGGGAGTAACTAACCATCTCCCCTGAAAGCACAGACTCCTGAAGTTGCCAGGGATTTCGTTTCCTGGGATACTCTGTGACCCCCATGGAAGCAGCAGTCAAGAAGACAAATGGTGTTGCTATGGGCAAATCTGCTATAAGAGTTATAAAGTGTTAAACAAGGAAGATGTTACTTTAGGGACTAAGGTGCCCCTGACCAAGGCCACGACTCTCAATGACCTCATGTGGATGTGAGAGTTGGACAAAGAAAAAAAGACCAAAGAGGAATTGGTGGCTTTGAACTGTGGTGTTGAGGAAGAATGCCGGATATACCATGAAGTGCCAAAAGAACAAATAAATCTGTCTTAGAAGAAATGCAACCAGAATGTTCCTTGGGAGCAAGATTAGCAAGACTTGCTGACTTGGAACTCCTCACCAGAAATTCAGAAACAGCCAATTTCTGGAGAACATTGTTCTTAGTAGAGTAGAGGATCAGTGAGGATGAGGGTGACCCTTCAGGAGGGGGATTGACGCAATGACAACGACCGACCAGAGCACACAGCTGTCAGGAGGGTGGCTCAGACCCGCAGGGAGTGGCTCTATTGTACTGAAGGTCCCCAGGAGTTAGACCTGTTGGGCATCAACTAACCAGAAATCATGGTGTTAGGACAGTGTCCTGAGAGGATCAAAGTAAACGTGTGTGTGTGTGTGTGTTTGCGTGTGCGTGCGTGCGTGTGTACACAGAGAATACAGTCAGGAAGAACAAAGCTCCTGAGTGCGTTAGTGCTGGCTGATGGCTCTTTGGTGGTTCAGACTACTGACCCCTCAGCTAGTGTGTGACCATGACATTGTGCCCCTTGTATCCCAGGACCTGGCCAGGGCTATCATTCATTCAGTAGTTGTGCTCCCCTCCTTTTCTATGGGCTGAGCCCCAGCAGTGACAGCAAGGACGCTGAGCTTGCTGGTAGCAAGGGGAGTGACTTGGGGTTCCGCCTCCCTGATGCCATTCCACCTTCCAGTGCAAGTACCTGGAACCCCAGCTCACACATCCCAGGTGCACAGGGAGTGTTGGAGACACAGTTTTCTCTCTTACAAGCCAAGGGGACTAGACTTCATCTCACATTCCACCGTCTCTGGGCATGTAATCAGGATGGAACCAAGCTCAGAACCATTGTCTTCTAACAGAACCACCTCATGACCCATCTGTCCACCCTGGAATTACTGGTGGATCTGAACCACCAGAGAGGTGCTGCTTTAAGGAGAGCAAAGCAACTTCCTGCGAACCCATGAGACAGCCCCCTCAGCAGGGGACAGTCCCCAGAGGAGGGCATCATCCTGGGAAAAGTGGAGGTTCATCAGGAGAGAGGCAGACTTCCGGTGGGAAGCACTGCCACAGAGCCTGCGCTGACGGGCTGGGCAGCACAGGGCCACAAGGACAGTGCAGGGCGGAGCAGGTTCTGCTGTGCGAGGGGTTGGTATGAGTCAGGGTCCTACTGAGAATGACCCCCACAGTGTCACTGGGAACAAGGCAGGAGCCTGTACTGCGCTGGAGCAGATGCAGACATGCGCCTAGTGTCCTGCCTGGAAGAGCACAAGCAAGCTGGAAACAGAAATCTCCAGGTCTGAACTTGGAAGGTCCAGGCCCTGTGCCAGGTCAGAGCCATAGACGCACGGTGACTGCTCAGTGACCTGCGGAGTGTGCTAGTGGGACCCAGGGCGGCAGGGTTGGTTACTGCTGCAGAGGGTCAACAAATGAGTGGAATAGTTGGAGTCCTAGGTTCGTATCCCAGTGCCAGCAGGAGAATGACTGACTTTGCTTATTGGAATCACACTTCACTGGCAGCTTCCTCCCACCCTTCTAATATGTGTATAGTAAATATCAGCTTCTCTGATAAGTTCTTTTGAAATTTGAGTCAAAGTTGATGAAAGAAAATTGGTTTTGCATTAAATTTCCATATGCAATTTGGTTTTGCATTTAACTGTTTCAGTGCACACAGGCAACCAAATTCTTCTGCCCTGTGACTCCCCCTCCATCCAGGCTTCCTCCCTACCCCTCCCTGCCCTGTGACTCCCAGTCCATCCAGGCTTCCTCTCCACCCCTCCCTGCCTTCTGAGCTTTGTTGTCCGCTGGAGGGTTTGTTGCTGTGGGCTCTAGCATATCAGAGGTCACTGTGACTTGGTAGTGATGTGGTTGACATGGTGCTGTGGTTGGTTTTTCTGAAGGGTGGCTCCTCCCTGATCTTACTATTTACCTTGGAGGTCTGTGTGTTGTCTGGCTGCAAGTTAAGCGGCCGAGTGAGTTTTGCTCTCTCCTTGAAGGGTCCTGAAGGAGTTGAGCCAGTGGTCATTCTCATGATTGTGCATTTTATCATTTGATTCCACATTTTTCACCCACTCTGGCCTTGACTGTGACCCCACTAGAATGGTCCCATCTCATTCCCTGGGCTCAGGGTTGGAGACGTTGACTTTCCCTGGGAAGCTGGAAAGAATTTGACAGACAAGAGATGTCCCCCAGACATAGACATTCCAAATACTCACCAAGTCAATGAAATCGAGCTTAATTTGTGAATTACCGTGTGATCACCTTCATTTAACAAGGACTGTTCCAAACAGGATTGTACAAAGCCAGCCTGTTTGTCCTCTGGCAGCCTTCCACGCACTCGTCCTCACTCCGTGAGCCCGCCCAGCCAAGGTGACCCGAGAGACAGCTGTGTCCCTCTAGGAGGTGTCCACTGAGTGACAGTGATGTCCATAGGGGCCTGTCCCCCCCCCACTGTGATGCTCCCAGGCACCCCTCCCTGCACTGGCCGTGTCTGGCTCTGACATGGACCCTCGGGAAGGTTTTCCTTGACCGACCACGTGCACAGCCAGGGAGACACAGACTTTAGTCCGCAAAGAAATAGTGCTGTCTCTGGGAGACATGATGAAAAATTTTACAATAAAAGATTACTTTTTAGGAAAAAGTTGTTGCTGTTAGGTGCCTTTGGGTTGGTTCCCATTCCTGGCGACCCAGCGTGTGAACAACAGACCAGGAAGAGGCTCTGCCTGGCCCAGCCCCCCCTCATGTTCTCTGTGTGTTCACAGCTACTGTTGCAGCCACTGACCAGCCCATGTTGCTAGTCTTCCTTTCTTGCACTGAGGACTTTTCGAGGCTTGATGTCCTTCTCTAGGACTGGCCTTTTCTGATAACAAGCTCAGAGTGCGGGAGACAAACCCTCACCATCCGCCCTTCTCAGAAGTGCACCGGCTGCCCTTCTCCAAGGAGACTGATCTGTCCTTACGATGAAATGAGGAAGCGAAACAAAATCTCCTTTGACTTTTGGGCTTCATTGCTAAGAACCTTTTCTTTACTGTGAGGAATTCAAACAAACATCATTTTAGTGGCCCTGTCACTAAAGCACACTGAGTGACCCTGGGGTTGGGGTAGACACTACGTATCTATGCTTTTCTTAGTATTTCTGGTCTGAGGACTATTCCAGTTGTATTTCACTGCTATCGCTATGTCCACAGTTTCGTATTGTGAGAGCTGGAAGCTTAGGAGAAGGAGCAGAGGTCTGCAGTAGGGAGCTGTGGGCTCTCCAACAAGGACATGGTATCTGCAGAGGAGGAAGCAGAAGTGAGTTATCTGAGCTCTTCAGCTGGTGAGAAGAGCCTGGCAGATTCCCTTCTTCTAGTTGTTGTTGTTAGTTGCTGTCAAGTTGACTCCTAGCAACCCTATGGACTGATTGGAATATTGTCCTTCCCTGCGCCATTCTCCCAGACTCCACTATGGTCAAAACTGTGTGTCAGTCTGTCTCGTTGACAGTCTCTTTTGCTGACTGTCTGTGTTCCAGGCATGCTGCATTTTCCCAAGGCCTGGCATGTCCTACAGCATGCGCAAAGCCCAACGTGGAGGGATGGGAGCTGGAAGTTGCTGAGTGTCACTTACCACCCGCATTTCCCTGAATAAGTGCGAGGGGGAATTGGACTGGGAGGGGAATTAAAGAAAGTGTAGATTCCACACAGATTTTTAAAGATGTCTTACTTATCCTTACCATTTTATTTGTGACCCAAACAAAAGCAATAAGTAAAACTTATTCATAATTATTAATAAGCTGACACAGTGTGAGGATGAAATGCTTCCTTAATTCTGAGGAGGAGAAAAAGACTCCTGTGTGCTTGTGTCCACATCCATGCTTCTGGGTATAGCCTGGCTTAATTTGCAAACCTGAATGGAGGCAAACACGTTTTGCTAGAACTGTAGGAGGCCAAGGGCTTGCTGTGTTGCCCTGGGAATGCTTCAGAGCTGAGATTCTTTGGACAGATCATTCTTTGTTTTGATTCAGCTGTAGTTTCATGTCTCATCCATCAAACTGTCAGCTAAGTCCACAATTTTTGGCTCTGGATAACGTGTCTAGATATAAAAAAGGAAAACAATGTTGCTTAAGCCAATTTCAAAATGTGGTCAGGACATCAGCTTCTGTGAAAACCAACCTTTTGTGAATAGCCTAAAACCTGGCAGGTATGTTCCTGCATTCTGGCATGTACTCAGTGGGGTAGGGAAGAAGGGAGACAGATGTTTCTTACGGTGTTTATCGGACAATAAATGAACCTTCGCATTGAAGCATCAGTGAAAGTGAGGGACTCTCCTGACCATGCAGAAAATCTAGGAAGGGTCGGGGTCAGTCCAATCTTATGGCACATAGTGGCCAAAGGACTTGTCATACATCAGCCAATAAAAACTTTCTCTTGAAGAGAATGAGCCCACTTCTGCCCGATTTTATTTATTTATTTATTTAATCTCCAAAGAAATCACTATTGTTCATCTCCATGAAGTTGAAACTGACTCTTAGTTGACCTTGCAGCAGATTTTCAGAGGTTGTAAATTACACCAAGTACCAATAAAATGCACTCAGTCCCAGCAGCGGTCAGACCCAGAGATGGCTTATTCTGGGAGAGTCTGCAATTAGGGACCACTCCAAATTATGAATGAGCCATGATGCTAGTTTGAGGACGACAGTGAACTAATTGAGGTATGGTTTTTTAATCGCTTGCTATCTTGTTGAAAGCTGGACTATGAATAAGGGTGACAGAAGAAGGATTGACGTCTTTGAGCTGTGGTCTTAGAGAAGAGCCTATCAACATCCCATGGACGGCCAAGAGGACAAACACAAATGTCTCAGAGAAGGTGTGGTCAGAGTGCTCCTTGGAGGCGAGGATAATAATGCTTCATCTCACCTACTTTGGACGTGTTCCTTGGAGAAGGACATCATGCTGGGATAGGCGAAGGGACAGTGAAATAGAGGAAGACCTAAGCAGGTGGATTGACACGGGGACTGCGACAATGGGACTAAGTTGTGTCAGAGATTGTGAGGACAGGGTTCACAGCTGCTATTCAAGGCTTGCTGTGAGTCGCACTCAACTTGCTGGCACCTAACAACACAACAAATCACAGGGGAGTTGACTGCCCAGCTTCCTCTAGCATCGTAGCTGGGGGATTTGAACTCGATTACATAAATGGTCAAGCTCCCTGTTCTATTACATTCTCGTCAGGATTCTGAGTAAACTTTGACATGAGACCAAGCACAGACTTTAGTGGAGGGTTGTCCAATGTGTGGAATCAGATCTCCCAGGAAGAACAATGTCAGCAGCAACAGCCACCTGGACGTCTGGTCTCTGTCTGTGTAGCTTCGGCTGTCAGCTCTCTGAAGGGTCTTGTTCCTGTTGCTGGCTATCAGCTAGTCAGCTCCACCTCGTTTGGGTCCCATGTTCAGTAGAAGGAAACACCCCCCCCCCCAGTCTTGTGCCACCTTCTTGTTCACGGAATATTTCAGTTTATTGTTGTAACTGTTAACGTCAGTTGGTCTCATGGAGGGCCTCCCTCATTTTTCTCCCTCACTTTACCAACCGTAATGTCCTTTTCCAGGGCTTGAGCTTTTCTGATGAAGTGCCTGAAGGAAGGGGGTAGAAATCTCTCCATCTTTATCTTCAAAAGATAATCCTGGTTGTATTTCTTCTAAGACTGACTGGTAATTCTTGTGAAAGTCTGTATGTATTCGGTAGCTTGCCAATGCCACAGACCAATCCTTTGTCTTTTGTGTTGCTTCATGTCATGGATTTGAACGTGGTGATGACTACAGTGTTGACTCTCTGTGAATGCTGGGGGGCAATCGAGTCACCTCTGACTCATAATGGCCCTGTGTCCATAGCCTGAACCCCGCCCTATTATGAGCCGTTCTCACTCTGACACATCTACCCTCATTGCCCTAGTTACTGGGTTAATCCAGCTCACCTGGGGTCTTCCTTTCCCGTGCTGTCCCTCCACCCAGCTAAGTATGATGTCCTTCTCCAAGCACTGGTCCCTCCCGGCAACATGGCCCAAGTATGTGAGACAGAGCGTCAAAGTCCGTGCCTCCACGGAGCAGCCTTGATGAAAGGGGAGAGGGCCCAACTTCATGGTGTGATGGGCAAGCAGCTGGTCCTGAACTTCCTATGGTGACCAATGGAATGGACTAGGACTTGTAGGACCCTCTGGACCGCAGGAACCCCGCCCACGCCCTTACCATCCTCACGTCTCCACTGCGCCTCTGTTCACCGCTGTGGTCATTGCACATGCCCGTCATCCTGCTGGGATCTCCTATCGTTTGCTAGTTCTGTGCCTTTGCCAGGATGATGTCCTCCAGGAAATGACCTGTTCTAAGAAAGTGCTCAACGTCTGTGCACTCCTGCATGTTTGTTATTCCTACATCTCAAATGGGGGGGGGAAAACCATATAAAATGAGGTAAATAAAGTTATTACATATTGTTAGAGGTCTCAGTAGGGGTCTTGGTGGAACAGTGGTTAAAGCACTTGCTTGGTAATGGAAAGGTCTGCAGTTTGAACTCACCGAGAGAAAACTGCACTCATCTACTTCCAGAAAGATTTGCCACATCAGAAGCCTATGGGGCAGGTCTGCTGCGTCCTGCACAGCTGTGAGTCAGAACTGAGTCGGCAACAGTGTGGTTTGCCTTCTGTCTGTCTCCTTGAAAATCACTGGAGAAACCAGAGCTCAGTCTGAAGACAAGTGGTGGTGACACGTCAGGAACAAAGATGTTTCTGTGCAGCTGTCACCGTGCGCCTGGGCCAGAGAAAGCTGGTGGGGCAGCTAGGAGGGAGCTGGCCGCCTCTGTCCCTCTTTGAGTGAGGGCACAGGAACCAGACCTTTGAGTGGTGTCCCCTTGACCTTGACCATGACCTTGAGGCATGCTTTTGTATCTTTGCTAAGACTTGGCCTCAGGGTGGAGAAGGTTGATTTCACAACACTGCTGCCATTATCAGATGGTAAATACTCACTTTCAAATGACCAACTGTTGACTGTGTTTTTCCATAGTATTTTGATATTAAAACTTTACTTTCCACCTTCTTTTCCTCTGAAGAGTTTGGACTCCTCTGTCCATCACATAGTGATGACCATCCGTAGGTGCAGGGGAGATGGGGACCAGAAAGCTCTGAATGTGTGTACAATACAAATGTGCAGTGGAGGACAGGATGCAAACAGGCAGATCTACTTTCTCATCTCCTTGTCAACACTGCTGTTACTGCCTCTGACTGACATTCAAAACAAAACCCACTGGGTTTCTCAACCTGCAAGGAAACTTGCTGGTCATTGTCCCCAGACCTCGACAACAGTACACCCCTGGTTTTCTGGGGCTGATGCCGCAAAACACCACAAGCCGAGGAGCTTGAAAGCCTGGAAATGTATTCTCCCCTAGTTCAGAACTGAGCCCGCATCCAGTCTGTCACAGGGCTGCGCTCGATCTGTCGCTGTAAGGGAGGCCCCAGCTTCCAGGGGCTCTGGGCCTTCCTCCAAGGATACATGCATGTCCACATGACCATCTGCCCTCCAGTTCAGTTCCTGTCTCTTCTCCTCTTTATGAAGGTACCACTTGGAGAATGAGGCCCTGCCCTGCTCCAGTGTGACCTCCTGCTAGCCCACCTGGACTGTCATGTTCACAGTACTAGGATGTCAGTGCATTTTGCTGACATACGTGTCCATTTGTAACACCCCCGTCTCCTTCTGCTGTTTATTCTCTTGATTTACCTGTCAGTGGCACAGGACTGGTTCTTTTAATTCATTGTTACATCTTTTCTCTCTCCTTCCTCTTCTCCTCCCCTGTCTACCCCACAGTGCACCCCTTGTTCTAGATTGTTCTCATACACATGATACATAATGATATACTCGTTTCAGACAGTTCTTCCGCTCATTTGTCCTCACACAGTGTTCATTATCTGTCCGCTCTTTCCCCAGTCTCTCCCCAACCCCATCTGATGGCTGTCCTATTATAGATACAGTGGTATTATACAGTATTTGTCCTTTTGTGATTGAGATATTTCATTCAGCATAATATCCTCAAAGCTCCCCCATGTCGTGCAATGTTTTACTATTTCATAGCATAGTTTTCATATATATGTATGTATATATATGTATATATATTCTTATTTTTTCATACATTTCATAGTTTTCATAGTTGTTACATCAGGTGGATTCAGGGTCATCAGCCTCACGTGCACAGGACAGAACCACTCCATAGGGGATTTTGAGAGTTTTAGAAGAAGATTCCCAACCTTTCTTCTCTACATGGCTCTGGACTGCCAAATTTTGACCAAATAGTCAATACTTAACTAGTAGTTTGCAGCTCGCCCGCACCCAAGGATATACATATTCTGACGCATCCCATTTCTATTTCAAGAACACACTCATGGTCATCACGCGAATCTCCACTCACCGTGGCCTTGTAGGACTGGACTAGGTAGCCCTTCCTGATCAGGTCTCCAGGGCAGCAGATTGCCTCATCTTCTGAGTGTCTGGAAGATCCAAGCCACCAGCTTTTCAGTTAACAACCAAGCACTTAACCACTTGTGGTTGTTTTGTGCCATCAAGTCAAAACCAACCCAGAGTTAACCCCCTGGTGGGTTTGCAGAAACAGTAAACTGCATGGGAGGAGAGGGCCAGACTTTCTCCCTCAAAGCAGCTGGTGAACTCAAACCAGATGCCTTTGACCTTGCAACTCAAGTTCTACTAGGCCACCAACACTCAATTTCATAAATTGATTTTGTTAGGTGTTTTGTCTTGTTGTGTTGAAATCTCCCTCTTTTTATTTACATGAAAAGTTCAGTGTCTTTGCCAAGATAAAGAACTGGGTGAACCTCACAGCAGAATGGTCCAAGTATTTAGCAACATGGATCCGTTTCTCACTGTTGTTGTTGTTGGACACCACAAAGTCATTGTCAGCTCACAGCCACACCTGCACACAGAGGAGAGCCCTGCCCTGTCAGGAGCCAGCCCCACAACCATCACTGAGCTCGAGATGGGGGGATTCAGGAGGGACAGCCTCCTCTTCCGTGACTCCGAGGGGAGATGGCGTAGGAACTGGCCCCGTGGGTTTCCTGGCCTCATCCCAGAGCCTGACGTGACACTGTCTGGTGGGATGTTCTTGCAGATCCTGACAGCCCAGATGAGCCTCCGTCACCTCACGTCTCAGCACAGGGCTCAAGCCCACCTCTCCCTTTTCTGGGGTGTGGAAGCCCTCACTGGGAGGCGTTACACTGAGCATGTGCACCATCTGTCTAGGAGGCAGACCCTGGGGGCACCTTGGAGACCACTGCACCTTCCCTGGCCCCTGCCCTCCAAGCTTTCAGGGGACCAGTTGGTAGGACCAGTTTGCTCGCTCTTTGGTCACTGACTCCTGCTTGATCTCCATCTTCTGCAACTCCAGGGGACCGGTCAGCGTCAGTGGGCAGACTCTGCTTGCCTGGCCTCTCCCTCCTGGTAGTCTCCCTACAGGCAGTAATCTTATTTCCTCCTGGCTCTCAGAGCCAAGTCCATGGCCCCTGCTGTCCTCCTCCCACTGCACGAAGGATTCACATCTGTTTTCTGATTTGATCTGATGAAGTGGAAACCAGATTAGATGCATTCCTACTATAGGCAACTAACATGCACTTGAATAATAATCACAGGAAGACCCGAGTGTCAGGGTAATTTATGAAAACCAGAGCGTCTCTAACCGCATCAGCATGCTGGCCCGGGGAGGGGCCAGCTGTGGCAGCACGTGGCCGCCAGGCACAGTCTCATCTGCAGGCACGGATTGTACAGCCCTACATCTCACACCTCATCTGCCTGAGAACTGACGAGGTGCTGAGAGCGGGTCTGACAGCAGGCAGTCCTGAGAATTCGTGGCGCCCAGGGCTTGCTCCACGCCTCTCCTTGGGCTTGGCAGGCAGCCTTCTTCTCCTCCCTGAATGGACAGGAAGATTCTGTGGGTCTTTGGAGGGGATGTCTGAGGCTTTGGTTATAAAAATTCCATCAGATTCAGCAGAAGTCAGCTTCCCTGTAGCCATGTGCTCGTGGCCTCATCTCTCAGGGATGAGGCTGGTCCAGGAGACGTTTGACATCAGTGGTGGGCTCAGGGTGAGCGGTTCCTGACCGGACCCCATGGTCAGGCCTCAGCCCTGGCAGAGCCTTGGAGGAAGTCCTCATGTGGATGCCACGAACACCTCCCCAGATAATAGGGCAGGGCTATGTGGAGCTGAGCGGTGGTTATCAGTGTCCAGTCCCATCCTTTCTCCCGTAGGAAATCCTCTGTAACCCCATGAACAGAGCCATGAGTTGAACAGGCGTGGAATTGAAAAGGCCACAGTTCTGGGTGCATGTGGTTACTCTGTGTGTTAGAAATCCTCACCTCGGGCGTGGTAGTGAGGCCAGGCTATGGGAGCCTGTGGAGTGAAACTGCTGGAAGAAGAAGAGGTCAGCAAAAGAGAGGAAGACCCTCAAGTTCACAGCCTGGCACAGTGATGAAACGACGGGCATGAGCACAGCAGAGATGTGAGGATGACGCAGGATCAGGTTTGGATCTGATGGTCATAAAGCCACTGTGGGTTCTAGTTGACTCAGTGGCACCTGGCAACGGCATGTAATGACACAATCATGTTTTGACGTGATAAGTCAGTCACTTGAAAAGGTGAAGATGGTGTAGAAGTCTCCACTTAGGCTGCAGCCGAGACCTGATGTGAAGGGCGATTCCCTGAAGTGTGGCCGCATCAGCTTTTAGCAGAAACAAGTTAAAAGGAAAGAGAGGCAGAAGAGGATGGAGCCTCAGAACCACCCACGCAGACAAGCTGGTGTCAGAGCTCACCCCTAGGATTGGGATCTGGGCTTCCTGCACCGGGATCTGGGCTTCTGCACCGGGATCTGGGCTCCTGCACCGGGATCTGGGCTCCTGCACCGGGATCTGGGCTCCTGCACCGGGATCTTGGCTTCCTGCACCGGGATCTTGGCTTCCTGCACCGGGATCTAGGCTTCCTGCACCGGGATCTTGGCTTCCTGCACCGGGATCTGGGCTCCCTGCACCGGGATCTGGGCTTCCTGCACCGGGATCTTGGCTTCCTGCACCGGGATCTAGGCTTCCTGCACCGGGATCTTGGCTCCCTGCACCGGGATCTAGGCTTCCTGCACCGGGATCTTGGCTTCCTGCACCGGGATCTAGGCTTCCTGCACCGGGAAACCCCTAGGACCAGCAGACACGGGAAAAAACCATCCCAAAGCTCTGGCATGTGGATTCAGACTTCGAGTCTCTTGGACTGTGATAGAGTAAATTCTGTTGCCTGTAGCACTCTTACAGAGCTCTTGTGACCTTGTAACAAAAAGCTGTGCTGCTGGGACAGTTCAAGCAGTTCACAGTTCACAGCAGGTGGTTCAAGTCCACCAGCTGCTCCCTGGGAGAAGGATAAGCTTTCTCCTCCCATGTGATTGAACCTCAGAAACCCCGCTGGAAGGTCAGTGATGAGGTTGAGTCTGAAAGCCCTCTTGATAGCACAGGACAGGGCCTGGTCCCATCTGTTACTCACCAGTGGCAATAACCCAATAACTCCAAGCCGTCCATTTATGACACTCTGTGATAGCAGCCCTGGGTTATCAATGGTCAATCAAGGTAGTATCGCTCACCCAGCAGCTCTGTGCAAGACACAGGTTTGGGTTCATAATGACGGTTGTTACTGTTGTTGTAGTCAGGTGCCATTGAGTTGACCTTGACTCATACTAACCATGTACAGAACAGATCAAACTCTACTTGGTCCAGAACCATTTTCATGTGTCTTCTGTGTGCAAGCCCATCATTGTGGCCACAGTCCATCTCCTTGAGGGACTTCCTCTCCTTCTTGATCCGTAAGAATAACAGCCAGAAAACCTGGTGGGATGGTCTCCTCTGCCACTGGGGGCTGCAATGAGCTGGAATTGACTCTCAGTAAATGCACCCGTCACCACCACTACCAGCTACAGTTTTCTGTAAGGAGTCCTAGTGATATACTGCTTTACATTTGGCTGATAATCGAAAGTTCAACCATTCAGATGCACCTGGTGCCTTCTCAGGAGAAAGGCTGGCCAGCAGCTCCCGTGAAGATAACAGCCTACGAGATCCCATGCACCAGGCTGTTGTATCATCCCGGGGTGCTGTGGCTGAAAATTGGCTGGTGCATCTCTTTTCATCCTTCAAATTCTTCTAGAGAAAACAGGAATGTTACCTCCACCTTGACTGCTTGCATTTGAATAGACAGACACAATCACATAAAGAAACGACTTCTGACTCAGAGACATCCCTTAGAACTGGGAAATTTGCTTCTTTATCTGAAGCTTCTTGGGAAAGCCCTCAGAATACTCTGCGTTCTGGTATGTAATTTAAGGAACACAGCCTCTGAGGCTTCCACCCCCTCACTGATGTTGCAAACGTGTGGAGTGTCTTCTCTGCGCTGATAACCTTCTGGGGAGCTCACAGGAAAGAAGATTCCATCATCCTACCTGCACTGAGAGACTGTCGTAGGAAGAGATTTGCTACTTCAACATTAATGACAAAGGGCAGAGAGGTGTTCTTACAAAGAGAGAAAGACAGACAAGACCAACATGGATGTCAGCACAAATGGAAACGTGCTCAGGAACAAAGAGTGGCTGAGGCAAAAGGAAAAGTGATGAGGTGAGAGAGACAAACAGAAGATTACAAAGAAAACAAAGTGAAATATTTGCAAATATTAAAGCAAGAAAAAAAATTTTATGATTAAATATAAAAGATCTATGCTTGGAAAAATCAAAAGATAAGAACATTCTCAACAACCTAAAAGAAGTGAAAATGAATTCAGGCCTCCGGGTGCAATATTGACAAATTTTACCAGCAAAACATTGAATGATGCAGAAAGTATCAAAAGAACTTATCAATACTTTTTTTTGCATTTCTTTTTGAAAATTTTATTAATTTTAACGAACATTTACAGAGATTTTGGATTTCCATTCACTGTTGCACTTTTCTCCACCCCCCCAACCCACCCCCCAATTCGCTCCTCTCTTTGAAAAGTAAAAGAAAAATTCCTTCATTGGTATACAGTGCCCCCGCCCTGAGTACACTCCACTATGAAACCTCAATTCTGGACTCTTGTGAGAACCATATACCCTATCATATATCCCTTTTAAACTGTTCTCTCCCTCATCTGTTTCAATGCAGTATACATAATTTATCTAGTTTTTCTCAGTCTTACCCCCACCCTGATGTCAGTCCCGTTCTACAACAGTGGCACTATGCAGTATTTGTCTTTTTGTGACTGAGATATTTCACTCAGCATAATGTCCTCCAAGGGTCACCCATTTTGAATAATACTGCATAAGTTCCTTGTTTTTCAAAGCAGTGTAGTATTCCATTGTGTGAATATACCACGGCTTCTCTATCCATTTGTTTGCTGATGGGCACTTGGGTTGTTTCCAACTCCTTGCTGTTGTGAACAAAGCCACGATAAACATGGGTGTGCATATATCTGCTTGGATGTCAGTTATGGTCTCTTTGGGGTATATTCCCATTAGTGGAATTGCTGGGTCAAATAGTATCTCTAGTTGCAACTTTTTGAGAAAGCGCCACACCACTTTCCACCATTTCACACTTCCACCAACAGTGAAGAAGGGTTCCAGTTTCTCCACAACCTTGCCAGCATGTGTTGCTTGCTGTTCTATTAAATTTTGCTAGTCTTACTGGAATGAGATGGTATCTTATAGTTGTTTTGATTTGCATCTCTCTTAGAGCTAGGGATTTTGAGCATTTCTTCATGTGCTTGTTGGCCATCTGAATGTCTTCTTTGGTGAAATGTCTGTTCATATCCTGTGACCATTTTTCAATTAGATTGTTTACCTTTATCTTATGGTGCTCAAGTATTTTATAAATTCTAGATATAAGTCCCTTATCAGACATGTCATTACCAAATACTTCTTCCCAGTCTGTGGCTTCCCTTTTTACCCAGTTGGAGAAGTTTTTGGATGTGCATAGGGATTTGATTCTTAGAAGGTCCCATTCATCTATTTTATCTTCTCCTGGTTGTAGATTTTTCAGAATACTTGGAAGACTGTTTATGTTGTGGATTAGGACTACTAGAGTTCTTCCAAGCTTTTCTTTAATGAAGTTTATAGTCCTTGGTTTTAGTCCTAGGTCCATGATCCACCTTGAGTTGGTAGAACTTATCAATACTTTTTAAGAAAAACAAACTACCTTCCCCACCACCTCTCTGAGTGCTTGGAGCCGACTTCCTTCCCTCTTCTTGGCCTTCGCTGCCACCAAGCTCCACGTATAGCTGACATTATGGGCTTCGGAGACCTCAAGGCTGCCACCGGCTTCCAGGTCCTCAACGATTACCTGGCCTGGAAGAGCTACATCGAGGGGTATGTGCCATCACAAGCAGATGTGGCAGTGTTTGAAGCCACCTCCAGCCCCCCACCTGCCGACCCGTGACATGCCTTACGTTGGTATAATCACATCAAGTCTTATGAAAAGGAGAAGGCCAGCCTGCCAGGGGTGAAGAAAGCACTGGGCAAATATGGCCCTGCTAATGTGGAAGACACCACTGGGGATGTAGCTGCCGACTGTAAAGATGACAATGACATTGATCTCTGTGGATCTGAGGAGGAAAGTGAGGAAGCAAAGAAGCTAAGAGAAGAACGTCTTGGATCAAAGAAAGCCAAAAAACCTGCACTTGTTGCCAAGTCTTCAATCTTACTGGACATGAAGCCTTGTGATGACGAAACCAACAAGGCAAAACTGGAAGAGTGTGTCAGAAGTATCCAGGCAGACGGCTTGGTTTAGGGCTCTTCCAAGCTGGTACCGGTGGGATTTGGAATTAGAAGCTTCAGATACAGTGTGTAGTTGAAGACAATAAAGTTGGCACATATATGCCGGAAGAACAGAAAACTGCTTTTGAAGACTATGTGCAGTCCATGGACATGGCCGCCTTCAACAAAATCTAAAGTCCACCTTAATCCAACAATAAAAACTTAAAAAAAAAACAAACCAAAAAATAAAAGCAAACTAGCTATTAAAAACATATTTTTAGTTGATTAAAAAAAATCTTATCAATGATTTTATAGATAGAGAAACTACATGGTACCCTGGCACCCTCAGTTTCTTTGCAATGTCAAAAAACAGTTAGTGAGAGAATTCGTGGAACATCACACAGTATGGATGAATCTAGAGCACATTGTGCTGAGTGAAATGACTTGGGCACGAGAGGACAAATCTTGTAGAAGACCACTAAAAAGCTAAAGACGTTTTACACACAGAACCCTACTAGTATGGTTCCCAGGGAGGGGAAAGGGGAAGTAGGAAATGAATTACTAGATAATAACTACATCCTAGTATGGGTGAGGGCGAGTCAATGTGGAGTGAATGGACCATCAGACAGCAAGGGTTTTGTAATTCATGTTATGGAACAAGAGGTGCGTGGATGACTGAAAAAGAAATGTGCTTTGTTAACATTAACTCGAGTGACAATTTAAAAATAAAGCACAATATATCAAAATCGTGAGATGCAGATGAAGCGGTATTGAGAGAAAGGCAGAAGGCGGATGGAAGGAATACATAGAATTACTGCACCAAAAGAACTGGTGGATGTTTAACCATTTTAGGAGGTATAACGGTCAAGAACTGATGATGTGAAGTTCAAGTGCTCTGAAGAAACGAGGTGTGCAGAAGGGTCCAGGCTCTGAGGGAACACCAGCTGAGACACTTCAACGAATGGGTGCAGAGTAGGAAGCACACGCTTGTCCATGCCAAGGAATTTGGAAGATGATAGTTGGCCAAGAGTTGGAAAAGATATTTGTGCCTGTAATAAATAAAAGTGTCCCAACACTATATGGAAATTATCAAACAATATCATTAAGGTTACACAAAAGTCAACCCTTGCTGAAGAGAAGAAATTTAAAATGCCAGGGCAGTATATCGACAGGAAATTGTCAAGAATTCAAGCGAGATTCAGAAGAGACTATGGAACAAGAAATAGCATTACTTAGTTCTGAAGTTAGATATGCAGTACAGTTGGAAGTGTTGAAACTTATCCATCAATGTGGATGTGCTCCAACACACCAGCTTCCAAATACTAAAATATTTCCCTCCATAAAATATACAGATCTTTCCTCTTTGTGAGTTTTGCTAAATATGGATAACTCAAGTATATCTTTTCTTTTTTCAGGCTGTCCTGGTTCCAAAAAGAATGAGTTCCTCACCAGTGTCTTGGACGCACTGTCCACCGACATGGTCCATGCCGTGTCTGACCCATCATCTTCCAGCAGGTATAACATCTAGGTTAGAGCAGGTGTGGGGATTGCTACCATTGCTGGCCCTCTAACAGGGGCCCTGAGAGAGGGTCCTGCCTGTCTAACAGGGGCCACAATAGAAGGTCCTGGCCCTCTAAGAGGGGCTGCGAGAGAGGATCCTATGCAGAGTGGAACATGAATGTGGAACAAAGCAGAAAGTCGAATGAATGACGAGCCTTGCTGGGCTGATAGAGAATGATGTGACCCTCAGGCTCTATGCATCGTCTATGACTATGAACTATGCCCTTCACTCTGCCCTGAAGTCTGGGCCTGGTTTCACCCTCATGGTACAACTTGAAGCCAAACAGGGGGTGGGCTATGAGGTGAACGGTAGCACCAGGGAGACAAAGCATCCTTAGAACACTCAGCTACGAAGTTATAAGGGTAACATTTATCCAGCAGTAACGCTCAGATCCTCTGATTCCAAGTGGCCAAAGCTAGTCCATCTTATCTCACGGATGCCTAGTCTGTCGATGTTCGTTCATTCCTTTTCATTTTTCAGAATGTCTAGCTTTCCAATATTCAAGCTACATACATTTCATTTTAGGCAGGTAGGGACTCCTCCAAATTGTTGAGGAGTAATGATGCCAGTTTGAGGACTAAGGTGTGTCTGATTCAGACCATGGTCTTTCTGATAACTTGTTTTGCATCTGAAAGCTGGACAATGAATAAGGATGACAGAAGAAGAGTCAATGCTTTCAGCACATGGGAGTGCTCAGTGTCTCCTGACCTGCCAAAAACCTGGAGAAACATGTCCTAGGGAGGGACCAGCCTGAGTGCTCTTTGAAGGCAAAGATGATGAGGCTTCACCTCACATACTTTGGGCATGTTGCTTGGAGGGGCTATTCCTTGGAAAAGGACATGATGCTTAGAAAGGTGGAGGTTTGGCAAAGGAGAAGACCCTTGACCAGGTGAACTGACACTGTGGCTGCCACAATGGACTCTAGTGTGTCAGAAGTGTGAGGATAGTACAGGATAGAGCAGGGTTCAGGGGTTGCTATGGGTCATACTTGGCTTGATGGCACCTAACAACAACAAAAGCTCAGAAGTTGGAAGAGAGAGTGGAGGATGAATGGAAACAAGAACCAAAAAGAGGGAGTGGGAAGGTTGTTCTGACGCAGTGTGGGAACTGGGAGAGAGAGAGAGACAGAGAGAGTAGAGAGACAGAGACAGACAGGGAGAGAGAGATAGAGGGAGAGAGAGAGAAAGAGAGAGACAGAGACAGAGAGAGAATGAGAACAAGGATGATCTGGAATGCAGGATATCTGGGTATCTGGGAGCTGCAGGCCAGAGAACTGGCCTTTCCAGCCAAGGCAGGGCTGGCCTACAAGGGGTCAGTGCTGCAGACCACAAGGTTGCCTCCTGCAGACCCACCATCCTCACTGTTATTTCCCAAGAGGGCTGATCTCTCACAGCTGTCGTGGTGGAAGGAGGCCCAGAACTCAGTCCTTTGACCCTGGGTTCCACAGGCAGGTGGGGTGGTCTTCTAAGGGTAGAGAGAGAGGAGAAGAGGGAGAAGGGAACACCCAGTGTCTCTGGCCTTGCCTTTTGGAATTACATTTTCATGCAATTGAATGTATTTTAATATTGAAGTATTCAACTTCAAGTTCTCAAAATAAGACTAAAACAAAACAAACTGTAAACCTATGTTAGGGCTGTCCTGTCAGGATGAGTAGAGGTGCCTGAGGACTTGAATCTGCCAAGCTCCTAAAACAGACTGTAAATACCAGGGAAGCCCTCTCCCCTGCCTGTAGATACGGCCAGGTCAGCCAGTAGCGTTTGTTCCCCTTTGCATGTGGTCCTCACAAGTTGGGGAGGGAGAATCCCACAGCACTAACAACTCCTTTGTAGGTAAAACTATTGACTGACTGTCCTCACACCGCAGCAAGCCTCCTCCCACCCAGAGAATCTAAGGTCTGACAGCAGCTAACAGGGGCAGTAACAGAGGACTCCTTCTATGTCTCCAGGGAGCATCTTATACTAAAGAGGGCTGACGATCCCATTGCCCCTTTGCACGCAGTGAGGGGACATCTTCAAAGAGCTAACTCAAACTCAGCCCTCATAGAAGGGTGCTAATTTCTTTCTTTTTCTCTCTGGGAAACCAGCAGGTTTTAACCCAAAGGAGAATGTCTAGCCACAGTTGAAAGCATGAACTCTGTATAAAGCTGTCTGCATCCCAGTGACCTAACTAGAATAGCTGTCATTGAGAGGACAGACAGCATGGGGTCGATGGCTGCAGGGCTGGGCTGCTGGTGTCTGAGCTGACCTGACAGGTGGCTGGGAAAGGAGGCTCAAGGACAAGGGGGCTTTTAGGCAGGAGGGTTAGGTATAGCCCACACTAAGCCCATAATTGCCATGAAGAAAGGCAATAGGTCATTTGAAGTTTCAAAAGCCAAATGAATTTTTTTCTGCTAAATCACTTTTTCTAAATCATTTTGTACAATGACCGGACGCAGACCAGTAAGCAGGCCTGCCCCGTTGGTGGGTGGATGAGCTCGGAGTCCAGCTGTGGGTCTGGGAGGTGGACGGTGGCGCTGGAGCTGGAGCGCAGCCCCAGGCCCAGCATCACTCAAGATGTGCTTTCTTGCAGGTTCTCAGAGCCCGACCCCAGCCACACACTGGAGGAGAGGGTCGTACACTGGTATTTCAAACTGCTTGACAAAAACTCCAGTGGGGACATTGGCAAAAAGGAAATCAAGCCCTTCAAGAGGTTCCTGAGAAAAAAATCAAAGCCAAAAAAATGCGTGAAGAAGTTTGTGGAGTACTGCGATGTGAATAATGACAAGTCTATTTCTGTGCAAGAATTGATGGGCTGCCTGGGGGTCACCAAGGAAGAGGCCAAAGGGAGCGCCAGGAAGCGGCACAGTAAGAGCTGTCCCTGACCGTCTCATGAGCCTCTCTGCAGTGTGGTGGGGTTTGCTTTGCAGACCACACACGATGTCTGTGTGGTCTGAGAGGCTAGGGAGCAAAACAGGCCGTCCACGTCCAAGCACCATCCATCTGGAGATAGGCCATCATGACCAGGCTACCACCAGCAGGGTCAGGACTACAGGCAGGAGCTGGGCTGTGTAGGGTCCCAAGCACGTTGGCCTTCAGATGCCTGAAGGGCAGATCTGGGTGCTGTCATGTGTCACCGGCCGGCCCTGTGCATGGGTTCCAGCCCGGCCCAGTGCGGGGCCAGTCTGTGTGCCACCAGCTGACCTTGTGCACAGGCTGCAACCCAGGTCAGCATGGGGCCAGTCTGAGTGTCATCGGCTGGCCTTGTGCATGGGTTCCAGCCCGGCCCAGCGTGGGACCCGTGCGAGCAGCCCCAGCAGAACATTTGCTGAGATGTCTTTTGATTTCCTGGCTTCTGGTACCAAGAGTTGATTGTGGAGCCAAGCAAGCTGCAACTGTTAACCACCTCAATCTCTTCTCTATCTGTCATGGTGCTGCTAATGGGCCCAGTGGTGAGAATCTGTCTTCTTGATGTTGAGCTTCAATCCATATAGAAAGCGATAGTCTTTGACCTTGTGCAGCAAGAGCACTTCAGGTCCTCCTCAGTTTCAGCAAGCAAGGATGTGTCATTTGCATAATGCAGGGTGTTTTTCAGTCTTTCTCTAATCCTGGTGATACATATGTATATATACTTTCAAGACGACACACACACACACACACACACACACACTCTTCATGAACAATGTTGAAGTAATTACACACTGTTTTGAATTTCGACTTTACAGACCAACAGACACAACAAGATACAATTCTGGACAATTAATTTGACCTAAATTTACACTATTACAAATATTGTGAAAGAGCTATCACTCCCTGAAAATAGTGATAAAACCCTAGGATGAAGTATTTCTGAAAAATTTTAGGAAAAAACTCAAGAAAGATTACTACACACCCTTATGATTTGCTGATGACCAGGGCACAGAGACCTAGCGACTAGTAAGTAGTCGTTTCTGACCCAGTTATGCTCCCAGCCATCTTGTGAAGCTGACTTTCCTCCCATGAGCTGCAGGCCAGGTGTCCCCGCCTCATGCCCTCACCATCTGTTGGATCATCTGACCCAGATGCCATAAGCTCCACTGCCCTGGACTTTGTGGAGGGGGATAGAAGGATGCGACTTGGCCCGTCTCTCTCGTGACCTCACACTGAAGTATGTCTATGGGCATGACATCTCTGCAAATTCATCTTGATAATTTACTTTCTTGTCTATTAAAGTTAACAAAATCACAGGCTATTATTATTAGTCCAACAACACATTGCAGTGGGTAACTGCTGCCCAGGGCCTCTTCTAAAGCACTAAGGACCTGGGATATCTGCTTAGAGACTACCAAGGTCTCTAATGTTTTCAATTGCCTCATCTGTATCTGGAAGGTAGACAATGAATAAGGAAGACCAAAGAAAGGGTGAGAGACATAAGGCAGAGTTGTGACAGGAGGGGCAGGGCTTCTACCAGACAGGAGTGCAGGGAGTGAGGTATGGGTGCGAGGGCTGTGGCAGGAGTGGGGCAAATGGAGCAGGGTGGGTGGCATGAGACAGGGGTACAAGCAGTTCGTTCCAGGACTTGAGGACCAAGCAGGAGAGCAGTGGGAAGGGGTGCAGAGTGCGTGGACCCCTGACCTTTTCTGCACACCCCACTCTTGCTCTGATGAAGGAGTTGTCAGGAAGGTACCGCTTAGAGGGTAGAAGTGGATGAAGGTGCTGGTGGCTGCATGCACGTGGGTGGAGGATGGGTCAGTGTTGGAGCAAGGAGAGATTTCGGAGGCTGGTGAAAAGTGCAGGGGAGACCGTTAGTCTGGGTGCAGGCCAGCAGTGATGTGGTGGGAATTCTGTGTTCTGCAAAAGTTGTCAGCTGTCGTCAACGCCAGCTCATGCTGACCCCCTTCATGTCACAGCAGAGTCAACGCCGTGGATTTCCCACGGCTTATCTACCACATTCAGAGCTTGTCCTTAAGGTAACTTTGGCTGGGTTTGCACCGTTACCCTTTCAGCTAGTAGTCAAAGGCTTCACCCTTGACACCACTCAAAGGGCCTCAAGAGCAAGCTGTGGTGTTGCAGACTGAAGGTAAAGTATTTTTATAATTGTTAAGAATGAGATAGACACCAAGAATGTAGGAGGAGAGCAGAGATAAAAAACAGGTACCAGCAGTTCTCCACTGAAGCACCTGAGCTTCTCTGTACCTTTATTGAAAATTATCAGAAAGTAATTCACAAAGAGAATTCAATGCAAATGAAGTCAAGCTCTTTCTATTGAAAACCTTCCCCTTGACTCAGGAGGGAGGGGTCAGCAAATGCAAGGATCTGGTAAACCCTTAAGGATTGTCCTGGTGCCTCAGGGTGAATTTGGTCCTGAACCTCCCCCACATCCTGAAATAGCTTTCCGTTTATTACAAGTATTTGGTACTGGTTTCCTCATACGGTGGGGTTTTGTGTGGGGTAGAGGGAGGCTGGGTTCGCACATCCTGGGCAAGAAGATTCTTTTGGGGACAGTGAGAAGTTCAGGGTTGGGGGCGGGGTCTTCAGTTTGAGATGCCTGTGAATGGTTCAGCGGAGTGCAGAGTTGAATCTCAGTGTTAGGTGTCAGGATTGATGTTCCCCCTGGGGATTCTGGAGAGAAATCCTGGTGTTACCTGTACAGAGACATAAAGACCTGAGGGAGGGGACAGAGGGGACCAGGCTGGATCTCCTGGGAGGGAGGGAGATAGAAGAGCAAGGGCTGAAGGAGGTAGCTTCACAGGTCAGAAGAGAGCCAAGGGTCAGATGGGGACCAGGAGCTTGAAGGAATGGGGGTGCAGTGGCCACAGGTGGACCGGAGTGTATGGATCAGTGGCTGTGGTCTATGAAAAGCGAAGGTCTAGAGTTCTGGCTGAGATGGGCATCTGGAGTGGAGGAAGGAAAGTAGAAGCAGGGCATGGCCAGCACGGCGTGACCTTGAGGCCCACCAGAGTACCCTGCCTCGTCCTTGTCCTCCTTCCACACCACCGGTCACCAGAGTCTGCCCAGTGCCTCTCCCCCAGGCTGCAGCTTCCCTCCCAGGTTTGGGAAAGCACATCCTGTGGATCCACTTTGCCATTAATTCTCTTCTGACTTTGGACTGTGGGGGCAGAGCTCAGCTGGGGGGGTCTCTGAGACCTTGACCGTGGCCGTTAGAGGTCACTGCGTCAGCTTCCTCCCGCGGAGCATGCTGGGCTCCGAGTGCTCACCTTGATGAGCAGGGAGCACTTGGCCACTGAGGCCCCTTTGTGTTGAACCTAATACGTTGCTTTCTCCTGGTTCTAACACATCGGGCGAATGGGCACGTCCCGGGCATGCGTAGGGATGTGCTCCGTGTTCAGGGATGTCCCTGGGGTTGGGGAAGGGTGAGGCCTTCTTCTCTAGAGGAGCGGGCCTGGTGTGGCCATCTCGCATGGTGCCTTCAGAGGCCACTGTTTGCCCCGTGGATGGGTTCACCTGCTAGCAGGTCCCCTACATTGCAGGAAAGCCCAGCTAAGCGAGCAGCACCCCTCCTTTGACACCTTTTCTCCTTCCCTCTCCCGACAGCCCCGAGAGGAAATGCAGAAAGCCAGACTCTTCGACAGGTGAGTCTCGCTGAAGGAAGCCTTTGCTGCCTTAACACAGGTACAGCACGCCAGCTGGGGTGCACTTGGGGTGCACAGTACCCCCCCCAGGACAGAAACCCCCAGGGGAGCTCGTGGTGCATACAGCACTTGAGGCCAGCGAAGTCACGTGCGGTGGCTCTCGGGGACGTGTGCGCTCCGGAGCCCTAATGTGTATTTACGATTTGACATTTCAGTGACTTTATTCCTTTAGAAAACTGTCCAAGTGCCAGTGCTGTTGGGAGGAGGTGCATCTCCTCACCCTCTGAGGAGTTGGCAGGGCCAGGAGGGTGCCAGGCGCCCTGAGTCTCCCCACCTCCTGTTGAGAATCACAAGACAGGGTGTCAGGCACCCTGGGTCTCCCCACCTCCCGTTGGAACTCACAATACAGGGTGCCAGGCGCCCTGAGAGCATGTCCACGTCCTGCTGTGTGTTGGCAGCGACGTGGCGTCTCACCACCCTCCACTCTGAGACCTGTCAGAGGGGGAAGATTTCAGGCCCTTGACCTTGACCTCCCGGTCCCCCGCAGTCCGGTTGAAGCCTTCTTGGCAGCACCAGCTCGCTGTCTGCTCTCCCTGGTGTTAGGGGTGACCGATGTCTCCAAGGTCACCCTGCCTTTGTCGGGTTGGGATTGGGACTTCCGGCACCTAGCCCGGCCACCTGAGGCCTGTGTGTTGGAAGAGGCATGGGGCCGCCTCTTTGTTTGGAATATGTTTACGGTCTTCGCCTTTTTAATCCCACCACAAATCACTTGCACTTGGAAACAGCGGGTCTGAGAACAATTACCCCAGCTGAGCTCCAAAGACTTCCGGAGGGCGGTTTTAATTAGGCAACGGCAATTGCCGGCACACTTGTGCCACGCTTGGGCTTAATTAAGCTCAGCCCGGGGAGCAGGTCCTAGCAGGGAACGCCAGGGTTGCCCACTCCATGGACAGGCCTATGTGGACCTTCCCACACACCGAGGGGCCACTACGCAGATAGGGTCCTCTTGTGACGTTCACGTGTGCAGGCCGGCCAGCATCAGCTACCCAGACAGAATCACCAAGGCTGCGGTCTGCAGCTGGTGACAGAGGGCGGGCAGGAGGCCTGGAGAAGTCGCCCTCAGCTGACAGCAGCACCAACCGCCTCCCC
>NW_006399774.1:23300717-23303973 GCF_000299155.1 Elephantulus edwardii
CCTGCCCAGCCTCGCCTGCCCAGCCTCCCTGCCCAGCCTCGCCTGCCCAGTCTCCTCTCCCTCTTCTCCAGCCCACATCAAACTGGTGTAGACAAAGCTGAAATCCTGAGTCGAGTCTTTTTCTCTAGATATTTTGGCGCTTTATTTTTTTTAATAAAATTTTATTTTCATTGTAATTTTGCAGAACATTTACAGGGAACTTAGTTTTTTATTCATCATTGTTGCACATTTTACCCCCTTGCCCTCCCTTCCCCCTCTCCAAGTTCACTTTTTAAAAAAATCTCCATTCATGTTGCATAATTACTGGCCTCCCCCGACCCCAGTCCTCTTACTCTGGGCTGTTGTCCTATGTATAAAGCCTAATCGTACATTCCTTTTAGGCAGTTCTTTCTTTCATCTGTTCCAATGCAATGGTCATTATCTATCCACTCTTATTAAAAGAAAAAAAAAAAGCAGAGCTTCTGCAGTCACCCCAACTCCAGCTCTGGGTGACCTCATGTCAGAGCAGGGCTGTTCTCCCCTGGTTCCCAGTTCAGAAGGAGGCCCCTTCCCTAAGCGCCCTCCGTGCCCCATGGGCTTGAACTTCCAGTCTTCCTAAGGTGCCCCAGCCCGAATCTCAGGCTCTACTTCCAGGGGCAATGCTTGAAGGAAGGAGCTGTGAGTTTTCAATGAAAACCCGTGGAGGAAATGCAGGCTTCTCATGCTGTCCTCAAAAGCCAACCCCAAGAGCCCTATGTTCTCAGGGTTAGTTATTCTAAAAAGAAAATGCAAACACGTATCACATTATGTTTGTAGGATTTGGAACACTTGGAAAAACAAGTCCAAGAAACCATATAAATTATGATAGTTTATTGTTTTTTAGTCTAAGACACATTTAATTGAAAGGCTTCTGCCTTCTAAGAATGATAGTAGAAAAGCATACTTCTCAGAGGAGACAAGACATGAGGATGAGGACTAGAAAGGTTGAAAAAGATCAGGCAGGTCCTCGTAAAGTTTGAAGCCAACATTAGTGTGTTGTGGATTGTATATGATAAATCTAAGGGACTAGGTCACTCCTTAGAACGCTGGATGTGTTTCATCAGCTTGGACTATTTCAGGAAATCCTGGTGTTCTTCTGTTTGGTGGTTTTCCTTGATCTCTCCGCCAACCTGCGGGAGGAAATGACCACGGAGTCTGCAGCGCCCGCCATACTGTCCTTCTCAGTCAATGATCCCCCTGCACGTCTGCTCTCTGCTGTCCTCCCGGTGCCAGCAGGGGCCCTGAGTTTCCTGGAAGGGGAGCCTGGGCCTCACGGATGAGACAGGCTGCCTTTCTAACCCAGTGTCTTTTCTCTCTCTCTCTTTCAGCCGAGGAAGCAAGGATAAGAAGCCCGCACCCCCACAGCAGTTCCTAGACCTGTGGGGGACCCCCCACCAAACAGCTATTAAAGAGCAAAACCAAAAACACATAGTATGCGCACTTTGTAGACGCAAGATATTTAAACAGACCGTTTTAATCTGTGAAAATGAAATGGCCGAGTTAAAAACCAAAGTAACCACATACAATGTATGTGCTTCCTTGGACCTTTGAATCCGCCCCTGGGGAATGGGTTTGCCCCAGTACACACCACCACAGGCCCAGGTCGGCATCGGGACCCCTGACGTGGGCCTGCGTCTCTGCCTGCCCCTGTCCCCTTGGCATGGGCAGACACTGTCCACCCAGTGGCTTGTTTGCGATTAGCTGTCCTCCTCTCCCAGCATCCTGGCTATCCTGGCCAGCAGGTCCAGCCTGTGTGCCGTGTGTGACACACTGTGACAGTCCACCAGGTCGGGCTGGCTTCCTGGGGTTCCTTGTTAGTTTACTGTTGGGAGCGTCTCTGAGATGCTGCTCTCACTGTGAGCTTTGTCTGTGCTGAAGGGATCTAACATCGAAGCCAGGGCTGAGGAAAGACACACGCTTCTTCGGCACTGCCGTAGACCAGCTTCTGTGTGAATTGTGCCTCTGTCTTGGTTCTGTGTGTAGCAAGCTGCATCAGGGAGACAGCAGGCTGGACCCCCTCACCCAGAAAGCCCAGTCTGGTCAGCCAATGGCCAGCCTCCCCACACGTGAGTCTCCACTGTGGCCGCTACCACCCGAGTATCCACACACAGCCCTCTCGCAGGGTGTGGTTAGGGTGTCCCGGACCCTGCTGTTGCTCTCGTTGCCAACCTGGAGCTCTCTGAGGTGTCCTGCCTCCGCGCAGTGCCTTTCGGGACTGGCCGAGGGGAGAGTCACTGGCTTGAACCGGTGCAGCCCAGGTCAGGGCCACAGTGGCCACGGGGTGAGACTGTGTGCCCCAGCTGCCACTCCCAAGCCCTGCCCCTGAAAGCTGCAGCCGTTCTGTCAGCTAAGGTTCCTGACGGAGAAACCTGCCAAGCAGTCCTGTAGGATGGTGTCCGTCCGCGACCGTGCACGGAAATGTGTCATGGGGTTTCTCCCTTATTTAAACTGTGTGGAGGGCAGAGGGCACTTTTGGCACCACCAACACAAGCACCAATTACATGTCACCATCATGTAAGGAACAGTTATGATCCAAATTTATTTGGTAACCTTTTATACTTCTAAACCTTGAATTTAATCATCTTCTTTAGATTAAAATACAATATGCTATCAATGCTGTATGTAGTCTTTTCTTTCCAGATACACATGGAGTTTGAGAGTTGCTTCATTTGAGAGGGTGTTCGTCACGCCACGAGAAGGCAAAGGCCGTGCTGCTGGGGCCAGGAGTCTGAATCTTGGTTCCACTACTTCCTGGCTGTGTGACCAGGGCTCGTCACCTGTGAGGCGTAGAAAGTGGCCTTGTGACATAACAGGACTTGATAGACGCACGATGCACATGCTGTGTGCAAGCCTGTCTGCCTCAGGGATGGATACTGTTGAGTTGTTGGTGTTTGGGGCAACAGCAAGGAAACAAAGTGTGCTTGTTTTGATCAGCACTGACGCTGTTCTCGTGAGTGCTGCTGTCGCAAAGCTCAGCACTGCTAGTGAAGGAGAAGCCCACAGAGTGCACCGCCCAGGGCCCCCACAGGATCAGGGCCAGGATCAGAGCCCACAGAGTGCACCGCCCAGGGCCCCCACAGGATCAGAGCCCACAGAGTGCACCGCCCAGGGTCCCCACAGAAGTCAGGGCCAGGATCAGAGCCCACAGAGTGCACCGCCCAGGGCCCCCACAGGATCAGAACCAGGATCAGAATCCACAGAGTGCACCGCCCAGGGCCCCCACAGAAGTCAGGGCCAG
>NW_006399774.1:23305103-23325912 GCF_000299155.1 Elephantulus edwardii
GAGGAGAGAGTTTTCAAAGTAAAAGGTTTCCGCCTTTTTGAGTCAATGTGAAGGCATGACATAAATGTCAAGTGAACAAGTAAATCATGCTTCCTCAGAAAGAAGAAGAGGACAGAAGGCTGAGTCCAGGGCTTACGATGGTGATGATGAGGGTGGGAGTCACGGTGAAGATGGTGAGGATGAGAGTCCTGGTGGAGATGAGCGTCGTTGTCATGGTGAAGATGGTGAGGGAAATAGTTGTGGTGAAGATGAGGGTGGTTGTCATGGTGAGGATGGTGAGGATGATGGTCGTGGTGAAGATGAGCGTGGCAGTTAGGGTGAAGATGGTGAGGAAAATGGGCAAGGGTGAGGTCGTGACAACAGCAGTGATGATGACAGTGGTGATGGTGATGAAGCGATATACTGGTGACGATAAGGGTCAGGAAGCTGATGTGGTGATGATGGTGATGGTGGGAATGGGATAATGGTGACAGTGATGACGGTGATGGCAATAGTGGTGGTGATGATGGCGATTGTCGTGAGGATGGTTCTGGTGATATAAGTGGTAATGGTGACAGTGATGGCAGAAATGGTGACTAATGATGATGGAGATGATGATGTGATTGTTAGAATGATGATGACTTTTCCCCTCAGTACAGCACATCTCTGCCTGGAGCACAATTTGTAAAGTGTTTTGAACTGATTAACTATTGAATCATTTTGTTATTTTCTCATTCTGAAGAGTTTTATCAGCTGTCCTTCTTTTAATGTTTGTACTATAAAAAGCCACCCCAAAATTCACCGAGGTTATGCATTGTTTTACTGAGGTCTTAACTTCCTACAGAAGGAAGGTCCAGGAGAAGGCATTAGAGGTCACTGGCCCTTCGCTGATTAGTACATATTGTTGCTGTTGAGTACCATCAAGACAGAACTGACCCACAGCCGACCCTCCAGAGGGTTTTCAGTGGCAGTTAATTGCACAGGAGGAGGGTCTTCTGGAGAGCAGCTGGTAGATTCAAACCAAGTACCTTCAGAATTGCAGTGCTGTTTCTTAACTCTAGGCCACCAGAGGGGATTTTTCTGAATTAACAAGAAGGTAAATTGTGTAGTGACACAGTGGCTACCACGAAGGGCTGAAGCAGCGTAGTGGCTGTGAGGACGGTGCGGCACTAATTAGGATTGCATTCTGTTGGTCATGGGGTCGCTGTGAGTCTGAGCTGACTCGGTGACACGTCCAAACAACACTGATAAGACAGACAGACAGACAGACAGACATCACTGTCATCGTACTCCAGCCTTCTTAGGGACTCTTTGTTGCTGTTGGCTGCTGTGGAGTTAGACCGTAATTCATGATGACCCTGTGTAATGAGAGAACATGGACCAGCCCTGCCTTGTCCCCAGTGTGGGTGGGACTGGTCAATGTCACTGTCAGTTGTCCACATGGCTTATCACTGTCTGGGTTTTGGAAGTGGACCTCACAGTCCATCTCCATCTGGAAGCCTCTCTGAAACCTGACCAATATTCTATCAACATTCAAGCATCCATCACCAGATGGCTGGTGGCTGCACAGGAGGTGAACTTCTGCCTGAGGACAAGGACTCTGCTACGGAGCCAGCCAATAAACCCGTGGCTGGTCAGGCTGTCCTGCCTCCTGTCAACCCTGCAGGATGGAGGAGACCTGCCACATGGGGTTTCAAGGCACTCTGACAGTTTTAACAGGGTCCAAGAAGCACAACGCACACTCTCGTTTTCAAGATTCCATAGCATCTAGACATGGGAGGGCCGCTCAAACACTAAGACACTATTGTGTGAATGGACGGTGCAGAAGCACTGAGTGTAAAAATAAATAAAATCTGTGATAAAAGTAAGTTTCCCGCTTCATTTCTTTTACCTACACTTAATCACTGCTATTTTTTTATTGTCATGATATATCTGCCTGGAAAAAAAAATGTCTTTGCTCAGTCTTTCAGTACGAATGAGTCTACACATCATGCCATCAGTTCTACTTTTCTTTTAAGCTGAAGAATGCACGTTTTATTTTCAGAAATTGTACCTTGTTGATCTCAGAGGACACTGAACAAATGTCAGTGATGCTATTCAGCCCAGTCACAAAGGACTAAAACCCTGCAGACTCATAGAACCACCTTGACCTCACAGTTAAAGTCAAAGACATCCTCCCTGATTAAGTGCATTTATTTTCCCCTCAAAAAAATATTTAATACTGTCTCTTATTTAGACCACCAGTGCTCTCTACTTGATACCAGTGACATTTAAAGAAAAAAACAAAAACACAAAAACCAAAACCACCTTTTTTGACTTGTACTTTGTGTTCTGACTGTGACCCAGGAATTCTATTTAAACAAATTGGCAGGTGGGGGAGAGGGGGAGTGCTGCCTTTCACATTCTTCAGGTTCTCAAGCCTCAAGCACTGTAAGAGACTTTAGCTTTCTATTAAATGATGAATGTGCTCACATTTTACTGGGGTGTCTTTTTTGAGACTTAGAGGAGAAGGCTGTACCCTTTCTTGAAGAAATGCAGATTGGCTGTTTAAAGGCACATCATTCATTTAAATAAAACCTAGAAAGAACAACCCTTTTAAAACCCCAGCTGCTTAAATGTAGACATTGGAAATATCTTGTGTTATATAGTCTCAGGTGACCAGCACACATTCTGTTATCAGTTGGCTGCATTTTCAATCCATGAATCTCTGCCTTTCACACGTCTTCCCTTTGGACACAGATGGCCATGGCCTTGCGGCCCAGCGGGCTTCTGCGGGCAGCTCCTCTCCCCCTCCTGGATGGGGTCACCTTCCCCAGAGCTGACAGTGTACAAAAAACTCTGGTGGTTAAAACCAACCAACCAAACAGACAAAACCCAAAAGCATTGGTGACGGTCTTGCTGACCCTTCTCTCTCTCCTGCCGTCAGATACTCTTTGAAACGGGTCCCCATTTCTAGCACCCGTAAGATGATATGATGTATGTGATGAAAGCGAATGAAGGAGGGAGGAGGCAGCGGGCCGTTTCTGTAGAGGAAGCAGTAGGACACGAGTTCAGAAGCGATTCAGGAGCGGTGTGTGCTTACTCCTCACTTGTGGCTGCTACCTTGTGACCTTGGCCACGTTGTGGAAGCTCTCTGCCTTGTCCTGTCCATTGAGAACTGTGTTGTCTCTCACAGGGTTATGTTCAGTGGAAGCTTCACTGTCCTCTTCTTAATGTGTCTATCACTCGTTACCCCGTCCTCCTTGTAGTGAAGTCCTCTGTGGGACCAACTGCTTGTCCTTCGTCCTCTGTTGCGTGGGAACATCATGACCTAATGACACCTGGTCACTTTCCTTCCTTGACTTTGGCAGAACTTGTTCACCGTTTTAAGCATCACCTTCAGTTATCTTTGGTCCTCCAGCCCTTCTTCTGTACCGTGACCCTTACTCCAATCACTCCCTCCCAAAGGAAGGAATGCAGGAGATTTACCCATCAACTGTGGAGTTCCACATTCCCCCCGAAGAAACCCACACCACTCATCCCATTCTAACTCCCTCTTCTCCCTTGGGGGTTAAGACCGCTCATCCCTCATTCATGAGAGGGCCAGATCCAGCCCAGACCTGTTCTACTTTGCGTCCCTGTCATTCCCCTCTCACTCAGCATAGTTGTTGGGTGCCATTGGGAAACCTCAAGGCACTGGCTCGGCGGCTCCTCTTGGCACCTGATAGGCTGCTTTAACTTCTGACCAGGGCCACTCCCCAAGCTGTGGTCGGTGCCTTTAGGTCACCCGATCCCACATGAACTTGCTGGTAATTTACAGAGAGTTTTGGGCCTGACAGATGTTCGATAAATGCAATCCAAACTCAGTTTAACTAGAGTGAAGCTTTATTAGGAAATTTGCAAAATGCCAGGCCTGGACAAAGAAGCAGGCTGGCACTCCCTCTGTAGCACACAGAAAGGTTTCACCTCCCAGCAACTCCATCCCTCCCCCCACCCCCTCCTCATTAACTGAGCACTATGGTGTGTATACGCCTCCTCACAAAACCCGAGTCTTACCGCCTCTGTTACAAGCCTTCCCCTTTCCCTCCTGTCCCTTTGCACACCCATTCCAAGGCCTGTGGTCTGATGTGTCAGATAATTGGTTTTATTTCCTTTGGGCCAACTCTTGATCCCTTATCAAGTCTTTGTTCTCATTTATCCTGAAGATATTGTTATAGATCATGAGTCCACTGAACAGTGCCCTGCCCTGTCCTGAGCTGGTCTCTTCGTCTCCAACACACCTACCCCATTATACCAGTTACTATGTCAATCCGTCATTCAGGGTCTTCCTCTCCTGCACAGTCCTTCCGCCCTTCCGAGCATATGTTTCTCCAAGAACTAGTCTTTCTTAGCAACATGCCCAAAGTATGTGAGACAGAGCTTCAAAATCATTGCCTCCAAGGAGCGTGCTGGCTTCACTCTCTCCAGAACAGACTTGTTTCTTCTCTCGGTAGTCGATGGTCTGGTCAATACTCTTCTCCAGCTCCACAACTCAAAGGCATCAATTCTTCTTCTGTCATCCTTAGTTATTGTCCAGTACTCTGATGCATAGCAAATAATTGCAAAGGCCATGGCCTGGATCAGGTGCACCTTAGTCTCCAGACTGACATCATTACTCTTTAGTACTCTGGAGAGGTTCCTGACAGCAGATTTTCAAATGCAATTCATCTTTTAATTTCCTGACTGCTGGTGCCAAGATTGTAGAGCCGAGCAAGCAGAAATTGTTAACAAGCTCAGTCTCCTCTCCATCTAGCATGGTGTTGCCAATTTGCCCAATGGTGAGAATCTTCGTTTTCTTGATGTTGAGCTTCAATACTTGACTGCAGTACTTGACTTTCTGCAGCAAACACTTCAGGTCCTCCCAATTTTCAACAAGTAAGGTTGTGTCACCTGCATAGTACAGGTTGTTGATGAGTCTTCCTCCAATTCTGATGCCACATTCCTCCTTATAAAGTCCATCCCTCTAAATGATCTGCTCCATTTGTAGATTGAAAAAGTGTGGAGAAAAGACATACCCCTGATGTACTCCTTTCCGGATTTTCCATGCAGTGTTTCCTTGCTTAGCTCTGATAATTGCTTTCTGGTTCAAGTATTCTGGTATTAGTCCCTGTGCACCACAAAGCACACGTAGATTGTTGTTGTTATTGGGTATCATCAAGTCCAGTACAACTCATAGCAACCATCTGAACAAAAAATCTGAACCCTGTTTTACCCTGTGCCATCCAAACACTTCCTGACACACAAGAGCCCACTGGAGCAGTCACCATGTCAATCCATATAGTTGAAGGTCTTCCTCTCCTTCCCTGACCCTCCACTTTTCCCAGCATCATGTCCTTCTCCAAGGAACAGCCCCTCCTAGCAACACGCCCAAAGTATGTGAGGCAAAGCCTCATCATCCCTGCCTCCAAAGAGCACTCTGGCTGCATTCTCTCCAGGGCATAATCTGTTTGTTCTCTTGGCCGTCCATGGAATGCTCATTGCTCTTCTCCAGCAGCACAGCTCAAAGGTGTCAATTCCTTTCCTGTCATACTTTATCAAGTTCTCAGATGCATAACAAGTAATCTGAAAGACTATAGTGTGAATCAGATTCACCTTAGTCTTCAAACTGACATCACTATTCCGCAATAATTTGGAGAGGTCCCTAATTGCAGACTTTCTCAGTGCAATGTGTCTTATTTCCTGACTGCTGGTACAAAGGGTGTTAATTGTGGATCCAAACAAGATGAAGCTGTTGACAATTTCAATCTTCTCTCCATCCATCATGACTCTGACTACTGGTCCAGTGGTAAGAATCTTTGTTTTCTTGTTACTGAGACACAATCCATACTGAAGGCTGCATTCTTTGATCTTTTGCAACAAGTGCTTCAAGTCCTCCTCACTTTCAGCAAGCAAAATTGTGTCATCTCCATAACACAGGTTATTGATGAGTCTCCCTCCAATCCTGATGTCACACGCCTCCTCCGAGTCCTGCTTCTCGTATAATTTGCTCAGCATACAGATTGAATAGGTATAGAGACAGAATACAACCCTGATGCGTGTCCTTCCCAATTTTAAATCATGCAGTAATGAAGCAGGAAGTAGAAGCTGCATTGAAGGCATTGGCAAAAAATAAGGCCCCAGAAATCGAAGGGATAACAATGGACTTGTTTCAATTAACAGATGCAGCTCTGAATTGGTTCTAACTTGATGGTGTAAGAAATAAACTTTAGACTGTCCTTTTTCAGGGTTCGTGGTCACCCATTATTATTACTGCACCTTTGTTGCATTGTTCGATCAATTTCTGACTACAGAAGTTAAAACTGAGGAGGACCTGAATTGCTTGCTGCAGAAGGTCAAGGATTGTAGTCATCAGTATGGATTGAAGGTCAACATCAAGAAGACAAAGGTTCTCACCATTGGGCCAATTAGTAGCACCATGATGGATGGAAAAGAGATTGAGCTTGTTAACAATTACAGCTTGCTTGGCTTCTCAATCAAGTCTCTTGACACCAGCAGTCAGGAAATTAAAAGACAAATTGCATTGGCAAATTTGTTGTCAGGGACCTTTCCAGAGTACCGAGAAGCAACAGTGTCAGTCTAGAGACTACAGTGCACCTGATTCAGGCCATGGTCTTGGCAATTAATTGCTATGCATCAGAGAGCTGGATCATGACTAAGGAGGATAGAAGAATTGATGCCTGCAAGGTGTGGTGCTTGAGAAAAGTCTTGAACATACCATGGATTGCCAAGAAAACAAATAGGCCTATAGTGACCCTATGACCGTGTCCTATCCAGTGGCATCCTCACACTTCCTGATACATTAGAGCCCACTGTTACAGTCACTGTGTCAATCCACTTGGTTCCTCTCTTTCACCAGTCCTCTACCTTTACCAAACATTCTATCCCTCTCCAAGGAATAGCCCCTTCTAGTAACAGGCCCAAAGTATGTGAGGTGAAGCTTCATCTTTGCCCAAGAGCACTCGGGATGCACCCTCTCCAAGGCATATGCATTTGTTCTTTTGGTGGTCTGTGGGATATTCATCGCTCTTCTTCAACACCACAGCTCAAAGGTGTCAATTCTTCTTCTGTCATCCTTATTCATTGTCCAGCTCTCCCCTGGAAAGCGAAATACCATGGTCTGAGTCAGACACATCGTAGTCCTCAAACTGGCATCATTACTTCTCAATAACTTGGAAAGGTCCCTAACTGCAGACTTTCCCCATGTGATACATCTCTGGATTTCCTGACTCCTGGTCCCAAGGGTGTTAATTGTGGATCTGAGTAAGATGAAGTTGTTGTCAGTTTCAATCTTTTCTCCATCTATCATGATGCTGACTACCGGTCCAGTGGTCCAGTGATAAGAATCTTTATCTTCTTGACTTTGAGGTGCAATCCATACTGAAGGCTGTATTTTTTATCTTCTTCAACAAGTATTTCAAGTCCTCCTACATGCTTTAAAATAAAGAGAATGAAGATAAGAGATCATAGCTACAGACAGGTTCTTCTATAATGCTTGAACTCTATGACATACCGGGGAACTCTGAATCTGACTTTCCTGGTGCTGGTCTCCTCCTACAAGATTATAGTGTTGGAGACACGTGGAGGGCTGCTGAGTCACAGCTGACTTTACAGACATGGGAGTGAGTTTTTAGGTTTGTTGTTGTTTTTGTTACGCTCAAAAAGAGGAACTTTGGTGGTTTAGTGTGTTATGTGCTGTTTACCAAAAGGTCAGTGACTTGAATCCAGTGCCCCTCCATAGGAGAACGATGCAAAGTCTGCTTCCTTTAAGATTCGCGGCCTTGGAGCCGCGATAAAACCATTCTCCTCTGACCTACAGCGTCATCGTGGGTCAGAGGGACTGAATGGCAAGGGATCTGGCCTGGCTTGATTTTTACTCTGGGAAAGAAACACAGTCGGTTGTTGAATGGCTTGCAGAGAGGCTGCCAGTTTGAACCCACTCGCCATGACTCAGGAGACAGGTGAGAGCCTGCCCCCATCAGGGCCGTGGGCAGCAGGCTGAAGCCTTGCCTGATCCTGAGTCATCCTCAAACCTCCATCATTCTCAGCACGATATCCCCCGTTCCCCAGCCTCTTCGGAATCCAGCTTGAACCTGAGGACATTCATAGTCATTAAGAAGTAAGAAATGATAAAGTGTTGGAAGTTCAAATGAGTTTATGGAGTGAAATATTGTTGAGAAGAGAAAATATAAACCAATAGATATCAGAGTGGTGTTTGTGTCTTCATCAGTAAGAGCCGATAGAAATCCCAGAGAAGGGAATGCATAAAAAGAGGGTTGACCACAAACAATAGTAAGTTGGATGTGTAAACAAAACCAACTGATTGAAATGAAACAATGCCAACAATCCTTCAGAGATTCCTAGAATGCCTTGATTTCTTTCTTCTTATGTAATTTACTTTTAAAAACGAAACAAAACCCACTGCTGCCGTGTTGAATCCAACTCATAGCAACTCTTCATTTTCCAAAGTTGTAAACCTTGACAGAAGTAAACTGGCTCACCTTTCTCCTAAGAAGCTGCTCATGGATTCAAACCACTGACCTTTTGATTAGCAGCCCAGTGCATAGTCCACTATCAGGCATCCTTGGAGTTTGGCTCTGAGTTACTCTTAAAATGGGTTTAATAAAGAGCCACGCCCAGTCTACAAAAGACACACATGCGCCTAGGTAGTTTCTAATGAAAAATGGAAGAAGCCAGTGTACATTTCCAAATGAATAGCAGACTTCAACAGAACAGAAAAATTCAACTACTACAGAGATGGCTGTTCCTTTATAGTTTTCTATTTTAAAGCTGTAAATAAAACCCAACACTGTAATATTTTCTACTTCGTTCCTATGACAATTATCCTTTGAAGATTTGTCTGACAGAGAAAGCAAAAGATATTGCTTTATTTGAGTAAGCACATTGGTGACTAAGGAGATAGCAAAATTTTGGTTTTCTTTCTTTAAACATTTTTAGATGGTAACCAAAAGCTTTTGGTCTGCATTTCATTACATAAAGACCAAATTTTCTATGTCATTTGTTCTTATCAATTACATAGATTAGGGGTACAGCTGGTGAAAGCTTACTAGACTTGAATGTTCATGATTTTAACATGTTGACATGCCAGTGACTGTTGACACCCGAGGCTATCTGTGATCTCATGAGTTAGTGCGTTTTTTGCCTCAGTATTTCCCTGAGAAAGCAGTTCTGCAAAGAGACCTCTCCAAAGCATTGAGGAGTATTGATGTCAGTTTGAGGACAAAGGTACATCTGATTCAGGCCATGGTCTTTCTGATCACTTGCTATGCATCTGAGAGCTAGAAAATGAATAGGGATTACAAAAGGAGAATTGATGCCTTTGTGCTATTGTATTGTAAAAGTACAGAACATCCAATGGACTGACTGCCTACAGAACAAACAAATATATCCTGGAGAGGGTGCAGCCAGAGTGTTCCTTGGCTCAAAGATGATGAGGCTTCACTTTACATACTTCAGGCATGTTGCTAGGAGGGGCTGTTCCTTGGATACTTGGAACGGTAGAGTGGAAGCAAAGGAGAGGATGACCTTCAACCAGGTGGACTGACGTGGTGACTGCCGGGCTCTGATTTGTCAGGAAATGTGAAGACGGTACAGGAGAGGACAGCGTTCAGCTCTGCTGCTCACAGGGTCGCTCTGCGTGGTACTCAACTCAATGGTACCTAACACATAACAACAACATTTCCCTAAGCATTTTTTTACTGGATGATCAAACTGTGTGCCTTTCTTTAAAACCAACAGCAAAAATCAGGTTGTTGTTTTGTGTTGTTGAGTTGCCTGCAACTCATAGCGACCCTATGTACAACAGCCCTAAACCCTGCCCTATCCTGTGCCAATCTTATTGTCTCTGACACACCTTCTCCCATTACCACAGTGACTAAATCAATCCACCTCATAGAGGGTCTTCCTCTCCTGCGCTGTTCCTCTACCCTTCCAAGCATTCTGTCTCCTTCCAAGGACTGGTCCCTCCTTGCAACTTGCTCAAAGTATGTCAGACAAGGTTTCAGAATCCTTGACTCTAAGGAGCAGCCTGGTTTTACCCTCTCTAGGATGAATCTGTTTGTTCTCCTAGCAGTCCATCAAGTAGCCTTGGTTTTAGGGCTCCATTCCTTTTGGGATCTCATAGGTCTGAGTCTTAGCCAGTAAAGGCAGATCTGTACGGTGTGGCGGGTATGGAGCCCTGGTCACGTAGAGGTTAAATTCTCAGCTGCCAGCAGAAAGTCTGGCCATTTGATCCCAGCAGAGAAGAGACCCAGTGATTTGCTCTGGTGCACATAACTACTGAAGAAGCTTTCCAGAAGTTCCCCCTGCATCACTGGATTGTCAAGAATCAAGTTCTCGTCCTTGGCACGCAGCAACTATCAAGACAGGGGCTTAACTAGCTTGTTGTATAAACGAACCAGAGCAACCCCAAACTACTGCCAGAGTGGTAAAACTTCTCCATAAGGTTTTTACAACATTTTAAAAAAAAATATTGTGTTGCATACAGTAATTCATATATGTTGTGTTTCAGTCATGTGTATTGTGTTCTATGTGCTCTTTTATTTATATTGTGTATTATACAATCAAAACAACTTACCCTCCAACATCCATCTGCTACAAATTGGAGGCAACTGACTAACATCAGTTTTAGGACTAAAGTGCGTCTGATTGAGGTTTTCCGATCACTTGCTATGCATCTGAGAGATAGACAATGAATAAGGGTGACACAAAAAGAATTGACGTCTTTGAGCTGTGGAGCTGGAGAAGAGCACTGAACATCCCATGGACGGCCAGGAGAACAGAGATGTCTTGGAGAGGATGCAGCCGGAGTGCTCTTTGGAGGCAAGAATGATGAGGCTTTGCTTCACATACTTTGTTCATGTTGCTAGGCGAGGCTATTCTTTGGAGAGGGACATGATCTTCGGAAGAGTGGAGGGCCAGGGAAGGGGAGGAAGACCCTCAACTACATGGATTAACATGGTGACTACTCTCGTGTGTCAGGAAGTATGTGAATGACACAGGATAGAACAAGGTTCAAGTCTTTTGTTCTCAGGATCGCTATGAGTTGTATTCCACTAGATGGCACCTAACAACTAACGTCATACAATCGTCTTTATGGGAACAGAGTACCTCATCTTTATCCTTTAGAAGATCTGGTGGAACAAAACAAAGGCATGTCAGTTAACATCCCAATGTTTAATCCATGTCCTACTAAGACTTCTATTGCACAGGCAGCTGTCTTCAGAAAAAAAAAAAAAAAAACACTTAATGCCTCATATTTGTTGTTTTTGTTATATGCCATCGAGTTGCTTGCAACTTATAGTGACCCTATGTACAAGAGCCCTAAACACCGTTCTATCCTGTGCCAACCTCGCCCGTCTCAAACACATTCATTCCCACCACTCCGCTCACAGAATCGATCCATCTCATTGAGGGTCTTCCTTTCCTTCGCCACCTCTCCACTCTCCCAAACATGATGTCCCTCCGTAAGGACCAGTCCTTCCTTGCAACATGCCCAAAATATGTCAGACGAAGCTTCAGAATCCTTGACTCCAAGGAGCATTCCGGCTTCACCTTCTCCAGGACAAACCTGTTTGTTCTCCTAGCAGTCCATGGTATATTCAACACTCTTCTCCAGCACCACAGTTCAAAGGCATCAATTCTTTTTCTATCATCCCTATTCACTGTCCAACTCTCTGATGCATAACACGTAATGGTGAAGACTATAGCCCGGATCAGGCGCATCTTAGTCTCCAAGTAAACCCCAAATCCCTCATTGCTGTAGCATCAGAACCAACTCACAGCTAAGTCTCCCACCCGTTTTCTACAAGGAGCACATTGCACAGGAGCTGATTGTCTAGCTTTCCCCCACAGAACTCTGTGGATCTGAACTGCCAGAGAGACACTGACCTGGGGTTAGTAATACAGCTACCTTCAGACCAAGACACCAGTGCTCCTTCGGTTAAAAATAGTCATGGTTATTTAGATTCACGGGCTACTTTTATTCATGGTCCAGCTTTCAGACACATAGGAAACAATTGAATGGCTTGGATCAGGCACACTTGGTTTTTAAACTGATGCCATTGCTTTTAGTACTTGGGGGTCCTCAACCGTAAACTTTCCCAATCACACAACCCGTGGCTTCTTCACTGTCGCTCTCATGGGTGTTGACGGTGGATCTGAGGAAGTGTGATTCTGCGTTATCCTCACAGTCTGTGCTTGAGCCCACTTTTGCAATCACTGTGTCAAACCATTGTTGTTGTTAAGTGCCGTGGAGTCATAGACAACTCGTAGCAACCCTACGAACGAAAGACCTGAACACTTGTATAACTTTCATTGTTTCTCCTTGTTCATAGGGTTTCTGGAAGTGGATGCCACTCCTGCATCAAGCTTGTTTTAATTGGGGAGCATCACCAAACACTGTCCACCATGGGTAACCATTACCACATTTGACATATTAATGTCACAGGGCTCAACATCACAGCAACCATGAGTTACCTCTGTACAGCAAATGGACAGACCAGTACTATACCACTTAAAAGAATGCTTGACCAAAAACAATTAAAACCAGGCCTGCGGGCCGCAGATTAAAATCACCCCCTTTTGGCTTGATAGCATTTCTTTCTGTTCACTAGGCCAACTGATCTCTCTCTATGTGTGTCAAACCATTATTTGACTTGAATCTGTATTTTTTTTATGTTTGAATAATGGTAATATTGCAAAACCAAGTCAAGATTTTAGACAAAGCATCCAAAAACATTGCTATGGTTTTTCCTTGGACACAATCACGGGCGATTATAAAAGTAGATCATACATAAAGCACATATGTTTTTAGCTAAAGGCAGCAGTCCTTTTAAAGGGACACCCCCGGCAATCCAATGAGCAGTAGAATTTAAGTACATTAAACTCATGGCAATGCTGAAGACCATGATGACTTGTTCAGTAGAGTCACCCCTGACTTCAATTTCCTGGTGCTCCCCACCTCGGCCACCTCTGCTTCCCCCGAAAGCTTCTCTCTGTTCATAATTAAAGGTGCCCAAATTGCTGCTGTATTTTCCATCAGGAGGATTATAAATTTGTCTGGCGTCCCTTTTTGATCTTGCTGTAGATTTTTTGGGTGGTGAACCTGAAGTTGTAACTTCACGGGTTCTCTTTTGTCCCAACTCAACCTTCCAGGATAATGGTACTGTGCTCTTATAAGATGGGGAAATGTGGAAGAGAGTCTTGATTAAAACATTGATATTATTTGTAATTTTCAATGCAACAACTTTAATCTTGTTCTCTTCTGTCTTTACGGCATCTCCTGTTTTCCCCTGGAGAGCCGAGTGGAATTGTCTGATATAAACCTGCAGGCCTCATGCAAAGTACTGAAGCCTGATTTTGAAATCTCAGAGCTTTTCTGCATTCATTTGGCTCTTAAGAAGTGTGGAAGCTTCCGACCCGACTGGAGAAAGCTATGTAACAGACCTTCCACATAACTGAAGTGCAGCGAAGGCTCTTCATGGCCGGCATTTCCTCCAGTTTCTGCTTCTGGTGGGAGAGGCCTGTGCTTCAATAACTTAGCCGTTTCCTTCCTTTTGTCTCTAGCTCTTCCCCGTCACCACAAAATGAACTCCTCTCTGCTGACAGTTTCAGTGCCTCCAACTGTATGTCCAGACCCTCTACTGGGGTAGTCAAGGAGCTGAGGTTAAGAAGAGACTGCTCACAGAAATAAGTCACAAATTTTGTAAAAAGAGCATTTTTTGAGAAGAGGGCCACTGCCTCGCGAGTGCCCTGTGGGAGCCTGTCCACACAGCTGGGCTCTGAGGACTGAAGGTCTCCTCCAGGTCAGCCTGCTCGGCCACCAACTCCACACGTCGCTGCCTGCCGCTGTCTGTAGGCTGTTTAACCCTGATAGTATCTTCACCAACAGAACAAATTTTTCAGCTGTAACATCATCCAGGACCCTTTATGATTCGGTTAGTGTCAGCTCCTCTACTTCCTTTGTTAGAATGTCATCAGGCAAAGTCTTAAGTTTGGTGGAAAGGAATTTAGCTTTCACTTCTCTAACAAGATCTTCTCCCTGAAGAATCTGGCTGAACAAGCCTCCTAAAGCCCTTTGCACCCATCTTAAATATACTTAATAGGGCATTAGTCACTCAGTTAATTCTGCAGAGGCACCTGTTCCCAGGAGCTGGGGTACTGTGTCTTGGGGAAGATTTTCTCCAGTGGAGAACTGAGGTAGTTCCTTAATTGTTTGGCATCAAATAGATACCTTTTCATCCTCACAGAGGTCGAATTGTGCATTGATAGCTGAATAAGCCAGTTCTGGAAAATGCGTGAAGAATTTTGGAAGAAGCTGAGATGTTAATCTTATCTTTTTTAAAAAATTAATTTTAATGAAAGTTTAGAGAGACTTTAGATTTCTATTCATTCATGTTGCACTTTTTTCCCTGCCTACCCTTCCCCCCACCCCCCGGTTTGCTCTTCTCTTTGAAAAGTAAAAGAAAAATTCTTTCATTGTTATAAAATCCCTCCCCCCATGTCCACTCCACTATGCAGTCTACATTCTGGACTCCTGTCATGACAATAATATCTAATCATGTATCCCTTTTAAATAGTTCTCTCCCTCATCTGTTTCAATGCAGTATATATTATTTATCTCCTCTTTCTCAGTCTCCCCTCAACCTCAAAATGTCAGTGCCATTTTACAACAGTGGCACTATTCAATATTTGTCCTTTTGTGACTAAGATATTTCACTCCACATAATGTCCTCCAGGGTCACCCATTTTGAATAATATTTCATGAGTTCCTTGTTTTTCAATGCAGCATAGTATTCCATTGTGTGAATATACCACAACTTCTCTATCCATTCGTTTGTTGATGGGCACTTAGGTTGTTTCCAACTCTTTTCTGTTGTGAACAAAGCTGCAATAAACATGGATGTGCATATATCTGCTTGGGTGGTGGCTATGGTCTCTTTAGGGTATATTCCTAGCAGTAGAATTGCTGGGTCAAATGGTATTTCTATTTGTAACTTTTTGAGCAAGTGCCATACCACCTTCTACAATGGTTGCACCGTTTTACACTCCTACCAACAGTGAATAATTAATTATTCCAATTTCTCCACAACCTTGCCAGCATTTGATGTTTGCTGTTCTGTTAAATTTTGCTATTCTTACTGGGCTGAAATGATATCTCATCGTTGTTTTAATTTGCATCTGTCTTAGAGCTAGGGATTTTGAACATTTCTTCACCACAGCAAGATAAAGGAAAACAACCCAATTGAAAAAATGGGCACAGGATATGGACACTTCACCCAAGAAGACATTCAGATGGCAAACAAACACATGAAGAAATGTTCACAATCCCTGTTGATGCTCTTAAATGAGGTCACCCATCTGACATGCTCCTGCTCTGTGCTCGGGGTCTCACCAGGCACGAGCACTCCCACTCGTTTATCTTTAAAATCATGATCCGTGCTCCACCTTCTGGGATGCTCTGAGCATACCGTTCTTATTGCGAGGTGCTGTGCAGTCAGTTCTGACCCAGCAGAACCTCTTATCTAACAGAACAGAACACTGCTCGCTGCTATGCCATCCTCACAGCTGCTGAGGTTTGGACCCTTTGTGACACCTGCTGTGCCAGGTGATGCCACTGGGGACTTGCCTTTTCCACAGACCGTCTACTTTACAAGCCTGATTCTTTCTTGTTTCTGATAACATGTCCAAAAGATATGAGACGAAGTCTTACTTTCCTCATTCCTAAAGACCATTCTTTTGAAAAAACAAATCCTCACAACTGAACCGATCAGCAATGAAAATGGGAAAAATACTCAAGCCTTCAAAGATTAACTTGAAGCTATAATCAGCCGTTAGGGACCTCTCTAAAGTACTCAAGAGCAACGGTGTCTCTGGAGACTAAGGTGCGCCTGATACAGGCCATGGTCTTTGCAATCACTTGTTATGCATCAGAGAGTTGGACAATGACTAGGGAGGACAGAAGGAGAGTTGATGCCTTTGAGCTGTGGTGCTGGAGAAGCGTATTGAATGTACCCTGGACTGCCAAGAAAACAAACAGATTCATCCTGGAGAGTGTTAAACCAGGCTACTCCTTGGAGGCAAGGATCCTGAAACTTCGTCTGACATACTTTGGACATGTTGTAAGGAGAGACAGATCCTTGAAGAGGGACATCATGCTTGGGAGGGTGGAGGGACAGCGCAGGAGGGGAAGACCCTCTATGAGGTGGATTGATTCAGTGACTGGGGTAATCGGGTCTGTCAGAGTCCATGTGATTGGCACAGGATAGAGCAGGGTTTAGGGCTGTTGTACATAGGGTTGCTATGAGTCGCAAGTGACTCGACAACACATAACAACAACAACATAATCAGCATTTATGACAGCAACAGTCAATAAATCTAAAAGTTGGGTTTTCATTCATTCATTCTTGCATATTTTTCTCCCTCCCTCCTCCTGGCCCCCTCCCCTAGTTTACTTCAGTTTGGGTTATTGTGGGTTGTTTTGTTGTTTAGTGTGAAATACAATATATATAAACTCTGCAAGCAAACCAAGATAATGACATGTTTTCTTGAGAAGATCTACTGATAAAAAGCCCCCTAAAAGTATTTTTTAAAAATATCACTTTGAAGAACTAAGGTGTGTTTGTCCCCCATCATGGTATTTTTGGTCTCCTTGTATGCATATGAAAGCTGATAATTGAATAAGGAAGAACTGATGCGTTTGAATTATGTTTTCAGTGGAGAATACTGAGTATATCATAAACTGCCAGAAGAATGGAAATTCTGTCTTAGAAGAGGCACAGCCCTCAGCATGGAAGCTCTTTATTCCCCAGCAACATCTAGCTTAGACGGCATCCAACACTACTGAAGACCTGGGTGGATCCTTCTGTTCCTGGTTAAGCTGGGGAGGCTTGAAAGTGCAGACCATGCACTCCTAAGTCTGTCCCTTCCCTCTCTGGAGATAGTCATCAACTTCAGGCTTTGCAATGCTTATTATACTACAAGATTTCCTTAGATACAATCCCATTGAGACTCAGTAATATCTCTAACTGAAAACAACTCATTGAATGCAAGACCCAAGGCTAGCTCAAGTCAGACTCAATCTTGTATTCTCTTGTGGGTTATATCAAAAGCTACCCAGCATTATGGGATCACAAGAGAAAACAGCCAGAAGACAATGAGTTCCACATTTCACTGCCCTGGAATTCTTTAAACATGCAAATGTGGAGTGGCACTCATTGACAGCTATAATTGTTTTAAAATGTGACTTTGCATTTGGTTAGCATCAATCATGTATGTAAAACGTGAAGCATAAGGCTTTGGTTATCACATGTGTCCTAACGTATATTTTTCTTAGGTTTATTTTCATGTTTCAGTGTTCTTCTGAAAGTCTTCATATATTGCTAAGATCCTGAGGTGAAACCATAAAGGCTGCCGCCTACGGCCGTGACATTTCATTGAAACACTTGAGTGAAGGCAGAGCAGAAGGATTGGAAGCAGACAGGACAGCTGCAGATGAAGCTCGGCTGATGGCAAACCAAATTAAGCCAAAATCATCAGCTTTTCTTCAATTTGTTCTACAGACTCTACAGTCTCGTGAACAGAGAGAATTCTCATTGGATCCCAAGAGAAAACATTGCAATTAGTGCTCTTTCAAATAGATGAAAGGGATTAGCAATGGAAGATGTCTATTAGGTAAGTTTATCCGTTTTCCTATTGTTCTGGTTTGCATCCGTAAAAAAAAGTTTTCCATCTCTCATATGTTCATTCCATGGGCAGAATAAATGTGGCTAGACATTATGTGTAGTCATGCGTCCTTAAATGGAATATTCTTTGGAAAAGTGTGTTCACAAAGGCTTGATTGAAGTGATAGGTTATCTTTCCGAGGTTTTTGTATGTGTAGAGAAGGAGGACAAGAGCATGAGGACCCTATTTTAATTTACTGAAGACCTTTGACTGTGCTCTGCACTGCAGGAAGAATGACAGTCCATCTTAGAGGAAATGCAATCAGAATGTCCTTAGAAGTTAGAATGAGAGACTTAGCTCACTTACTGTGGACCTGTCATCAGGAGAAAACAAATCCTGAGAAGGAGGCATCGTGGTTAACAATGGTTCCTCAAGGACCAGGAGAGAGCCAGGTGATGGGATGTCACAGTAGAAGCAGTGATGGGCCACGAAGATGACCCAGGCAGGGCAGCATTTTCTTCTGTCACCAGGAGGCAGAGGAGACTCATCAGCACCCACCACCGACGACAGCAACAAGATGAGGAAGGAGACCAGGCTGTGCCACCTTGTTCGTGAACTCTGGACACAGGCAGACCTCAGCAGCAATAAGCAGTTAAGCCCATTTTTCTCTCCTGGGAGGGACTGAATTTCTTTCCCCAAGCCCTCATGCCTGACAGTGTAATTCCATTTAGAAGCTAGTTTTTTTGGTTTTGTTTTGTGTTTTTTTTGTTATGTTAATAAGATCACATCAGTTTTGGATGTGTCTTAACCTACTCATTGTTGTTATGTGCTGTTCAGTCACCTGCGACTCATAGTGACCCTATGTACAGCAGCTCTGAATCCTGCCCTAACTTGAACCAGTCTCACTGAGTCTGACAGGCTGACCCCATTTCCACCTGTTATTGTGTCAATCTATCTCATCTAAGGTCTTCTTTCCTGTACTGACCCTTCACTCTTCCAACCATGTTGTGCTTCTCCAAGGACTGGTCCCTCCTGGCAATATGCCCAAATTATGTCAGACAGAGCTTCAAAATCTTTGCCCAAGGACCAACTTAGTTGTACATTCTTCAGGGAAAAGGTGTTTGTTCTCTTGGTAGTCCAGTACTCTTCTCCAGCATCACAACTCCTAGTCATTGTGAGATCTCTAAAGCATAGCAAATAATTGCAAAGATCATGGCCTAGTTATGGCACACCTTAGTCTCCAGACAGACATCATTGCTCTTCAGCACTCTGGAGAGGTCCCTGAGCACAGATTTTCCCAATTCAATTCATCTTTTGATTTCCTCATCACTGGGCCAAGAGTATTGATTTTGGAATCGAGCAAAGTGAAATCGTTAACAACTTTCATCTCTTCTCCATCTACCGTGATGCTGCCAACTGGCCCAGTAGTGAGAATCTCTGTTTTATTAACGTTCAGCTTCAATCCATATTGAAGACTGCAGCCCTTGACCTTCTGGAGCACACACTTCAGGCCGTCCTCATTTTTGGCAAGCAAGATTGTGTTATCTGCACAAAGCAGACTGTTGATGAGTCTTGCTCCAATTCTGATGCTACATTCCTACTCATAAAATTCAGCTTCCTGAAGTAGATTGAAAAGGTATGGGGGCAGGATGCTTCCCTGACACGCTCCTTTCCCAGTTTTGAACCATGCATTATTTCCTTGGTCTGTTCTGACACCAGCTTCCTAGTCCAACTATAGGTTTCACATAAACAAAATCAGCTTTTTGGAATTATCATTTTTTCTCACTGTTAGCCGTAATTTATTGTGATCCAAACAGTCCAATGCCTTTGATAGACATTCTTCTAATATTCTCTGCTCTCACCCAAAATCCAGTTGACATTGACTTTGATATTCCTAGCGCCATGGCTTCTTTTAAACCCAGCTGTATTTCTGATAGTTCTCTGTCAATGGATTGTTCTAGTCACTTCAGTCAACCAACCTAATCATCACTGGTTTAAAATTAGGACAGATTAGACAGCAACAGATTTGAAAATTGGGCAAGACAGTATGTGACGGTCTTCCAGGACTGGCACATCTTGTAGGCTGTAGACAATGCCACCTTGCCCTTATGTCCAGTCTCCTGAAGACTATCAATATCTGCTCTTCAGAGCTCGCACTTGTGATGTTTACATTCCAGCAGCCCAAGGTGTGTGAGATACCCCGGGACGTGGAGTTGGAAGAGAAGGACAGACATTCCTTCAAGAATGTGGATGTACGGTAGACTCAAGGGGCTCCCTATGGAGGCCTCCTGGATCGAGTGGCTGGCAACTTTGACAGAGCACAGAGGTCTCACTTTGGTTGCTACTGTTGTTGTTGTTAGCTGCCATCGAGTCGAGTATGACTCATAGTGATCCTATGAACAAAAGATCTGAGCCCTGGTATCTCGCGCCATCCTCACACTTTCTGTCAGCAAGACCCCTTGGCAGCAGTCACCCCATCGACCTACCTGGCTGGGGGTCTTCCTCTCTCTCACCAGCCTTCTGCCCTTCATGTCCTTCTCTTAGGAATAGCCCTTCTTAGCAACATGCCCAAGGAATGTGAGGAGAAGTCTCATCATTTCTGCCTCCAAAGAGCACTCTGGCAGCACCTTTCCAAGACATATCTGTTTTCTTGACCACCAATGGGATGTTCAGTGCTCTCCTCCAGCATCACAACTCAGAGGCACTACTTCTTCTTCTGTCATCCTTTTGATTGTCCTGCTCTCAGATGTATAGCAAGTGGTTGCAAAGACTATGGCCTGAATCAGACATCCCTTAGTGTTCAAACTTTTGTATTTAAATGTAGGTTGATTAGGTATTATTGGCATGACAAGGGTCTAAAATAAGAGCTGCATAGTAAAGTGGTGTGTGTGGAGGGGGGCGGGTGGGGTGTATGACAAGGAAAGAACTTTCTCCCAAAGAAAAAAGCTATTGGGGCCAGGGGGTGTTGAGGGGTGGGGGGTGGGGAAGTGGGGGAGCAGAAAGGAAAATATGCAACAATCAACGATTGGAAACCCAAGTTCTTTATAAACTTTCATTAGAATCTTAATTAAAATAGTCTAAAAGTATTATATTTTAGGGCATTATTTTTATCGTAGGAGTATGCAATGAG
>NW_006399774.1:23326132-23331969 GCF_000299155.1 Elephantulus edwardii
TTAATTAAAACTTTTTTTTTAAGAAGTAGATTGGGCCCTTGGGCCCGTTGTTAATTGTGTTTGAGGAGAAAATTATTCTATGTGGTACAACATTTGTATGTCAGTTTGCTTCACTGAGATAACACGGGGTTGCTGTGATACTGAAATCTATTCCACTGTGTGTGAAATGTCATAACGGTTAGCCATGGTGGTCAGGTTTTGCTGGAGCTCCCTGATTAAGACAGACTAGGAAACAGGCATTAGAAAATGCTACGAACACTAAAGAAAGAGGATAGTTATAGTAGTGTACTGGTAGAGCCCAGGTTGGAACTCAGCTGAAATGAGGAAAAATGGTAACAAACGTGGTTTAATAATTGGAACATGGAATGTATATAGCTTGAATGTTGAAAACTGGAAATTGTTAAAAATGGGAGTGTAAAGGATGAATACTGACATCCTAAGCATTAGTGAGATGTGATGGACCAGCTCTGGCCACTTTGACTCAAATCATGTTACACTCTGCAGGGGATGAAAAACAGAAGAAGACCGGTGCTGCATTCATAATAAAAAAGTCAGTTTCAGGTTCTGTCCTGAAATGCAGTGTTGTGAGTGATGGGACAATTTCCGTACGCATACAGGGGGACACTTGGGTGTTAGCAGCATACTTCTCTGCCGTCTAGGCCACCAGAGCTCTTTCATGTCACGCAAGAATCTATTCACACAAACTAAACGGTACTGGAACAGTGATGCCTAAAGAATTTGAATTGTGAAACTGAGCATCACATGCAAGCAAAATATTGCTGAAGATCATTTAACAATGGCTAAAAGAATGCATAGATAGGGAATTGCCAAAAGTTAAAGCGGGATTTAGAAGAGGTTGTGGCACTAGGGATATAATTGCTAATGTTAGATAGATGGTTGAAAGTAAAGAATATCAGAAAAGTGTCTACTTGTGACACATTATTGACTATACAAAGGCATTTGACTGTATGGATCATAACAAGTTATGGCTAATATTGGGAAGAATGGGAATCCTAGAGCACTGAAAGTGAGAAGGACTTGAAGCACTTGTTGCAGAAGATCAAAGAACACAGCCTTCAATATGGACTGCATTTCAGTTGCAAAAAGACAATGACTCTTACCACTAGATCTATAGGCAACATCATGATAGATGAAGAAAAGATTGAAACTGTCAACAACTTCATCTTACTTGGATCCAAAATTAACACACTTCGTACCAGCAGTCAGGAAATCAGGCTAGAGACATATTGCCCTGGGAAAGTCTGCAGTTAGGAACCTCTCCAACTTAATGAGGAGTAATGATGCTAGTTTGAGGACTAAGGTGCATCTGATTCAGGTCATAATCTTTCCAATCACTTGCTACATGCATCTGAGACTTGGACAATGAATAAGGATAACAGAGAAATTGATGTTTTTGAGATGTAGCGCTGGAGAAGGGTGCTGAATGTCCCATGCACTGTCAAAAGAACAACTGTGTCTGGGAGAGGGTGCAGCCGGAGTGCTCTTTGGAGTCATAGATGATGAAGTTTAGCCTCACATACTTGGGACATTTTGCTAGGAGGAGCTGAGAGTTGGAGAGGGACATCACGCTCAGAAAGGTGGAAGCTCAGTGAAAGAGAGGAAGACCCTCCGCCAGGTGAGTTATCACACCGACTGCCGTAGTGTGTCAGGAAGTGCGAGGACGGCACAAGACAGTACGGGGTTCAGATCTACTGTTCATAGGTCGCTATGGTTCATACTCAACAGCACCTAACAACAACAATAACAACCTAAGAAAACATCTGCTAGAATGGTGCACTTGAAATGAAAATCTAGTTCATCATGTTTGATTATATTAGAATAATTTTGATTTTGATTTGTAAGTTAAATCATATTTGAAATATAATGTTTGTTTTACTTTTTATTTTTATTTGTGTTAAAGCCTACTGATCAGACTGATACTGCATTTAACCCTTCATATGACACTGATTACAATCCAACACCATCACTCTTCTTAATGTTTCTCTGAAGAAATGTCAAATTCTAATTCTGCATGAAAATTTTTCTTATTTACCAGAGAATATAAATAGACTTCAACAATAACTTGGTTGATGCTTTAGCTGGAATTCCCTGTTTCTTTGTCTTTTGTGATTGCTGACACAGTCCTCAGAGCTTGCTGTCTAAAATTATATAAAGTTGTTGCTGTTAAGTGCTGTCAAGTAGACTATGACCCATAGAGATCTTAAGAACAAGGAATCTAAATCTGTCCTCTCCTGGACCATCTTCATCATCCCTACCTGGGTATAGTCCAGCTCATTGCTACAGTAACTGGGTCAGATAACCTATCTTGTAGAAGGCCTTCCTCTCTCACGGACCTTCAACCTTTCCAACCAAGGATGAGGCTTTTCCCAAGGACTGACCCCTCCTAAGAGCATGCCCAGTGTTTGTGGGACCAAGTTTCACCATCCTTGTCTCCAAGAGCATCCTGATTACACTTTCTCCAAGACATATCTATTCACTCTTTTGACAGTTCATGGGATATTCAGTACTCTTCTCTGACACTACAATTCAAAGGCATTGATTCTTCTTCTGTCATCCTTACTCATTACCCAACATTCAGACACATCGGAAGTAATTTGAAAAGACCGTAACTTGGATTGAGTAAATCCCCGCCATTCACAAATTCTGTATTTGTCGACTCACTGAAATTTGTTTAATATTCCAAAATTCATTCTTCTCCTGCTCACTGTCAATACCTCCCATGCTCTCGATCCATGCTCTCTTCGTTTTCAGTCCTTGCTCGTGGTGTTCACCATCAACATTCGTTATGTTTTCTATGCTCTGTTGTGCCCTCAATGATTGCTTACTGTGGTTTCAACCAGTGCTTACAGTGCTCATGATCAATGCTCATGTGGGCATTTGCAGACACGTAGAAAAGTAAATAAGGGGAGTCACATGACAGAGCAGAACTATGATCTTGATGTGAGCACATCATCAGATCTTTCTGCAAGATCGTCCAGCAAAGATGTTCGTGGGTCCAGACAGTCAAGCTTTCCGTTTACAGCTGAGCTTTTAACTGCTATGCCAACAGACTGCAAAAAACAACACGAGGAAGTAACAAATAGAGCACCTGTATACATCTACAGAGCACTTCTGGATGTCAAAGTGTTGGCAATCTTCAAAAGAGGAGATCAAAGACTTGCTTGTCTGCTTCCTTTGTCCAAGTGACAGAGTTAACATCTGTAACATCTAGGACGGAAACTCAAGTCCTCTAACTCACTCTCAATCCCTAGATGACAACAGGAAATGAATTTTGTAGATTGCAATATTGTTGTCAAGTGCCATTTACAGCAATTTAGATTCTGAGTATATGTATTATTTTTGTAGATATACTTCTTTTAAAACAACAAAAGAGAGATGGAGATGCAAATAGAGGGAGGAGGGCCATGTGAAGATGGAGGAAGGAAGGGGCCAGGCTAACTCAGTCACAAGCCACAGAATATCTAAGGCCCAGAAACTAGGAATGATGAGGGCGGATCCTCTCCTAAGGATTTTGGGGAGACCATGTCTTGCCCATGCCCAAAGTCTGCCCTACTGGCCTCTAGAACTGTGAGAAATGTATTTTGGCTATTGTAAGCCACTTACTGAAACTTAAGTAGGGAAGTTGGTAGTATTTAGTAACAGAGGCTCATGGAAGCATATACGCATGTCTTCTTGATAGTGAGAAAGAGAAAAATTTACTTTCGACTATGGTAAGATTTTGGCAGCTTTTGTCTACCCTAAGCTCTCACTCTTGAAAAATGGTGTCAGTCCTTCTTGTGCAATATTGAGAATATCTGGAAAGATCGTGGTCCCATAAATGCACAGAAGAACAGGAACTTGACCTCCCTTGCTCCAGTCCTCTCTTGGCTGCGCCTCCAGCACTCTCAGTGTGGAGGTCAGGCCCAGAGGCTCACCTGGCCCATTTCTTATCACCTGAGCTCTTTCAGAGAACCACTGAGTCTTCAGTCAAAGCTGGGAGCCTTTTTCACTTTCATTACCCTTGTTCTTCTCATACTTCCATAAGTACAGAAGACTCTGTGATTTAATCTTCAGCTATTTGTAGAGAATGTCATTTGCCTGAGTATAAAATCATTGCAAAACCTTGTGAGTTCAGAGTTGAAATGTGTAGGGCTTTAAGCAAATTGTTTTTCCAAATATGAGGCACTGACTTTGGGCACATAGTTAAAGTTCAAAAACATTCAGCCATCAGATAACTATTACCAAGCAACCTTCAGATGAGTTTCAGGAAGAATAGAGGAATTAGAAACATATGAATTGTGATTTCCCTTAAAATCCACAGATTAAGAAGCTTGGAGATATTGCCTCACTAAATGTATTCAAGAACCTACTACAACCAAAATATTTAAGCCATAATGAAGACATTTAAGGGGAAAATCATTAATTCATTTATTAAACCCCATCTGGACTCAGCAAATAAAGAAATGTGTAGTGCGCTCATAAAAATTATTCATGGTTTAATGTGACTTAACATGAGAAACAATGAGTCAGAGCTCTCATTTCTGGACACTTTCTACCTTCATGTTGCTCTCCATATTTGGAAATGGTAACTACAGTGACATGTTCAGAGTTAATAACACAAGATGCTGACGACCCAAAAAGAAAAATAAGATGGACAATTCTTTGATATTTTTTTGACAAATAAATGTGGCTAGCTTATAGCAGTTGGATTCTGGAAGGTGGTATCTCTTGCCTTGGTGAGGACTGATGTGGACTGTTGGTTTGTTGTTCTTAATTTTTTTATTCACAATTGGGTGTAAGCTGATTGGATTTTCTGGGTTTAGCCGACAATGAGCTGTGAGCTGGAAGCCTCTTGATTTAAAGTCAACCAGGACATGGTGGGTGGGTCTTGTATTTAGAAGATGGTTTGGCCTGATTAAGTCTCCAGTTTGGAGACTCATGTGTGAAGTGGTTGGATTCTGGAAGATGATTTCTTGTCTTTGTGAGGGTTGAATGTGGACTGTGTCTGTGTGGGTGTTTTTTGGTGGTGTTTTATTTAAGTAATTTAATGAGTTATGGGCCAGAAGTCTCTTGGTTTAGAGTCAACCAAGACCTGGTGGGTGGGCCTTGTATTGAAAAGGTTGTAGGGCCTTTGGACCTGTGGCCCTTGGGCCTGATGTTAATTGTGTTTGGGATGAACATTCTTCTAAATAGTACAGAACTGGTTTGTCAATTTGTTATACTGAAGTAACTTGAGGTTGCTGTGATGCTGAACACTTTGCCACTGGTATGTCAAGTGCCATAATGGTTACCCATTGTGGCCAGTATTTGGTGAAGCTCCCAGATTGGTTCAGGTTTGGAAGCAGGCTTGGCATCTACTACCTAAACCACATGCTTCTGGAAACTCTATGAACATAGAAATATGATGATAGTTATAGTATGGGGTCGAGGTCTTTTGTTCAAAGGATCGCTATAAGTCATGCAGGACCTGAAGGCACTTAACAACAACTATAACAACAGCTTGGACTTAACTTTCATAGACTGCTTTTTCCATCAAGTTAGAGCCTGTTAGTCTGAACCAAGGGCAAACCTGCACAATGTTGTGTGTTATCCTATTTGCTACTGATTCGGCTTTGACTCATGAAGACTATGTGTATTAGAGGGAAACACTGAGCAATCTGCTTGCTTCATCATCACTAACGTTTGTTGTTGTTGTTGTTATGTGCCGTCAAGTCGCTTGTGACTCATAGCAACCCTATGTAGAACATCCCTAAACTCTGCTCTGTCCTGTGCCAATCACACCGTCTCCGATACACGCATCCCGATTACCCCAGTCACTGAATCAATCCACCTCATAG
>NW_006399774.1:23333522-23334370 GCF_000299155.1 Elephantulus edwardii
ACATTCAATACTCTTCTTCAGCACCACAGCTCAAAGGCATCAATTCTCCTTCTGTCCTCCCTAGTCGTTGTCCAACTTTCTGATGCATAACAAGTGATAGCAAAAACCATGGCCTGTAGGATAAAAATAAATCACCTAGGAAACCAGTGTAAAAAGTATGTGGATTTAGAGAACACAGACGTGGCTCAGAGAGACAGTGGCCTCAAGTGCTGTAGAGCTTGTGGGCGTGGCCAGGGATCAGGCAGGTTTCCTTGTATTCCACATGGAGTACTGTGAATAAAAACCAAAGCAACAGTACCTACCAACAAAGATGAGGTTGGTGAACACAGGGTTTTCAGGAAGCTCCTGCAACCACCAGAAGTCACCCATGTGGTTCTCAGTAGTTCATAAACCAAGACAGAGAAATGTGCTTGTCAGATGTTACATCATCCTTCATTCAATAAACAAACAAACAAAAATCTCCAGCACATAGTGAACTGGGCTGGATGGAGAGGAGTGGAAACCTGTAGAAGCCATGGACATTTTAGGTTCTCCCCATTCACCACTGAGTGAGGTCCAACTGATGATGCCTCATGTGTGTTTGAGCCTCAAGTGTGTGATCCATAGCTTTTCAAGGGCTGGGTTTTTTTCTTAAGCTTATAACCCAGGTGCCCATCAACCAACTAGTGGATACAGAAGCTGTGATATATTTACACAATTTAATACTATGCAGCACTGAAAAACAAGGAACTCATGATAAATTATACAAAATGGGTGACCATGAAGGACATTATGCTGAGTGAAATATCTCAGTCACAAAAGGACAAATACTACTTAATGCCACTGTTACAAAACAGGGCTGACATGAG
>NW_006399774.1:23335725-23349051 GCF_000299155.1 Elephantulus edwardii
GTTGCCTTCCTCAAACACACACGCCCAAGACCTCAGGCAACAGTGACCTCTCAAGGTCTCAAAAGGGCCTATAAACCAGTTCTTCCTAAAACTCTAACCCTTGAGTTTTTCTTAAGAAAGAAGAAAAATGACTCTTCCTACACATGCCCACCCAGTTAAGATAGTCTTCTCTTAAAACAAGACTAACTGCACTCTCATAGGTCATGCTTGGCAAGATCATAAGAAATAATATGAAGAAGTAAAAGATCAAATTTGAGTTTCTGAAAGCCTTCAGAGTGACAATGGGAATGAAGTGAATGGCTGAGCCCTGTCAGGAAACACATCTCTAGTATAATCAGGGTTTGCTTTAGCCTTGTTCTGAATTAAAGAAGTACCAGAAGTCAGCTTAAATTAAGCCCATAAAATTGTGTATGAAAAACTTTATCTAAGCCACTTTCCTCCATCTCCTCTAGTATATCATTAAGCAACACCTCTAAAATCCTTTTTCTTTGTAACTCACAAGTTTGTTCTCTGTAGATTTGCTCCCTTTCCTGTAGGTAACCTGAGCACTGAGGTTTGTTCCAGACCCTGAGCTTTGTCCCAGAGATAAGACCACCAGCTAAGAAAGCTAAGTTCAACCAGCCACTTCCACTGGACTCAGCCTTGCAAGTGGAAAAATACTCCCTCCCCTTAATTTGTTTGTTTTACAACTTTTGCAAACAGTTGTTAAACAATGTTGTATGTAACTTAAAATTAGTAAAGTCTAGTAACTTTAGAATGGTGCATAAGCATAGTTACTTATAACTGTTTTAGTCTTTAAGAAATAAGAAAATAAAAGCAGAACTTGAGCCTTTAACCAAAATAGAAATGTTCAAAAGTTGTAAATCTAGTAAATTTAAAATGTTGCATCAGCATGATTACTTGTATAGTAACTATTTAATGCTGTTCCTGCCTATTGGAACGTCACTAAAGTATTACTGATTCTGTGAAATCATGTGGGATAGAGGGAGGCAAGTAAGTCTGTAACACTCCTTCTTTGCTTCCTGATGTTTGTCTTCGAATTTATGTCTGCATTCCCTGTTTACCAGCAATCTTACAGTCCAGAGGTCAGAAAACATCATGAAAATGTCTTCTAACATTTCCACATTTCCATCACTCCAAAAGTTTTCTTCTGCTTTTCTTAGACTCAATCTCTATCTCCACCTCAACGCTCAGCCCTAAGAAACCACTGAGTATTCTGTCGCTGATACTCGTTTTATCTCTTCCAGAATTTCATATAAACAGAATCATTGTGTAGATTCTCTTGTCTTTAGCCTCTTTTGGTGAGCGTATTTTTGAAATGAACTCTTCTTTTTGTGTGCATTACTAGTTCTTTTATATTGTTGGACTGTGGTATGTTGCAGGAATATACCACACTCGATTATGCATTCACTTGGATAGATAATGAATCCAAACTACACACAGTTCAACCTATCCTCAGAGAGAGAGGTACAGCTACCCCTTCTGGGTGGGTTTAGTATTTACATATATTATTAGTGATTCTGTTGGAAAAAAAAATAATCTCATCTTCATTTATTAATTTATTCTATCATCCACTCATATAAAAGTATTATTTATTTTTAAGCTGGGAAAAATAATAGGATATTTACATGTTAGTGGAAATAATCCAACCAAGAGCTAAGTCCCTTTGGTTTCTTCAGGAAATCGGAAAATCTTTTTCACTGTTAGCCACCAAGCCTTTCTTCATGTCTTTTTATTATTATTATTGGTTTGCTTCAAAGTTCATATGCATTCTCTTTCACACTCTTCTTCATTCCCATTGTGTTCCATACAATCATTCCCATGTATTAAGTTTTATGAAATTAATCACTATTAGAACTTGTCCATCATTACCTGTCTTTTTGTCCAGGTCCTTCCCAATTACTTATCCCCTCCCTTACACTCAAAGGTCGTTAAATGGAAATAGATCAAAATCAGCTTTCTCCGAAGGAGTCTCTGGGTAGATTGAAATCTCCAGCCTTTCAGTTAGAATCTGAGAAAGTTGACCATTTTCACCACCTAGGTGTGAAAAGAATGATAAACTTTCTTTATTTAATTCAGAAATCAGCTTTGCACAATGATGTAGTAGAACTTTTTTTCTATTATTTTTATTCATTGTTGTACATTCCCCCTCTCCCAAGCCCACCCCATAATGCACCCCTTGTTCCAAATTGTTGTCATACACATAATGTCTAATCATATATTTCTTTTAGACAGTTCTTACCATTATTTGTTCTAATACAGTGTTCATTATCTATCCACTCTTTTCCCATTCTCTCTCCAACCCACCATCCATCTGTCCTATTTTATAACTCTGGAGTTATACAGTATTTGTGCTTTTGTGACTGAGATATTTCACTCAACATAAGGTCTTCCAGGTTCCCCCATGTTGCGTAATGTTTTATGAGTTCTTTGTTTTTCAGTGCTGTGTAATATTTCATTGTGTGAATGTGCCATCGATTTTCTACCCATTTGTTGTTGTTGGACACTTGGACTGCTTCCATCTCTTTGCTATTGTGAATAGCACAGTACTAAACATCGTTATTAGGTGCTGTTGAGGCGAGTACAAGATAGAGAACCTATGAACAAAAGATCTGAACCTTGTTCTATCCTGCACCATCCTTATACTTCCTAAGACGCAAGAGCACATTGCAGCAGTCACCCTGTCAATCCTGTTGAGAGTCTTCCTCTCCTTCATGGACCCTCCACTCTTCCCAGCGTCATGTCCTTCTCCAAGGAATAGTCCCTGCTAGCAACATACCCAAAGTATGTGAGGCAAGACCTTATCATTCTTGCCTCCAAAGAGCACTCTGGCTGTACCGTCTCTGAGACATAGCTATTTGTTCTCTTAGCCATGGGATGCTCAGTACTCTTCTCCAATACCAGAGATCTAAGGCATCTATCTATTCATTCCCTGTCATCCTTATCAATGGTCCAGCTCTCAGATGCATAGCAAATAATTGGAAAATCTATGGCATGAATCAGACACACCTTAGTCCTCAAATTGACACCACTACTCCTGTTTGGAGTTACTACTCAATTATTACTCAATAGTTTGGAGAGGTCCTTAACTGCAGATTCTCCCAATGCAGTGCGTTTCCTTATTTCCTGACTGATGGATGGTACCAGGTATGTTTACTGTGAATCCAAGTGAGGTCAAGCTGTTGACAGTTTCAATCTCCTCTCTATCCATCATGCTATTGCCAGTTAGCCCAGTGGTAAGAATCTTGGTTTTCTTGACATTGAGATGCAATCCATACCAAAGACTGCATTCCTTCATCCTGGGCAACAAATACTTCAAGTCCTCTTCATTTTCATCAAGCAAGGTTGTGTTGTTGTGTCACCTGCATAATACAAGTTATCTTATTTTTTATTTTATATTCATTTATTTACAAAGTTTGTATACATTGTTTTTCACACGGAATCTTTCTTATTTCCTTCATCCCACCTCCAACCTATCAACACACGTTATTGATGAGTCTCCCTCCAATCTGATGTCACACTCCTCCTCATAGAATCCAGCTTCTCAGATAATTTGCTCAGCATAAAGATTGAATAAATATAGAGAGAATACAACCCTGGTGCTCTTCCTTTCCAATTCCTAACCATGCAGTGTTCCCCTGCTCTGTTGACACAACAGCCTCCTGGTCCAGGTATAGGCTTGGCATGAGCACAATCAAGTGGTCTGGGATTTCCATTCTTCTCAATGCCAGTCACATCTTGTTATGAGCCACACAGTCAAATGCCTTTGCATAGTGTTATTTTGCCTGGTGTTAACTGTGTTTAAAGAGAACATTTTTCTAAGTTGTATAGCACTTGTTTGTCAGTTTGCTGTACTGAGCTAACTTAGGGTTACAGTGAGACTGAAATCTGTTCCACTGGTGTGTTAAATGAAATAAGGATTACCAATGATGGACAGGTTTTGGTGGAGCTCCCTGATTAAGACAGACTAGGAAGCAAAGTGGACTGTGGGTTTCCTTTTTACCCTGTTTGAGAAGATTTTTGTGCACAGGGATTTGATTCTTAGAAGGTCCCATTCATCTGTTTTAATTTCTCCTAGTGGTAGGCTTTTCATTATGTTTTAAAGTCTGTTCATGACGTAGATTAGGGCTTCTAGAATTGATCCAACTTTTCTCTAGGTGTCTGTCCCTGTACCAGTACCATGCTGTCTTGACCACCAAAACTGTATAATAGGACTTGAGATCAGCAAGTGTAATGCTTCCTGTAACTTGGTTCTCTTTTTCAGCTGTGTTCTGCTTTTTGGGAGATGCTTTCCATTCCAGGAAAAATTGGAAATTGCCTTTTCCATGTTTTTGAAAAATGGAATTGGTATCTATGTTAAGATTGTATTGGACTTGTAGATTGCCTTTGGTAGAATTGTCATTTTCATGATAGTGGGTCTTCTTACCCATGTCTCACACACTTCTGAGACAAAGGAGGACAATAAACGTCAAGAGAGAAGTTGTCAGCAGGAGGGTGTTTCTGCACTGTGTATAGAACAGAGTTCTGTACAAAAATGATGTCAATTATAGAACAGAATTCAGGTCTTTTGCGCAAAACTTACTGTCAGTCATATTCGACTTGATGACACTTAACCACTGCTGAATTAAACTAGTGCTGTTATATCTGGAGGAACACTCTTCTACTTTGTAAATCACTCTTTATCAATGTGCTATACTAAGTAACCTGCTTTGCTATGATGGTGAACCTTGTACCATTGGGGTATCAAATACCAGAATGGCTTCCCATTGCAGACAGTGTTTGGTGGAGCTCCCAGTTGTAAAACAGGTTTAGAAGCAGGAGTGGCATCCACTTTCTAAACCACATGCCTCTGGAAACTCTATGAACTTGGAATTGATGGTAGTTATAGAAAGGCATTAGGTCTTTTGCTCATAGAGTCCCTATGAGTCGCACTTGACTCAATGATAACAACAAACAACAATCCTTCTTTACGAAACGTCCTTCCACTTCCCTTAAACTTAGCTCCTGTGTTACTGACAACTCTGGTGCCTCACCCTGATATGCAATTATTCATGTCTTGTAAAATAGCATCACATTAAAATACAATAACGAAACGTGCAGAGAGCTGGAATAAGAGAACAAAGAAAGAACTCACTCAGCATTTCTCAAACTGAAGAACTGAAAAACAAATTTAAGCCTTGAGTTGCAATACTGAGAGATGTTATAAGCAAAATTATGAATGAGCCAGGGAACATCAAAAGAAGATGAAAGGAATATACAGAGTCACTGTACCAAAAAGAATTGGTCAACACGGAAATATTTCAGAAAGTATCATATGATCACGAACCAATGATAATGAAGGAAGAATCTCAACCTGCCCTGAAAGAACTGACAAAAAGTAAGGACAGGAGGAAGACTCATCAGCAATCATAGATGCTCCTCACATAGATAGCTGCCCCAGCTCCTGACGTGGGGTCAGAAAATCAAGGTGACACTGATGCCCCTTTGCTGTCATTGGAGAGCAGGGAAATGGCTTCATCCTTTCCACAGAATTCCATTCAGAATCTTCCTTTCCACCTGGCAGCACTGGGAGGTAATGAGGTTGCAGGCCATAGAGTAGGCTGAGTCACAAGGCAGTGTTGCCTTCAATCAGCAGGCTAGGGGATGCAAAGACCCCCAAATCAGATCTCAGAGATGATAATAAAGCAGTGGCTTCATGGGATGCCTGTATCAGCTGTAAGAGATCACTGTCGATGTGACCAGATGGCTTAAAATTAAAAACTCATCCTCACAGTACTGGAGGCCAGAGCACCATCATCAGGTGGCACAGGGCTCTGCATGGGAATCTTGAGGGGACAATCCTTCCTTGGTCCTTCCAGTCCCTGGTGGCCTCAGACCTTCCTTGACGTACAGACACATCTGTATAACCTCTGCTATCATCTCCACATGTCACCAGCACTCTAGGTCTCTGTCTCTTCTGTTTATGTGGACCTACTCAGCTGGGATTAGGACCCAACATATTCTTTCATTGCCGTGTGAATGTAACTGGCAACATCTGCATGGACACTAACCTCAGGCCGATTTGCCTGCACCGTGTCTCATTTTTTCTGAGAAGTTGGTGGGGTGCCATTGTGTCAGTTCCAACTCATAGCAACAGGAGTCACCTTTGCTGAACCTGAAGCATCTTTATGCTCTTTGCTCGGCTTAAACTCAGTGTTGCCACGCCTGGGTCAATCCATCTTGCTAAAGTCTTCCTATTTTCCCCCATTTCATGAAGTTGTTGTTAGGAGTCACCAAGTCAACTATGACTCATAGTAACCCTGCGAACACCAGAACTGAACCTCGTCCGATCCAGTACCATTTGGTGGGGTGTGGGGGAGAGTATAACGCAGCCCATAACAGAGTTCACAAATACAGTCACCCCATGCAAATGGCAAAAGACACACTGTGCCTTCACGCAGCTGGCTCTCTGTGGAAGCCTTTCTTTTAGCTCCGGGAAGTTCTACTTGTCTGCCCTTGACTTGCCTGTGGGTGAACACAGGTTTATGGTTTCTGCAGGGCTGGCCAGTGGGGTCTGTGTTCTCATTCGCACTTGATAATTTCCTAGGACTGTGGACCCACTTGCCTCTGTGTGTCTGACTGTGTACGTGTGTGTGTACCTGACTTTGGAAAGGTGGTGGCAGGAGAAGAGCCTGGTGGGGCCGCAGGTCGCCAGCAGCTCTGAGCGGAGCATTTCCTCAGCGTCTTGCCAGCTAGAGGTGAGATGAATGCTCCTCTTGTGCCCTTTCTGACTCTCAGAGGTCCTGAGGACATCGGCTTTCTCGGTGGTTTTAAAGTTGAGGGTTTTATGGGGAGCTCTGTGAGAACAGTGCTGCTTCTCAGCCTGCCCGAATGGGATCCACATGGGCTTGGACGCACAGCAGCCCTTTCCTGCCACTCACTGGGTCTTGGCATTCATGGTTTTGCTCTCAGGGGAGCAGCCAGGGGACAGAGCAAACAGAGGAGGCAGCTGTGTCCAGGAGTAGCTCACGTCTGGGCAGGGTCCCCACGGGGCAAGCAGACGTGCTGTTCTGTGCCACTGCTGTGCCTCCCGACTCTAGAAAGTCCTTTCTATCTCACTCATAGAAAATTAGTGACAATGAGTGAATGCTATCCTCACTTTTCACCAGGAGCTATAAATCTATCCCCCAATGAGAGAAATAAATCATTAATACATACGCAGCTGGAAAAATGCTGCCACATCACAATCATTTTTTAATAAGACTTGATTTTGTTTCAGGTGAAAGGGTGAGCGGCAGATCAGGGTCATGTTTACCACTTTTTATGCACGTTTTGAGTGGCCTTAGCATTCGAGTTCTCCTCATCTCCGCTCCGAGTGTTCTGTGTCCATTATCTGTCTCTGCCTCCTCTCCCGGCCTTCTCATCTCCTCATCTGGATAACTTCGGACCTGGGGTCTCATGGAATTCCTAGTTTAATGAAGCGTATCACTAATGTTTGATGCTATTTATTTTCCAAGCCAACTCTTATTTGGCTGAAAGGCAACTTGTAGAAATAGACTCAATTCTAACTGGAAAGGTTACCTGGGGCGATGGTCTCAGCGGTTGCTTCAGTCTCTGTTTGTTAAGGAAATGTCATCCTCTCTTAAGAACTTTAATTTTGTCAAGCATCTTTCTCCTATTCTGTGCAGAACCCTCTTACTGTGTGCCTGATCACAACAGTCGGTGGGGGTGACTGGACACCAGCTAGTTATTCGGATCTCAGGCTAGAAAGAGGTTCAGGTGGGCTGTTACTCCCAGGGACGAGTGTCTTCCAGGGCTTTTGCTCTTCTTCAGTCTCTTTCACTCCTTAAAAATAGAGACAAATACTGATTTCTCAGATGACCTTGCCCTTGCTTTTAACGCCACCACACTGTTCTTCAAACAAGTGTGTAGGGCATTATCTTCGTGAACTGTTGCTCATGTTAGGTGCTGGCGATTCGAGTACGACCCATAGTAACCCTGTGACCACAGATCTGAACCCTGTCCCATCTTGCACCATCCACACACTTCTTGACAGGTTAGATCCTGTTGCAGCAATCACCATGTCAATCTGCGTGGCTGAGGGTCTTCCTCTTCCTTTAATGACAAACCTTTCCAGCATTATGTCCCTCTTTAAAGAATAGCCCCTCCCTGCAGCATTCCCAGAGTACGTGAGGTGAAGCCTCTGGGATGTTCAGAACTCTTCTCCAACACCACAGCTCAAAGTCATCAATTCTTCTGTCATCCTTATTCACTGTCCAGCTCTCAGATGCAGAGCAAATGATTGGAAAGACCATGGCCTGCATCAGATACACTTTAGTCCTCAAACTGGCATCATTACTCTGCAATGATTTGGAGAGGTTTTTAACTGTAGGTTTTTCCAGTATATGTTCCCTAATTTCCTGACTGCTGGTTTCAAGAGTGTTAATTGTGGCTCCAAGTAAGATGAAACTGTTTACAATTTCAGTCTCTTCTCCATCTGTCGTGATTCTACCTATCAATCCACTGGCATTGAGATCAATCAATATTGAAGGTTGCATTCTTTGATCTTCTGCAACAAGTGCTTCAGGTCCTCCTCACTTTCAGCAAGGTTGTATTATCTGTGCAATGCTAGATATAGCTGAATCTCCTTCTGGTCTGGATGCCACACTCCTCTTCATAGATTCCAGCTTTTCAACTAATTTATCAGCATTCAAATTGAACAAGTATGGAGAAAGAATACAACACTGACACACTTCCTCCTTCACTTTAAACCATGTAGTGTTCCCTTCCTTCATTAGCACAACAGCCTCCTGGTCTAAGGTACAGATTTCGCATAAGCATGACTAAGTGCTCTGGGATTCCCATTCTTTTCAATGTTAACCATAACTTGTGATGATCCACACGGTCAAATTCCTTTGCATAGTTAATAAAGTGTAAATAGACATTGTTTTGGTATTCTTTACTTGCAGCCAAGATTCATCCAAAATCAGCAATGATATCCCTGGTGCCACGGCCTCTTCTAAATCCTGCTTGAACTTCTGGAAGTTCCCTGTCTATGTACTGTTCTAGCCATTTTTGAATGATCTTCAGCAGTATTTTGTTTGCATGTGCTATTAATGATATTGTTCAATAATTTGCACATACAGTTGGATCATGGTTCTTGGGAATGGGAATATATATGGACTATCTCCAATCCACTGGGAGACAGCTGCCCTCCAAATTTCCTGGCATAGACTGGTGATCGCATTCAGGGATGCATCAATTAACCGGAACAAGTCAATTGATGTCCCATCAATTCCCAGGGTCTTATATTTGCCATTGCCTTCCGTGCAGCTTCCACTTCCTCCTCCATTATAATTGGTTCCTATTCACATGACATTTCTTGAAATTTTTCAGTGCCAGTCACTTCTTTTTGGTACAGTAATTCTGTGTATTCCTTCCATCTTCTTTTGATGCTTCTGGGTCATTCAAGATATTGCCCATGGTATTTCAATATTGCAATTCCAGGCTTACATTAGGTTTTCAGTTCTCTCAGCTTGAGAAGAGCAAGTTATTCCCTTTTTATTCTAGAATCCCAGCTCTCTGCACATTTCATTAAAATACTTTGCTTTGTCTTTTTGAAGTGATCTTGGTCATTTCCAGTTCAGGTGTTTTACTTTGGCATGTTTTCCCTTTTTGTTTATTTATTTTTGGCTTCTTCTATTTTTGATTCTCTGGTGGACAGTGTTGGCTGGAGCTTCACGACTAAAACAAGCCTGGAAGCAGGAGCGGCATCCATTTTCGAAATGGCTTGCCTCCAGAAACTCTATGTACGAACAGTGCTCAGGTCTTTTGTTCATAGGGTTGCTATGAGTCAACTACGACTCAACGACACCTAACAACAACAACAACAAAAACAACAGCAGCAGTGCAATCTTTACAGTTTCTTCTCACATCCATTTTAGTTTTTCTTCCATCTTTGTCTTTGTAATGACCTTTTGCTTTCTTCATGGATGATATCCTTCATATCATACCACAACTCATCGGGTCTTCTAATCGTTGGTGTTCAACGCATCAAATCTATTCTTACGATGATTTTGAAATTCAGATGGAATAGATTCAGGGTCATATTTTGGTTCTCATGGACATTTTAAAACTTTCTTAAGAGTTATTTTGAACTTGCACATGAGCAATTGATGGTCTTACTCCTGGTCGGCCCCTGACGTAGTTTTGACTGCTGATACTGAGCTTCTCCGATGATTTCTTTCACAAGTGTAGTCAATCTGGTTCATGTGCAGCCCATCACCTGAGGTCCATGTGTAAAGCTGCTGTTTGCATGTTTTAAAAAAGGTATTGGCTGGTGCCCAACACCAAAAGCCTTTACAGACACACTGAGTGCATGTTGGACCCTCACGGTGGGGTGTGTTGTAATTTAATTTGGGCTAATTCTAGAAGTTGAGAATAAAAAGTTCAAAAAGTTCAAAGTTGTTAAAAAAAAGGTATTGGCATGAATAAATGTTTAAAAATACAAAATGCAATCTTCTATTTAGAAAATAATTTCTATCACCAACCCCATATTTTGCAATTACTATTCCTTCTTCACTGTTTCTAACTTTTGCATTTCAGTCTCCAATTACACTAACACATCTTGATTGCATGTTTGATCAATTTTGGACTACAAGATTGGATAAAATTTTCAATTTCTTCTTCATTGGCTCTAGATGTAAAAGCATGTGTTTGAATAATAGTTGTATTAAATGCATGTGGATAATATCCTATCACTCATTGTATTTCAGGGTAGAACTTGAAATTGACTTTTTAACTATGAAAGCAACACCATTCTTCCTCTGTTGCTCATTCTCTTCAAAGTATACCATATAATTATCTGATTCCATGTGGCTAAACTGGTCCATCTCATCTCACTAATACCTAGTGCCAATATCTATGCATTCTACCTCATTTTTCACACCTTCTAGTTTTCCAGCATTTAAACTACATGCATTCCATATTACAATTATTAAATGATATTTGCCATTATTTTTCTTCATTTTGCTGACTTCCATTCTGGCCTCTACAACTGCTATTACAGCTATCCACCTTCCTCTACTATTCACTGGCTTTTCAGAGGTTTGCTATTTAAGAAATGAATGGTCAATCCTGCTTCCTAGTCTTTCTTAATCTGGAAGCTCTACTAAATCCAAACGCCCTTGTGCCAAACCAATGGCGTAGCTTCTAGTTGCATAGCAACCAACCAGTTACCCAGCACAGCAAACTGACAGATAAGTGCTGTATCAATTAGAACAATGTTCTCCCGAAACCCAGCAAACTAACAATTTAGTTTATAACTCTAATAACAAATCAGTGTTCACACTAGTTTTGAACCAGTTTTTAATCACAAAATCCCATCACAGGGTCCTAATAGGTTTAAATAAGAGGCTTACAGCCCACGACTTATTGTTAATTAAATCAAAATGACCAAATAGCTCCAGCCTACTGGTTAATTTAAATAAAAATAATCTCCCTTTTAGAATTCAACTGCTTCAAACAAGAGGCTCTCAAATAGGCCTCAATCAACTGAACGTTATTTGATTGTCTTTGGTGTCTTTGTGAAGTATATTACTCTAATTGAACAGGATGTTCCCTGAGATGGAGTGAAGTCTATTCTTTTTCTTTTTAAAGTTACCCCTCCTTTTTCAATAGGTTTGTGTGTAATCATTCATATACATTATATAATTACCATTGCTCTATGCAAGATTCAGCTGAAAATTATCCAAAACTGACTGGAACAGCACATCAACAGAGAACTAACAGAAGTGCAAGCTGGGTTTAGAAGAACCTGTGGTACTGGGGATATTATAGCTTATGTTAGCTCTTGGCTGAAAACAGAAAGTACCAGACTAATGTCTATCTGTGTTTCATTGACTATGCAAAGGCATTTGACTGTGTGGATCACAACAAACTATGGCTGACTCTGAGAAGAGTGGGAAACCCAGAACACTTCATAGTGCTTATGTGAAAAGTATGCTTGGACCGGGAGGTAATCATCAGAACAGATCAAGGAAACATGGCATGGTTCAAAATTGGGAAGAATGTACACCAGGGATGTGTCCTACCTCCATATCTTTTCAATCTATATGCAAAACAGATTATCTGGGAGGTGAAGCTCTATGAGGAAAAATGTCAGGATATATTTCAGTCAGCATAATACTCTCTAGTCTTTCCTGTGTTATATATTATTTTACAAAATTATTGCTCCTTAGCATTGCACAGTTTTCCATTGTGTAAATGTGCTACAATTTCTCAGAAAAAATAAATATATCACAGTGACTGGGGTAATGGGAATAGATGTGTCAGAGACAATAAGGTTGGCACAGGATAGAGCAGGGTTTAGGGCTGTTGTGTACATCGTGTTGCTATGAGTCACAGGTGACTTGAAGGAACATAACAACCACCACCATCATTTCATCACAAAAAATCATAAACATTTGGGTTGTGTTAAGTTTCTTGCTATGAAAAATAAAGCGCTGAGGACTCTCCTTCATAGGGTCGCTATGAGTCGCCTGCAACTCTACAGCACTTAACAATAACAACATTAAAAATAATGCTGCTTGGAACATAGGTGTACAAATATTCATTCATGTATTTTTCTGTTCTGATTTCCACAGGATATATTCCTAGCAGTGGAATAGATGATATAATATTTCTATGTTCAACTCTTTTGAGGAAATGCCAAACTGCTTACCATAGCACTCGATTTTACAATTTTACCAGTAGTGCATGAAAGTTCCTAATATATCCACATCCTCTCCCACATTTATTGCTTGCTGTGTTGTTGAATTTCACTAGTGCTGCTGGAGTGAGATGGTGCCTCATTGTTTGTCTGTGTTTTGTGTTGTTTTTTTTTTTTAAATTTGCATTTCTTTAATTGCTAGTGATTTTGAACTCAAGAGTTTGTTGGCTACTTGAATGTCCTCCTATGTGAAGAGTCTTCTCAGGTCTCTTACTCATTTAGTGATTGAGCTATCATTCCTGTTCTAGTAGAGTCCCTGTAGTATTTTGTAACCTTTGGAAACAAGACCCTTGTCTGAAGTACCTTTTAAGCTAGTAAATATCCTGCAATCCTACAAATGGTTTGACTAACTATATCTAGGATGGATCTTCCCAAATCAATTCCCCTCTTGATTCCCTGGCTGCTGGTACCAAGAGTGTTGATTCTGGAGCCAAACAAGCTGAAGCTGTTAACAATCTCAATCTCTTCATTATCTATCATGATGCTGCCTATTGGACCAGGGATGGGTATCTTTGTTTTCTTGATGTTGAGCTTCAATCCATATTGAAGGCTACAGGGCTACAGTCCTTGACCTTCTG
>NW_006399774.1:23350566-23351142 GCF_000299155.1 Elephantulus edwardii
CACATTCCTTCTCATAGAGCCCAACTTCCCATATGATCTGTTCTACTTATAGATTGAAAACTTATGGAGCTAGGATGCACCGTTGGCATGCACCTTTCCTGATTTAGAAACACATAGGGTTTCCTTGCTCTGTTCTGATGAATGCCTCCTGGTCCAAGTATAGATTTTGCATAAGCACAATAAAGTGTTATGGGATTCCTATGCTTCTCAGAGTTAGTTACAGTTTCTTGTGATCCACATAGTCAAATGCCTTTGAATAGCCAATGAAATATGGGTAGACATTCCTCTGATACTCTCTGCTTTCAGCTAAGATCCTTCTAATTTTGTCTATAATATCCCTAATGCCACGACTTCTTCTAAACCCAGTCTGCACATCTGGAAATTCTCTGTTGATGTGCTGTTCCAGGAGTTTTTGGATGATTTTCAGCGGGATATTGCTTCCACATGTGATAATATTCAATAATTTCCACACTCTGTCAGGCTGCTTTTTTTTTTTAATGGAAATAGATATGGATCTGTTCCAGTCAGTTAGCCAGGTGAGTGTCCGCAAGATTTTCTGGCACAATCTGCTGAGCA
>NW_006399774.1:23351718-23353883 GCF_000299155.1 Elephantulus edwardii
CTTATCTAGTCTCCACTTGTTAGTATTCAGGGCCTGAAAACTGTTCCTGAGATGGTCTTTAAATTCTCAGTATCAAACTTTGGTTCTTGTGGAACTGATTTTATTTTCTTCTTTTGCATTTAGAATTTAGAATTTTGCACTTAGAATTACATGGGGGAAATCTGCTGTTAGACACATCTCCAAAGTACTGAAGAGCAATGATGTCAGGCTACAGATTAGGGTGCACCTGAACCAGGCCATGGTCTTCACAATTACTTGCGATGTAGAGAGCTGGACAATGAGGAAGGATGATAGAAGAAGAATCGATGCCTCTGAGTTGTGGTGCTTGAGAAGAGTCTTGACTATACCATGGACTGCTAAGAGAACAAACAGGACCATCCGAAAGAGAATGAAACTTGGAAGCAAGGATTTTGACGTTCCATCTGACATACTTTGGGCATGTTGCAAGAAGGGACCAGACCTTCTAGAGGGACATCATGCTTGGAAGGGTGGGGGACAATACGAAAGAGGAGGACGCTGGATGAGATGGGTTGACTCAAATGTCTAAGTTAATGGAGTCAGTGTGTCAGGGGCAATGAAATTATCTCCAATAGAGCAGGGTTCTGAGTTGTTGTACAGTGCGTTGCTGTGAGTCAGAGTCGACTCGATGACACATACCACAGGATGGAACTGTCACTGTGCCCTGGTGGCTTGTTATGTTAGTGAACATATGTGTGCAGCCTGCAGATACAGATATACCTACACCTGTTTCTACTCACCTATGCCCTTCTACACACATACATGTTTTCATATCCACCTAAGTGACTGCTGACGTAACTTTTGACTGTCTTCATTATTGTTGAAAGTTGTGTATGTTACAATACTTATAAAAATTGAGACTCTACATGTTGAAACTGAGTTGATGGCAACTAGCAACTACAAGGCTGGCTATTTTCTCGTTTATTCTGTGCTGCAGAACATCAAGGACTATGATCTTCAAAATGGATGGAAGTTCAACATCAAGAAGACAAGATTTTCGCCACGGGGCCAGTTGGCAGCAACATGACAGATGTAGAAGAGATATACCAGTTACAGCTTGCTCGGTTCCACAATTAATCCTCTTGGCACCAACAGTCCGGAAGTCAAAAGACCCATTGCATTGGGAAAATCTGCTGTCAGGGACCTTTTCAGCGTATTCGGAATGAACAGTGTCAGTCTAGAGACTAAGGTGAGCCTGATCCAATCCACGATCTTCGTAATTGCTTGCTGTGCATCAGAGAGCTGGACAATGACTAAGGATGACAGAAGAACTGATGTCTGTGAGTTATACTGGAAGAGTATTGACCATGCCATGGATCACCAAGAAAACAAATAGATCTGTCTTGAAAATGATAAAACCAAGTTTCTTCTTAGAAGCTAGGATTTTGAAGTTTCGTGTCATATACTTTGGGCACATGGCCATGAGGGACCGATCCTTGGAGAAATATATCATGCTTGGAGGGTGCAGGGACAGCACATGAGAGGAAGACACCAGATGAGATGGATTGACACAGTAATTAGGGCAAGAGGGGTTGGTATGTCAAAATCAGTAAGACTGGCTCAGGGCAGGGCAGTGTTCAAAGATGTTATATACAGGGTCACTATGAGTCACAGGCGACATGACGGCACATACCATCAGCAGCAACCCCTGATGTTTTTCTCCCAATGCTGTGCTTTTGTTTGCTTTCTCACTCACAACAACCATCTTTCATTAAGGTCCATTTAGCCAACCATGCTCCTGAAAAAAAAATTAACCCAGAATAAGCATGGAAAAGCTTATGCTCACTAACACCACCTTTGAAAATCCATCCTGAGGAGTAAAACTGTAATATTTTTCTGTCTTTTCTTTTTCTTTGCAAGCAGATTTTCAGTACGTTGTTTGGATCGAGGCTATGTAGAACAGAACATTCTAAATTTATCAAAAGCATTGTTCCTAAACCTTATCAATATGCCAGCAGGAATCCTGTGAAAGGCTGCACCCTGTGACTTACTGTAAAATCAGAGAGTCTGTGTTGGTTAAAACTCACCAATCATTTATCCAAAACTGTCATGGCGTTCACCAGAAACTTGCTGTTTAGCAGAGACTGTGTGAGAAAGCTTAATGATTTGGTTTAAAATATGATTTTAAAGACTTCAACTTAAAATAT
>NW_006399774.1:23355733-23359201 GCF_000299155.1 Elephantulus edwardii
AACTTTATTTAAAAAACTTCAAATATGAAGTATCAAGTGATTTTAATACTTAAAAAGCTACCGACTTATTAGTGTGCTTTGAAATATCTGAGAATGAGAATGAACAACTATGCATGTATATACGTACCTATATATAGGTGTGCCCACTTTGTCTGCGGCAGTAAATGGAGGATGTAGAATTGATCACAAAAATGTTTAACTCAAACAATTTTGCATGGCTTCACATCATGTTTTAAGCTGTGAACCCAAAACTACATGAATATGAAGATATAATATGTATGTGATACTTCCCTGAACTTGACAAACCAATTATTAAAAGACTGATGCTCAGATGCGTCAGTCTTAATCTTGTCACAGTCCTGATTGCACATAGAAGTATCCCTGGGATGTGGCCTTTGTTTTGTTGTTGTTGTCAAGTGCCATGTAGTTGAGTGTAACTTACAGAAACCCTATGAGTAACAGACCTGAACCCTATCCTATGCTGTGCTGTTCTCACAATCTCTGACACACTCAAGCTCATTGCTGCAGTCAGGATGTCAATCCACTTGCTTAAGGTTCTTCCTCTCTTTCGCCATCTCTCCACCTTTCTAAGCATGATGTCCTTCTCCAAGAAAGAGCCTCTTCTAGCAACGTACCCAAAGTATGTGAGATGAAGCTTCACTGCCTGTGGCTCCAAAGAGCACTCTCGCTGCATCCTCTCCAAGACATATCTGTTCGTTCATTTGTTGGTCCGTGGGATGTTCAGTGCTGTTCTCCAACATCACTGCTCAAAGGCATCAGTTCTTCTTCTGTCATTTTTATTCATTGTCCGGCTCTCAGATGTATAAGAAGTGATTGAAAAGACCATGGTCTCAATCAGGAGCTAATTAGTCCTCAAAGTAGTAGCATATAATTTGGAGGGGTCCCTAACTGCAGACTTCCCCACTGTAATATGTCTGATTTCCTAATTGATGGTATCAGTGTATTATTTATGGATCCAAGTAAGAGCAAGTTATTGACAGTCTTAATCTTTTCTCCATCTGTCATGGTGTCTCCTATCAGTCCAGCAGTGAGAAATTTTTATTTTCTTGATGTTGATATGCAATCCATACTGAAAGTTGTAGCCCTTGATGTTTTGCAGTAAGAGCTTGCTTCAAGCCTTCCTCATTTTCAACAAGCAAGGTTGTGTTATCTGCATACCAAATGATGAGTCTTCCTCTCGTCCTAATGCCATATTCTTCTTCATAGCACACCTTTCTTAGTTTTAAACCATGCGGTGTTCACACTGTTCTCTTGCTCTGTTCACGCAACAGGTTCTTGATCTAGATAGAGATTTCACATGATCACAATTAAGTGTTACGAGATTCCCATTCTTCACAACGGTAGCCATAATTTATGATGCACATAATTAAATGCTTTTGCATGTTTAATAAAGCACAAATAGACATTCTTCTGCTATTTTGTGCTTTCAGCCAGGATGCATCTGACATCAGCAATGATAGTTCTGATGACACCGTGCCTTCTCCATCCAGCTTGAACTTCTTCTAGCAGTTCTCTGTGTACTGTTCTAGCTGTAGTTTTTTTATCAAATAACATTTTTATTTTATACTGGTTTGTTTACAAAGTTTGTATACATTGTTTTTCACACCAAACCTTTCCCATTTCCTTTACCCAGCTCTACCCATCCAATTATGATCCTATGATCACCCCTCTGCCCGCCTCACCCTCTGCTTCTATTCCCCACCGTGGATCCTCATACACGTTTTACTAGTTATCTTTCTGTTTTTACATTTATGGTCCTATATGGTATTTGTTCCTATGGGACTGAGTTAGTTCACTTAGCATACTGCTCTCCCATCCCTTCGAAGTTATGTGGTGGTTTTCCAAATCATTGCCCCTGCATGTTGTGTAATATTCCATCACGTGAACACACCACAATTTCTCAATCAATTTGATTGTGGTTGGACATTTGGTCCATTTCCATATTCTTGTGATGATGAATATAACTCTGCTATGAACATTATTGTACAAGCTGCCATTTGTGCCTTGGTTTTAATTTTCTCAGGGTATATTCCAAGCAGTGGAATGGCTTGGTCATATGGAATTTCTATGTTCAGTTTTTTGAGGAAACTCCAAACTGCCTTCCAGAGTGGTTGTACCCTTCAACAGTCCCACGAACAGTGTTTAAGAGTTTCTATCTTTTCACATCCTCACCAATATTTATTACTTGCTGTCCTGTTAAACTTTTCTACTGCTACTGGGGTGAGGTGTTATCTCAGTGTTGTTTAGATTTGCATCTCTCTTATTGCCAGTGATTTTGAGCATTTCTTTAAGTGTCTCTTGGCCATCCAAATATCTTCCTTGTGAAAAAGTGTTTCCATGTCTTTTTCCCATGGAAAGACTTTTCACAGATGTTCAGCCATAATTTGGTTCATGTGATATTCACATTGTTCAATAATTTCCATATTCTTTTGGATCACCTTTTTTGGAAATGGGAATAAATATGGTTCTCTCTAGTAGGTCTACCAGGCAGCTGTTCTCCAAATTTCATACCATAGACTGGTAAGCACATAAAGGGCTGCATCTGTTATTTGAAACATGTTAAATATATCCCATTGATTCCTGGGGCCTTAATTTTTGCCAATGCCTCCTGTGAAGCTTAATATTCTTCCTTTATAACCATTGAGTCTTGGTCACATGGTATTACCTGAAATATTCCATGTCAGGCAGTTCTATTTGGTACAGTGATTCTGTGTACTCTCTCCATCTTCGTGTCTTTTTCTCACAAGAGAGCAGAGTAAGAAGCACTAGTCCCAGCAGGTCAGAAGAGGCAGGTGAGACGTATCCTTTAGACTAGGGCTTCTGTGCTGCTGGGAAACGTTCCTGGAACCAGGAGACAGAGATAGAATACTTCCTTGAGAGCTAGTCCCCTGAACATGGACTTGTTGCCTCCCAAACAGTGAGAAAGTAAGTTTGTTAAAATCACCCAGAATCAAGTCACTGTGTAATCTTTTATGTCATTTTTGAAAGTCTCCTTCCTTCTTACATAGACTTCTGTGCATGAAATTGGTATCACATTCTCAGTGTAAATGTTTTGTGGCACACACCATTGGTGATCCATGAGGGAAATGCTACATAATGGGTATTTGTTATTTTAAGATTTTTTTAACCAAACTATATTTACTGTTTACAGTAGTAAAGGACAAAAAATAATGTACAAATTGGTGAACGAACACAACAGAGCCAACAAACATCCCACCCCTGCCCACTCAGCAAACTACAAAGGTAGCAAACATTTTTAGCAAGATTTCAAACAAGCGAGAATGATGGATCATGTGACACTGCCAGATGACTACAAGAAGCAGAGAATGGCCATCAAGCAGCAACAAACCCTACTGAAGAACAAGAGGCAGACGATGAGACTTTTAATTGATATAGATCCCAAAATAGTTCACAGAACTGAAATCACCATACTAATGCATAAATTCA
>NW_006399774.1:23359301-23381781 GCF_000299155.1 Elephantulus edwardii
TGAGAGTCTTCATCTCTTTCTCTGACCCTTCACCTTTCCAAGCACAGTGTCCCTTTGCAAGGAACAGCAGCCCCTCCTAACATTATACCCAAAGTATGTGAGATAAAGTTTTGCCATCTTTGCCTTCAAGGAGCGCTCTGGCCAAACTTTCTCCACGACGTATCTGATTGTCCTTTCGTCAGTCTGTGGGATATTCTGTACTCTTCTCCAACATCATAATTCAAAGCCATCAATTCTTCTTCTGGCATGCTTATTAATGTCCAGCTCTCAAATGCATAACTAGTGATGCAAATTACATGGCCTGAATAATGTGAACTTTAGTCTTCAAACTGACAGCATTGTTCCTCAGTATTTTGGTGAGATCCCTGACAGCAGGCTCTTTCACTGCAACATATCTTTTTATTTCTTTTTTTTAAAATTATTATTAAATTGCCAACAGTGTTGACCGTGGGTCCCAGTAAGATGGAATCATTTACAATTTCAATCTTTTCTCCAGTTATCATGAAGTTGCTTGTTGGCCAGGTGGTAAGGATTCTTGTCTTCTTCATATTGAAATGCAATCTGTCTTGAAGGCTGTAGTCTTTGATCTTCTGTAGCAAGTATTTCAAGTTCTTTTCATTTTTAGCAAACAAGATTGTGTCGTCTGCATAGTTGATGAGTCTCCTAATCTTGATGCCACAGTCTTCTTCACAGAGTCAAGCATCTGAAATTATTTGCTCAGTGTACAAATTGAATAGGCCTGGGCAAAGAATACAACCCTGACCCATTCTTTTCTTGATTTTAAACCATAAAGTCAGTATTCTTTTGCCTGTTCAGACAACAGCTTCTTTGTCTAGATATAGGTTTCATATGAGCATAATTAGGTGTTCTGGGATACTTATTCAGAGCATGTTGTTGTTGTGTGCGTTTGAGTAAGAATCAACTCATAGCTGACCAGGGAAGGGAGGGGAGCTTCAAAAGCAGTAAATCAGACAGGAGGAGATTGTCCATCTTCTCCCATGGAGCAGCTGGCAGATTCAGATTGCATACCTTGGGGATTGTCATGCAGTTTCTTACCACTAGGCCACTACAGCTCCCGCATTTAGAATATAAGAAGCAAGAATTTGGGAAGGAGTTTTCAACTCTGTAAGATCAAGAAAATTAGAAGCTCGAGCAAAATTTACCTAAATCTCTTGGAACCCAGGAGGCCCTAGCTGACATCTGGGTTATAATAATGTAATAATTAGGATTAGTGTTTACCATATGCCAGACATTGCACCTTATGCAAATTGCCTCTTTAATCTTCATAACAAACCAATGATGGTAGACACCATCTCATTTTATAAAGAAGGCAACTGAGGCTAATGGCATGCCCAAAGCCATATAGTAAGTAGATGCCAGAGTGAGTAGTTCCATCTTTGTCCAGCTGAAACAAAAGCAATTCCAGTTCTTGTGAAACAGATCCTTCTTTTTCTGTTTACCAAACACCAGATAAGCTGGAATGAAGAGCAGATAAAGAGTGAAAGAGATAAGACTAAGGAAAAGTTGAAAGAAAAAACAGAGATTCAGAAAAGAAAAAGGAATGTGATAAATCACTGATATTCATATTCTAATATTTTCTCACTTATATTTGTTTGGATCTGAATGAGCTGGCATTTTTTTTTTCTGACAGACAGTTGATGTATCATGCAGTATTACTTCTTACTCACCTTACAGGCTAATTATTTTTTTACGATGAGACTTTTTAATTGATATAGATCCCAAAATAGTTCACAGAACTGAAATCACCATACTAATGCATAAATTCAATACATATTGGGAAAGCAGTAGAGCAAAAATCTGAGAATAACAAAGTCATCTTTCCATGGGTTTCATTTGTTACATTTCAGAGCTCTTGTACACAACAACATAACGGCAAATTCGGCAATAATCTTACTTTAAATATATAGACTGTAATTATTCATCAGAAGCAAATACTAAAGGAAATTGGAGGCCACAATACTACTATCAAATGGAAATTGTGGCATTATTTTCTCCTATATGAAAAAAGTGGGAGAAGCCAATTGAGTTAATGTAGTTGTCATCTGCTACTGAACAGTGGTGGCAGGGACCCTGGGCCGGAGCCCTGTGGGGACACACTCAAGGGCAGGGATCATGAGGCCATTCTAGTGAAGGGCTCTGCTATTTCCCTTGTTTGCCTTTTATGCAGCAACTCAACAGATTCCATTTGATTTTACCATTTTCTGACAATGCTTAAATTTGCAATATTAAACAAAAATTTCATAAACTGTACCTTCAACAAATAGCAAGTGAAATTTTGTCTTTCATTCCCACCAAGCCCCCAAACTTATATGTCCAAAAGAAGCACCCACTGCAGTACACATGAGCTACCTACATGATTAGATGAAGCAGTGGGGAGAATATCACAACATCTGGAGGGACCAAATCTCCAAATGAAGACTGAAAATGAACAGCCCACAGTTGGAGAAAAGTGTCCTACGAGAAAGAAAAAATAAAAACATAACAAGCCCCCCAAACCTTGCAATTCATTTAACCTAAACAAAGATAGCAATTTGTATTGGCCCAATTTCAGCTGTAGATGAATCCCTGCAGAAATAGTGTTGAGTTGCACTTAAGTACATCAAGGAGAGAGGAAAGTCATTTGGTGATCTCGGGTTTCCGAAGACACCTGTGGTGGCGTGTTCACGTTTACTACTGCATCACAAATGCAAGGACAGGTGACACAGACGTGAAATGGTCCCCCTAGATGCGACATCCCAACAGGTCTCCGGTCGCCCATGTGCCACCCGTCTGCTGCTGGAACACATCGATTGTGTCTTCATCCTCCATCTCCAGCTGTGCTGGAGTGTCTACTTCATTAATTGGCTGCCCAGCAAACCTGACTCTAATCTGTCTCACTGACAAGCCCTGTCGCTCCCAGTAGGCCTTCACCAGCTTGCTCAGAGGCGTGTGCCTCTTGATTTTGAACTGGACGACAGAGCCATCCTGCCCAGCCACCTTCAGGTTGATATGGTCATTCTCTGTCTTCACTCCCTCCTTGGGCTTCTCCTCGGACATGGCTGCGCGGGCGGCGGCAGCAAAGGCTAGGGCAGCGCCGGAGCGGGCGAGTCACGCTCTCAGCCCCACCGCTCTCCCGCTGCAACTGCTATTTTAAGAATTTTTAAAAAATTAAAGTTTCCACATTCTACTAGAACCTAAGGGCTTTTAGACACACGCAGCTCACTGCTGTTGAGACAATACCCTTTCACAGAGACCCTGCACAGGGTTTGGGAGCTTAACAGGAGAGGACTGCCCATCTCTATACTGAGGAGAGGCGGTTAGACTTGAACTGCTGGCTCTTTCATTAGCAGTTTGAGACGGTGCACATTACACTAACAAGACTGGCAACAGCTCTCCCACCGGCCAGCTCCCTCCTTTCAGCTTCTGCCCTCTGCTCTCCTCTGAGGCTTGTCTTCCGTCTAAGATCACAGCAATGTGGGCTGCTCAGAGTGGCTTTGTCGCTCTCTGTATGCAAAGTGCACTGGGAACTGGCTGGTTCTGCAGGTTACTTTGCCAGGAGTGGTTTTTCACAGTGGTGAGTGCTGCCTGTTGGCTCCACGTGTTGATAAAATGACGATGTTGGTGTTTGTGCACTCATTGATAGGGGCAACCTTGGTGGCTCTGTTCATCCCCATTGTTTCTGGGTGTTGGCAGAGCCTCCACTCACCCTGTTTTTTTTTAAAAAAGCCCAGACTCCAAGTGTTCCCTCTGGTACCTGAGAGATGGCCTGCTGAGAGGAGGGCCTCGGGGCTGGGCCCAGGGAAGTGGAGCCTGAGCCTTTCTAGGCCTCAGACCAGGCAGAGAGGAACTGGAGGAGTGAGGCCCCAGGTGGTCAGAGAGACAGCCACCTGTGAGCAGAAGAGAGGAAATCGGCCATGGAAGCAGAACTCCACGGTAACTCTGGATAGTGAGAGCTCAGAGGGAGAGGTAACACGTCAGCTTCATGGCAGGAGAGGCAGCTGAGACGGACCCTAAGAAACAAGGGCAGCTTTAAGGACTGGGGAGGGGACAGTCACCAGACCACATTTCCATGAGGGCGAATTTCTGAAGATAGAAGGTCCTCAATCAGGGGTCTGTAGTGAGGGAAAGTGCTGACCCCACCACAGGCTGTGAACACACCCGCACCAACAGAGCCGTCTCAGGGCTTAGTGTCCTCAGATGGTCCCCTCTTCAGGTTTGGCTTGGGAGCCACTCTGTGGCTGGTCCACGAATCTACAGCTCCGGCAGACTCCCACCATTGTGGTCAAGCCCAGAAGGGCTCCAGCCCATGGCTCCCCTCAGGCCTTGGCAGAAGAAGGCCAGGATTGAACCCAGGTCTCCAGCATGGAAGGTTAGAGCTCTACCACTGAGCCACCAGTCTGCTCTCCAAAGAGTGCTGCAGGACTCAGTGGCTGTCCACTTGTTCTCAGCTCTGCTGTCCCTAAGCTGCAGAGCCAGCTCCTGAAATCCATGTTCTCTCATAATATTCTTCCTCCTGGCCAACTCTGTCCTTGGGCCTGAGCCTCACAGAAAAATCTGGAAGATCTTTACAGACAGTGCAGGGCACCCATCCAGCCTGCTTTACGAGCCCTTTTGAACCTGCGTCCTGCGTTCCCTGCTGGCTGCGAGCAGGGCCTTCTCATCAGGCTCAGAAACAGCTTGCGGATCAGAAGCAGCTGTGTTCCCTCTGGAGGCACCGCGCAGCAAACTCATTAAGGACTTTCATCTTCATCAACCTCCAATCTGTTTCAGGAGGATTGGTTTTATGAAAATAAAAGAGAATCTTCAATTTGTCATTTTACAAAAATCCAGAATTGATGATTGGAGACGGATGGTGCCGTGTGCACGTGCTTGTGCGTGCCTTTGAGAAGGGGCTGGCAAACCCGCATTTTGAGGAGTCAGTAGTAGTTGGTGGGGAGGCCAACTGGCTCCACCACGCTCCCGATCCACGTCTTTCCTAGTGCAGGTGACTCGGGTCTGACAGATCCCACTGGGGACATTGTCTCTGAGCACCCTGGTCCAGAAGGTTTGTCCTTCGTACTACCCTGCTGCTGAGCTGGAACCGACCAGTAGCTGACCGTCTGCAGGATTCTGAGGCTGTAAGCTGCACAGGCGACTGCCCGTTTCCTCTCACATTGCAGCCAGTGGACCCTATCTGCTGGGGAACTTGACCTCTGCGTTAGCCACTGGGCTCCCTCCACACCAGGACACCGGATCTCTCTCAGAGGATTCTAGCTCTGACTCTATTTTGTGTTTCTCCAGATGGAATCCAGCGTTTTAGACCTTGCATTCCAAGGGGTGGGAGGCCAGGTCTTAACCTCTCCAGATGCCCCAGACAACAGCTTTAGAAACAAAATGTGCAGAGCCGCTTAGCAGTGAATTCACAGTGGACTTCTAAGCAGATGCCTGGAGAGAGACGATGTCATCCCTGCCATCAGGAGACAAGTTAGGGACCATGAGACAGGTGAGGTCAAGAACGTGCCGGAGTCCGTGCTCATGGCACAGAAGCAGCCTCAGAGCGCATACACTCGGACAGGGCCCGGAGGAATCACTGTCACTGTAGACATCTAACAGCAACTTCTCAGACCTCACCCATCCTCAGGCTGTTTGAGGAGTTAAGCTCGATGACTCTATTATCCAATAAGAGTGAAGGTTCAAAACCACACTGAGGCTCTTTGGATGTGAGACCAGGAGGTCTGTTTATCACCCTTGAAACCCGAAGGAGCTGCCCTGCTTGGCCCAGGTGGGTGCCAGGAGCCAGACCTTGGAGCACAGTTTGTTTTCAAGAGCCGTTTCGTAATGAGGTTCTGATCTGGGGCAGGACACCACGTGCATCCTTCGGTTATTTCTGTGGAATGGATTTCATTCTAGTGAGTGAGATGGTGTTAAATAAAACAAGGAAATAGTTTAAATGAAACACTTGATGCTTTGTCGAAGGCCAGAAAGCTGCCTTTCTTGCTAATAGATCCAGTGTCTTGGTCACTGCAGGCTCGGATGGGAATGAGGGAACCTGGGACAGGAGATCAGCTGCCAGTGAGGCAGACCGTGCGGGAACCTGCATGATCTGCTGGAGCAGTAACTCGTTAGCAAATGCACAGCTTCTGCTGAAAAGTGATCTCATCTGTTCCAACAGAATCAGCTGTATAATGTCAGTGAGAGGCCTGAGCAGTTAATTGATACAAAATCTAGAGGAGCTCCTAGAACAGCGTGTAAGTGAATCGCTGTAAGCTCTTAAGGCTGTGGTTATTAAAATATTGATATATAAACACAAAACTGCACACACGGTGCCCTATTTGTTTTCTTACTCTCTCAAGGTCTAAAATAGTCTACTTACCCTCCATTATAAATGTAACCAGAATACTTACGACGCCCATAATTTAAGTTCGTCATTGTATCACTTACATAAATCATCCTCTATTTTCACTTGCGATGGTCTCATTTGTCTCTTGCATGCCTCTCTGTGATTTGCCGTTTCTACAGGATACCCGAGAGAAGTGTGCTCTGGCGCTGTGACAGCAGAGGTCAGCGAGCGAGTCTGGTACACTGGTTTTGGACCGGCGTGTGGCATTAAGATTGTGTCTAAAATGATGCAAGTGATATTGCTACTTGTCTTGGTTTGGGCACTTTCTTATTTGACGTTTTTTAAAGGAACTTGACATCATGAATTTGAAAGTCTATACCTGTTGTTTTGTGTCATGAGTGAACATAAGCGCTATTTCCAGAGAGACACATATTCAGTTCCAAATCAGAGCATAAATGAAGATGGAGAACTGGAGGCACGTCGAGATGCTGCAGGCTTGGGTCACAAAGCTCAGGGCTGACAACAGAGATGTGAGTGTAGGGCAAATGTGAAGCAACTGCGGCTAAAACTCGGCCCAGTCCCACTTGTCTAGATGACAGGACAAGGAAGAGGCTGCATACAGCCGTGGCCCTGCGGGTGTGAGGAGGATGAAATGGCTACGGCCCCAACCCTGTGCTTGACAGGCCAAGGAAAAGAAACAGAAACAGTAGTGATGGTCAGCTACGTGAGTGGAGAATCAAATGAAAACCAGAGGTTTTCATAGAAAACAGGAGAAGTTTAAGAATGGGAAGGGCAGCACAGAGGAAATAAGGCAGGACTGAGAACCATCTGGATCTCATTGCTCTGTGGAATGCTGCCTCAGCAAAGCCTACAGCATATTAACTTTCCCTCCTGTCACTGGACCTGTCCATTTGGTGAAAGCCAGTGGCTTATATGTTGCAATGTACTACTAGCATCACCCAGGGTGGACAGGTTTCACCAGAGTGTCCAATCAAAAACAGACGACTTAAAGAGGCTCTACATTCAAAACTAAGCCAATGGAAAGCCTATATTTGCTATTGTTGTTGATTGCTGGCGAGTCAAGCACAACTCCTAAGAACCCTATGAACAAAAGGCCTGAAGCCTTTCTGTAACTGTTGTCATTTATCAAAGTTCATAGAGTTTCCGGAGACATTTTGTTTCGGAAGTGGATGCCTGTCTAATGCAGTGCCAGAAGCTGGGCCCCTTAGTTTGGAAGGTTCTCAAAGCACGTAAATGGCCACAACATTGGGCTCAAGAAGGCCCGAGTTGTACAGATGGCCCAGGAAGGGTCAATACTGCACACGTTCAAAGTCAAATCAATGGAAACTAACACCTTCATGGACAAGTTCCCACTGTGGTCACCCGTTCATGAACACTGGATAACCTCACCCGTTCTCATTCTGGGACACTCGGGTAGAAAGCACTCTGTCAACACAAGGTGTTAATTGCCTCTTTATTATCGTTAGCAATTATCTTTATGGTGGTCCTGAGCCAGGACTTTGAAGGCTATGTGCAGAGAAAATCCATCTGGCAAAGATGTTTTGGAGACTAACTTTTGCTTCCAAGTTCCCTTTCCTCCAAGAAATGGGTGAAATAAAAGGTTTAATGATCAAAGGTGACCTTTTCAATGAAGCTACCGCATTTGGAAAGTGTCCACTGGAAGCTCTTGCAACAATGGTGAAGTGTTTATGTTTTGTGTTTTTCCTTGCTGCTGCTCGGGCAGGCTTCCCTGCTCTTACAAGGGAGCTGGGCCTCACGGAGCCAGGCTGGACCAGGTTGGAGAGGTGCCTGTCACTTCAGGCCAGTGCTGCTGGGAGTCTGGGGTGGGTCTGGACACACTGCCTACTGGACAGTCTCCCTTCTTGGAATATTATTGAATCATACTTTTTTGTGGTCTCAAAACAAAGCCTGCAGACCTGCAGATGGGCTGCCAAGAGGGCCACCTTTCTACTTAGAATGTAACTGCTCTGTGGGATTGGGGCTCAGGGGAACCGAACTCCCTGACCTCCACGCACAGAAGAGGGGCAGTCTCCAAACTTCTCCCTCACCCTCTCCTTTAGCTTTCTCTTGACTTGCTCGGTTTTGACTGAAGTCATCTGGAGATATTGAAGCTGGGAACAGAATCAGTGCATTTGGTCTGACATTATTGCATATAGGTTCATGAGGTTTTGTGGTTTCTTCATCAAGCGTGTAGTTACATGTTACAAAATGAAACCATAAAATCCTCGTCTTGGAAAATCCTGCGTCTCTACCGAGGCGCCAAAGGAGCCCAGAGCTGGACGGAACAGGGGAGCTGGAGAAGGCCTGTCTGCTCTGGAGTCAACGTGCTCAGGTTGGATGTCAGTGTGAGGCATTTGATGTTTTAATAACTAGTTGGAAATGAAAATAAACTGTTAAGAGAGGGTTAGTACAAAAAACAGTGTCCTTCAAACAGTCCAGACATGCCAAATTTGAGATGCTGAGTTGTACTTTCACCAATGACCATTAAAACAATAAACCAGTCCTTTCTCCCAAAAGCTGGTGAGGCAGAAGGTGCCAGCCTTGGCTCTGCCCATGCCCACCTCTCTGTGGTTTCATCACTGAACACTTGCCCCTATTTACTTATGTTTTTAAGAATCTTCAACATTGACAACAAAAACTATCCACGTTGTTGTTGATGTTGAGTACTGTGAGTTAATCCCCAGTCACTGGGGGCCCAAGTGACACCACAGAACTGTCCCCGGGTGTCTCCTAGGCTGGCTGCGGTCCACCTGCAGGCAGAGTACCACGTCCTTGTCCTGGGAGCCACTGAGCACTGTCCCACTCCCAGCCTTGCAGTTTGTTACCTGAGGGTTCAACCTCGCCAGCACCAGGGCTCCTCATTCATACTGTGCTTGTCACTTAGAATAAAAAATCAAATCCTTCTTTCCTTCAATGCCACTTTCTTCACTCAAACTGTGGTTTTAGAGAAGGAATGAGCTATTGGAGTAATGAACAAATCAGTGTTAGAGGAAACACAACGAAAAAGCTGCTCAGAAATGAAGATGGTGAGACTGTCACCAGGCAAGACCGACTGGGGGAAAGGACATTGTGTTTGGGCAATTAAAGGGCCAGGAAAAATGGATGAGACTGCTCTGAAACGGCTGGACGCAATCGCTGGCACAATGGCCTCACTCCGATGACGTGGAAAAGCAGAGAGTGAAAGGTTTCTGAGTCAGAACTGAATCGATGGCACCAAATTCCAACTGCATGAGTGGAAGGAAGCTTCCCACTGGAAAGGAAGCTGCAGTGAGAAGGCAGGTGGGAGGAAGCACGATGTCGGAAGATTCCCGCACTTGCCCAAGTACCCACTGAGCGCCCTGACCTTGGAGGACACTGCTCCGTGTTCCAGGGTGGACAAACACCTGCCTACCCTCAAGATGGCTGCATCCTAATAATAAAGGAGTCAACAAATAAGAAATGCTTATACAATCTACCAATGGTGACAAGCACTACAGAGAAACACTTACAGGGCGAGCGGGAGAGAATGCCAGCTGGCTGTTAGAGCCCTCAGATACCTTCTACTCATAGAGCCCCCTTGTTGTTCTTGGTTTTAGATGTCATCTGCTTGACTGACTCATAGCAACCATATGAACAACAGGTGTAAACCAAAACCTACTCTGGGCTATGCCACTGTTCCCACCGTGCTCAATACCATTGTTGCAGTCACCATGTCAATCAATTCTTCTTTGGAGGGTCTTCTTTCTGAGAATTATCAAGGGACTTTACAGCTTCCCATGATCTCCACCATGACTGAGTAACACCATTTTTCAGACGTGTCCTTACAGTCACAAAACACCACCATAAAAAAAAAAAAGAGCGAGCGAGCTGCCTTCTTCCGGTTCAGTCCTTAGTGTTGATGAGATGCTGCCATTGTTATAAGCTGTCCCATAGTTACCCATATACAGAATCAAGCATCGTCCCAGCCTGCACCGTCCACTCAGTCACTGCCATGCTTGAACTGACTATTGTGGCCACGACGTCAGTTCATGTCAGTGAGGATTTGCATCTTTGAGCTGACCTTCTACTTGGCCAAGCATGATGCTCTTCTCCAGCGAACTGTCCGTTCTGATAATACATCCAAAGTCTCATGCTCCTTGATTCTAAGAGACATTCTGGTTACGGTTCTCCCAAGACTGATTTGTTTCTTCTCCAGGTTCTAGTTAATATGCTTTGTCAATATGATCATACAAAGAAATGCATTCTTCCTCAATCTTCTTCACTCAGGACACATAAATCGTTAAAGGAGAGGTTCAACGGGAGACTGGCCTTGCCCTGCCCCAGGTCAGGTGGCAGAAGCTGCATAAGTTCAGGAGGTTACAAGGTCTGTCTGGGCTTCAGCGTTTGCCTCAAAGGAACTCTGCAGGGCAAATGAAATCATGGTAATGATGGCGTCATGTTACACGTCACGGCCCTCAGTTAGTGGCTGACTGACTGCTTAGTGGCCTATGGAGCACTAGTGGTTTAGGGACAAGAAGTTATGCTGCCAATCCAAAGGCACGCAGTTCAAATCTCCCAGATGGTCCACCAGGGGAAGACGTACAGTGTCCTCCTATGTAATTTACTGCCTGTGAAAACCTGCTGGAGGTTCAGCTGGGAGTCGGTTCTGACTTTTTAGTCCAAAACAAATACAAATGGCCTACCGGTAGAGAGTTGTACTGTTCAAAACCACCAGTTTTCCTGAAAGAGGACAATGTGCAAACCTCTGTCATGGAACTTTCAGCCTCAGAAATCCCACCGGACAGTCGCTATGGGCTGGTTCTGAGTTGGCACCAATGGCGTGTTTTTATTGTTGGTAACGTTCATATTTATGAGAACTCTGAGCATGACAGAAGAGCTTGCTGCCTGGGCCTGTGCCACCCTTGTGACCACCAGTGTGAGCCCGCTATTACAGCCACTTAGAATTTGGGGTGTCTTCCCCCCTTCAGGGTCATACGCAAGCACTGTACTAGACAATATTCTGGAGGGACCCATAATGTTTCCAGTAACTCATTTTGAAAGTAGATCACCATTCATTTCTTTGGAATCTATGAATCTATGTATAAAAATTCCATTGAAATCTGTCCGTCATGGGGACTCTTGTAGTATTTGGAATCCCAGTGGTGTAGCTTCCAGCTTCACAGTGACACATAAGCCACCGCAGTACAACAAACTGACAGTTATTAGATGGTGACAAGCTCACACAAATAAAAGCAACAACATTTTACAGTGTTTGCTGTTGGTGTGATTGTAAAATGATGCAACCATTCTGGAAGGCAGTTTTTGACGTGTCTTCAAAAAGCTGAACACAGAAATTCCATATGATCCAGCTATTTCACTGCTTGGAACATACCCAGAGAAAATGAGAACTGAGGCACAGAGTCTTGTACACCAATGTTTATAGAAGCGTTGTTCACCATCACAAGAACATGGAAACAGCCTAAATAGCCAACCACAATCAAATGGATTGGAAAATTGATACATTCACATGATGAGATACTATGCAGCATGCAGGAGCAATGATTTTGTAAATCACTACCTAATTTGAGAGGGACTGGAGAACATTATCCTAAGTGAACTAACTCAATCTAATAAGGACAAATAATGCATAAGACCATTATTGTAGAAAGATAACTAATAAAATGTGTACGAGGATCCAAGGAGGGGGGGCGGGATAGGAGCAGAGGGGTGAGGATGCAGGGATTGTGGTTCCAATAACAAACCTAGACATAGGGGATCTAGGAGAGAGGGAAGGAGCAGTATTGGGAGGTATGCAGGCTGGGAGATGCTTATTACAGAACAGAAGTGAAGTTCAAGATGGTGTTTTAAGCTATCCTAGAACTTGTGTCTGAGGTTGACCAGGTGAGGAGAAGCACACAGAGTGACCTTCAGACAGGTTACCTCGATGGAGTGGTTGAGATGAAACCCTATCAGAGCAGGCTGAAGGGGAAACCACGTGGGCAGAAGTAGAGGAAGTGAGCTCGTACCATCCTTTATAACTTTAGTTTCTTAAAAGGAGTGGTGTATGAGGACCCTCCCTGGTGATGCAAAAATCAGGCCATACTCTTGATTTTCAATCAAAAGATTGGAGATTCGAGTCAATCTGACACACTTTGGGGGAAAGGCCTGTGAATCTACTTTCAAAATACCAGGCCCTCAGAGTTCTGTGGTTTGCACGTCTCCTCTGTTCACATAGGACGATACTGAGTCAGGGTCAGAATGAAGACGAATGATTGAGAGAATGAGAGGAGAGGATCTTCTTCTAATAAGGCAAGAGCTTTTGTTTATTTTTGTTTAAGATAAAGTTAAATAAATTGCCAAGAATGGATGAAAAAGAGAGGAATGGGTTCTGTCCAGTCAGTGCCAAGTGATAGCGACCTCACACGACACACAAAGTCTCCTGGGATGCAGTCTTCACTGAAGCAGGACAACAGGCCTGCCATCAGTTTCTCTCCCTGAAAACACTGGGTCAGGTTCAAACTTCTGACCTTTCAGTGAGAAATCAATGCTTAACCAGCAGGCCACTAAGACCCCTTGCTGACAGAAATAACCCCCTGGAAATTGGGATTATCGCGAGGGGCCTTTAGGGGAGCAGCATGCAAGTTGCTGGAGAAGATAAGTCCCTGATGACTCAAACAGTTTGTACCCAAACACTGACATAAAGGTTTGCCGTTCCTCAACCCCAGCATGAAAGGAAACCTGGAGGGGTGTGTGTGTGTGTGTGTGTGTGTGTGTGTGTGTGTGTGTGTGCGCGTGCGCGCGCGCGCGCGCGCGCGCGTCAGGAGCCACCGAGTTGGCCTCTCGGGTGCAATGCTGCGGTTCTGAGCAAGTCTGCTTGCTCGTCGCTATCTCTGCCGTCCTTAAGCCCATTGTTGCATCCACCGTGTAATCTCTCTCATTCACAGTTTTCTTCTCCTTCACGGCTCCTTTATTTTTCCAAGTATGATATTCTTCTCCAGGAAATAAGTTTAAAATCTATCAGATGAAGTCTAATCATCCAAAACTCTTTGAGAAGTCAGAATTGACAGAAAAAAGGTTTTGTTTTGTGTTTGGTGTTCCAGTACGCACAGTGGGATAACGCAGGATTCGGGTGACCCGGCTGCTTCCATGTCAATGGGCGAGAATACGGAATTTGTGGAGAGGATTCAGGGTGTCTGCATTCTTACTGTGAGGAGAAGTCCTCAGCTGAGAATTGGGACCTGAAAGGGCATTTGAGGGCTTGGAGAGAGAGATCAAGGAATTTCCTCTTGCGAAGCCTTTGGGAAGGAGGTAGATAGAAAGCCTGGCAGGACTGGATGAACAGAAGAACAGACATTATGGCAAAGAACAGGCACATTTTCTGTATATACTCAGATACGGAGGCCCAGCCAGAGAAATCTCTTCTCCCACCCAGCCTGTGCTCAGGGCCCAGGAGCTCACTCGCCCTTGCTTGGGAACCTAGACATGTCTACTTGAAGAGTTTGCCTTGTTGTGTAAACATCTCTTCACTTGGAAAAGCACACACAGCCGACAATGCCCAGAGCAGGTAGACCTTCTAAAAGCGCTGGCATGGAAATCCTTGTAGAACACACAGAAAGAGGAGAGGAAGCAGTGGGGCGCACTGTTGTATCTGTTACATAGTTCGTCCCTGTTACCTCCACCTCCCATGGCCGCATGTGGCTGAAGCATCATGGAAAATAAGCAAGATAAGTACTTCAAGATGGCCCCAGGGTTTACGCAAGTGGTTTTCCACTGCTTGGGTTTGATGTCATCCAACCTATAAGCAGTCACCTAACAGGCTCTAAAAAGTATCAAGAAGAAAAAGTTGTGCGTGACTGATTCTGCGCGTGTGTGTGTGTGCGCGCGCGCGCGCATGTGTGTTCAAAAAAGGGTATTTATTTTGAAATAATTATTCATGACCTTTTTCCTATAAAAATCCATTTTCTATTTACTGCAGAGAATTAAGAAAATACAGTAAATTATAAGGAAGACATTTGAATAACTTATATTTCTGCCACCCAGAGAGAACTACTGTCAACAATTTGGGCTGTTTGCTTTCAGTCATTTTACGCATATATTTACGTGATTGAGATTATTCTGTAAACACAACTACAGGCTCTGTTTTCTTCTTTGTATTTGATTCCTCTCCTGCACGCTTCTCCTCCCCCATTCAATGTTAAATTGTGAAACAAGAGATCCCAGTCAGTGGCTGTTCCAAGTTGTGCTGTTAGATGCTTTTTCGTCAAGCACAACTCATAGTGACCCTAGGAACAACAGATCTAAACCCTGTTCTATTCTGTGCCATCTTCACACTTCCTGACATACTAATGTCCACTGTGGCAGTCTCTGTGGCAGTCACCTGGTGGAGGGTCTTCCTCTCCCCTGTCAACATTCCACCTTTCTCAGCATCATGTTCTCTCCAAGGAATAGCCCCTCCTAGCAACATACCCACAGCATGTGGGGCAAAGCCTCATCATCCTTGCCTCTACAGAGCAGTCTATCTGCACCCTCTCTGAGACATGGTTTTTGTTCTCTTGGCCGTCCGTGGGATGTTCCATGCTCTTCTCCAACACCACGACTCAAAGGTATCAACTTTTCTTCCATCATCCTTATTCACCGTCTGGCTCTCAGATGCATAAAAGTGATCTGAAAGACCAGGAATTGAATCAGATGCATGTTAGTACATAAACACACCATTGCTCCTCAATAATTTGGAGATGACCCCAACTGCAGACTCTCTCAGTGCAATGTGTCTTCTTAGCTCTTGACTGCTGATCAAGGAGCCAAGAAAGATGGAGTTGCTGACAGCTTCAATCTCTCCTCCATTCATCATGATGTTGCCTATCAGTCCAGTGGTAAGAATCTTTGTTTTCTTGACATTGAGATGCAATCCATATTGAAGGCTGCATTTCTTGACTTTCTGCAACAAGTGCTTCAAGTCTTCCTCACTTTCAGCAAGCAAGGTTGCGTTATCAGCATAACGTAGGTTATTGATGAGTCTCCCTCCCATCCTGATGCCACACTCCTACTCATAGAGTCCAGCTTCTTGAATAATTTTCTCAGTATACATATGGAGAAAGAACACAGGCATAGGTTCCGCATGAGCACAGTCAAGTGCTCTGGGACTCCCATTCTTCTTAATGCCAGCCACAACTTGTTAAGATCCACACAGTCAACTGCTCCCTTTCTTTTAGTTGTTGTTATCGATGCCATTGAGTCAATTCTGACTCATAGTGACTCCATGTGACGGGGTAGAACTGTTGGCTTTGAGGCTGTCTTTACAGAAGGAAGCTCATTGCCATTGAGCCAGAACTGATCTCTAGCTGCCTCTCTATTGAGTTTCCAAGACTGGAAAGTGCACAAGAAGAGCTTGTTGGTCTTTCTCCTGTGGAGCAGCTAATAGTCAGAAACTAGGTGCCTTTGCTTGTCAGTAGCACTTCTTCCCACTGGGCCATCAGAGTATAAAAAATTAGCCCTTTTCTCCTGTTTAAGACCTTAAACATGTACAGTAAAGAAAGTGGGAATCCCACCCAACAGAGTTCAACAATTGAAACGAAGGCAGAGTAACATCTTGGCCAATGGACTGACGTAGGGAGCAGAGTCAAAGACACTCTGTGGTCTCTCATGGGCAACAGAGAGCATGGTGAGCTCAAAATTGAAATAATGAAGACTCACCCTCAATTAAGTTACCTTCTAGTCAACCTATAAATGACTCCTTGTTTTTCAAAGTCATAAATACTGTGACCACAGTTTACATACCTTTCCCTGATTGAGGGCTGCTTTCTTCCAAGTCCAAGAAGAAGCTCTTCCAAAGACCTCAAGATCTGATGGAGCTGCAGTGGAGTTCAAGTTGCTGAGGTCCTTGATATGATGTCACAATAGAAGTCCTGCTGAAGTGTAAAGTGTCCCTTTCAGTGAATTTATGCAGTTATTTCATTTACTGACAGGGATCTGGTGGTATGGGTCAGTGTTGGGCTACTAATTGAAAGGTCAAGGACTCAAATATCCCCACAGTTCCACAGAAAAAAGATGAGACTGTTTATTCCTATTAGGATTTATAGTCACAAAAGCTCAGTGGAGAGTCTGCATGAAGGCCAGTGAACTGGTGAGTTTCCTGAGAGACGTGTACTGTTTCCTGTGACACTTGTCCTGATTTATGTTTTGGGTTTTGGGCTTGTTGTCGCTGAGTTTGTTTTCCCAGATGACAAAATCAGAAAGCAAAGCTATCAATGGCAGGCCACAGTGATTTATTGACTCTGCTTCTTCCGTGTGCTCAGGGATAAGATTCTGTTCTGGCCTGATTTTAATTGGTTATAATCTTGGATGAATCAATGCTTTTGAGTAGAGGTGCTGGAGAAGAGTATTGGACATAGCCCGGACTGTCAAGAAAGCAAATAGGTCTGTTCTGGAGAGGGTGAAACCAAGTTGCTGTCTGGAGGCAAGGATTTCGAGACTCCATCTCACATATTTTGGGCATGTGGCCAGAAGGGACTAGTACTTGGAGAAGGACACCACGTTGGGAAGGATGAAAAGACAGAGCAGGAGAGGAAGATCCTGGATGAGAAAGGTTGACATAGTGACTGCAGTAACGGTTTATGTGTGTCAGAGACAGTGAGAGTGGCTCAGGATAGGGCAGGGTTCAGAGCTATTTTACATAGGGTCGCTATGAGTTGCAGGCTACTCAGTGACACATAACAACAGCAATGTTGAGCAGATGTCCCGTGTTTTTCTTTCGTACACATTTCAGCTCCTAACGAGAAGGGAAAGGCTTCCACAGGATGAGATAACCCAGACCTCACTTTACCTATAACATGTTTAACATCCCTACAGTGTGTCAGATTCCCCACAGGCTTGAGGGGCTCAAGTAAGATGACACTAGAAAGGTTTAGAGGGGTCACTTCAGAAAGAGGTGGAACTATACCAAGACACATATGAGAGACTTGCCCAAGAAGCCCTGATGAACATCCTTTTCCACGTTCTGGGGAAGATGTATTATGTAAGGATCACCAAGAACCCAGGTACATCAGATGCTCAACAAGAAGGTTCTGGACACACCCAAGGCCCTGATTTGAAGGTTTAGCCCCAGGATTATGAGAAGATGACTTTGTGTTCTTCAAAGGCACCCAGTTGCCACGCTTGTATTACGGCAGTACTAGAACACCAGCAGAACAGAGAAAGTTGCTCAATAGCTCGTTGTATGTACTAAAGGTGGAAGAGCACCTTTCAGGTCAGGATCATGCACACCAACTTGAGCAGAAACTGAAGACTAATCCCTCTGCCCTCCATCTCTGCATGTGTGCAAGAGTCTCATATCTACTCTCTATACGGGCAGGGGCTTGGTGAAGGGAGACCCACCAATGCTCAGTCGCCTCAACTTTTCTGTTGACTTTCTTTCAATTCCTTAGAAGATGAAGAGCTAAGAAGTGATCAAAGGCATGAGAGACCTGGGGACTTTAAACTTAAAATTATAGTTTCACAAATATATACCTCTTATCTAATAAGGGACTTTGTAGTACCTGTTTCTGGCTCTAGCTCTGGGTCTAGGTCATGCCCTTTGAGACCTGTGATACCTGGTCCCAGGAGGCCAACATTACTCTGTGGGGTCTTGTCTTCAAGCTCATATCTCTTCAGAAGTCCTTGCACTGACCTCTCTCTCAAGGGCATTTCTACTCTGTCCTACAGATGTAACAAATCTGACTCCTGTGCAGCCCATCAGGTGGGGTCTTTATGTCAAGTCATTGTTAATGGTTTTTTTGTTTGTTTTTTTTAAAGGTGTTTGTGATGAATAAACATTGTATGTACAAAATTTAATAATTCAATCTCCAGCCTCATTTCAGTCACTAACTCATACTTTTTGACTACAATTTCTTCTTCATTGCTTCCAACTTTTGCATTCCAGTCATCAGTAATTATTAATATATCATGATTTCTTGTTAGATCAGTTTCAGACTGCAAAAGTCAGATTTAAAAAAACAAAGTCAGATTTTCAACTTCCTCCTCTATACTTAAATAATATTCATGTTAATAAGTTTTCCTTGTGTGTGTTTGGATAGTATTCTATCACTCACATCACTGTACTTCAGTAATTGTTAGCAACTTCAATCTCTTCTCCATCTGTCATGATGCTTTCAATTGGCCAAGTGGTGAGAATCTTTGCTTTCTTGATGTTGAGCTTCAATTCATATTGAAGACTACAGCCCTTGATATTCTGCAGCAAGTGCTTCAGGTCCTCCTCAGTTTCAGCAAGGAAGATTGTGTCATCTGCATAACGTAGGTTGTTGATAAGTCTTCCTTCAATCCTGATGCCACATTCCTCCTCATAAATCCCAGGACCATGTTTCAATTATTGAAGGAGGTTTGTAGCCATTTCTCCTCATATCTGAGTTCTATCTCTAATGCTGTAGAGCTACCCATGCTCCTCTAATGTTCACAGGGTTTTCAAAGGCCTGATATTTCAGAGTGTATGACTAATCTCACTTCCTGTTGTAGCTATTATTATGTGCCGTCAAGTTGCCAGCAACTCACTCAGTGACTCTACGTGCTATAGCTCTGAGCCCTACCCTATGCTGAGCCATCTCACTGTGTCTGATGCACTTACCTGCATTATCTCATTAACTGTGTCAAGCCACTTCATCCTGGATCTTCCTCTTTTCCCGACTTGCACTGTCCCTTCACCCTTCTAAGTATGATGTTCTCCTGACTGTCTTCTCCTGGCAACATGCCCAAAGTGCGTAAGATGGAGTTTCAAAATCCTTACCTTGAAGGAGCAGCTTGGCTTCACTCTCTGCTCTTTTGGCAGTTCATGGTATGTTCAGTCCTCTTCTCCAGCACCACAGTTCACAGGCATTGATTCTTCTTCTGTCATCCTAACTCATTGCCCAACTTTCTGAAACATAAGAAGTAATTGTGAAGACCGTAGCCTGGATCAGGCATGTCTTAGTCTCTAGACTGACATCACTGCTCCTTAGCACTGTGGAGAGGCCCTTTACAGCGTACTTTCCTAATCTATCTCGATCTGGGAACTCTACTGAAACCTGTACAACATGAGCAACATTTCTTGCATATGAAGCACTGGTGGCATAGCTTTTAGCTTCACAGAAGCTCTCAAAGCACGCCAGTACAGTGAAATTACAGACAAGAGCTGTACTGAAATAACAAATAATAAGCAAGCATATACATACCTAAGCTATAAGGTAACTGTACATGCCTGTTGTGTGTGAAACTTTCCCATATCTGACCCTTCAGTGAGGCTTCGAGGTAGTAAAGAGCACAGAAAGAGAGGGTTCAAGAGTAGCTGGTGGATTTAACCCACGTCCATTTGGGATTTGCAGTGAAGTATTTGACCACTAAAGCCACCACAGTGCCCTATAAAGTTACCGTTGTTTTTGTTGTTGTAGAAGTCAGAACCAAACGATAGCTGACCCGCTGGCAGGTCTTCAAAAGCGGTTAATGGCCCAGGAGAAGACGTCCCACCTTAGCTGCAGAGCAGCTGGTGGATTTGAACCATGTGCCTCAGGATTGCAGCATGGCTTCTTACAACTAGGTCTCCAGGTGATCAACATGAAAATCATTTCAACAATACAATAAACTGGCAGATAAGTGTTGTATTTCTAACAGCAAAACAGGCATATGGATATCATGTTTGGGGATCAATCAGATTCAAGGTAGCATGGTGGAATGGGGCCCCAGGGGTCCTGGAGTCTTCTTGCTGAGGTCAATGGCTGGCGTAATGGGACAGGATCCTGGATGTGAGAATTCCGGCACAGGCGCTGGTTTCTCTGGATCTTCAATACTGATGCTTCACACAAGGCCTTAGGGCTGCAAGGGCAGGAGACTACAGCTGTGGAAAGAATTCTTGGAGAAACTCAGCAGGAGTCAAAACCAGGTCAGGTCCTAACCATGGAACAGATAGATCACCAATTACTTGAGTGCAAGTTTGACTTGAGGCTGAATAAAATGAAAACATGTCCACAAGAACCAAAATCTATCCTGAGTCTAACCCACCTGAATTGAAAAATCATCCTAAGAATAGATTCAAGGCATTAAACACACATGCTAGAAGACCAGATGAGTTGTGGGATGACATGAAGGAAATCAACCATGAAGAGATAAAAATCATTATGAAGGTAAAGGAGGAAGAAAGCCCCAAAATGGATGTCAGGAGAGACTAAAACTTGCACCAGAGCATCAAGAAACCAAAATGAAGAGATGCTTAAGTAAAAAAAAAAAAGATGAACAGAAGATTTCAAAGGGCATTTCAAGAAAACAAAGTAAATTATTATAGTGGAATGTACAAAGAGCTGGAGTTGGAGAATAAAAGGATAAGGATTTCTCAAGCTGAAAAACAAATTCAAGCCTCTAGTTTCAATACTGAGAGATGCTATGGGCAAAACATTAAATGATTCAATTAGCAAAAGAACTAGAAAAGATATGCATAAAAGTCCAAAGGGGGTGGGGAGAGGAAAATCATAGGGTCACAGTGTGGTGGGTAGATGGAGGAGGTGAAGGAATTAGGAAAGAGCTGGTGGAGACGTGAAAAGATGTGGTGACAGTGGGTGTGGATTAATGGTATTAATTTATAAAACACAATGTATGGGAATGAGTGCATGAAACACAAAGTAAATGAAGGTATATGTGAAACACAATGTATATGAATAAAACACAGCGTCTACAACTTTTATATGCAAACCAACATAACCTTTTAAAAAAGGAGTGGAGGAAACAAGATGGAAGGAATACGTAGAGTCATTAAACCAAAAAGACATGGCTAAAAAATATTTCAGGAAGTACCGTATGTTCAAGAGTCAATGGTAATGAAGGAAGACGTTTAAGGTGCTTTCAGAGCATTGGCAAAACAACAACAACAAACACACCAAAACAAGGCCCAGGAATAGATGGGACGCCAATTGACATGATTTAACAAAAAGACACAGCCCTAGATGTGCTTATCAGTCTATCCCAGGGAATGTGGAGGACAGCTTTCTGGCTGACTGGAAGAGATTTGTATTTATTCCATTCCCAAGAAACATAATTTAATAGCAGTTGTTGTTGTTAAGTGCTGTTGAGTTGCAGGCAACTCATAGTGACCCTATGAAGGAAAGTCCTCAATACTTGTGTGTCTTTCATCCTCTCTCCAGGTTCGTAGGGTTTCTGGAGGCAAGCTATTACAGAAGTGGATGCCACTCCTGCTTCCAGGCTTGTTTTAATCGGGGAGCTCCACCCAACACTGTCCAACATGGGTAACCAACCATTAACGCATTTGATACATCAGTGCCACAGTGTTCAGCCTCACAGCAACCACAGGTTACCGCTGTATGGCAAGTGGACACACCAGGGCTATACGACCTATAGGAATCCTTGAACAATTTAATAGACTGTGGAAATTATCAAACAATATGGCTGATATAATGTGCAAAGCAAATATTGTTGAAGATGATCCAAAACTGTCTAGGACAGTACACTGCAAGAGAGCTGCCAGAAACAAACGAGGCTTAAAAGAAGCCATTTCTGCATCAGTTGACAGGATCATGTTGTTCTTGTTCTTTGCTTTGTTAATGTGATGAATTAAACTGAGTGTTTTTCTTATGTTGAACCATCCTTGCTTACCTGTTATGAATCCCACTCAGTCATGGTGAATTATTTATTTTTATGTGTTGTTGGATTCTATTTGCCAGGATTTTATTCGGATTTTTTTGTCTATGTTCATGAGGTATATTGGCCTGTAGTTTTCTATTTTGGTGGTATCTTTACCTGGCTTTGGTATCAAGATTATGTTTGCTTCATAGAATGAGTCTGGGAGAATTCCATCTTTTTCTGTTTTCTGAGATACTTTATGTAGAATTGGTGACAGTTCTTCTCTGAATGTTTGATAAAATTCACTTGTAAAACCATCTGGTCCGTGCAACCACTGTGGAAAGCGGTGTGGCGCTTTCTCAAAAAGTTGTAAATAGAGATACCATTTGACCCAGCAATTCCACTACTGGGAATATACCCTAAAGAGACCAGGAACCACATCCAAGCAGATATATGCACACCTACATTTATCACGGCTTTGTTCACAGTAACAAGGAGTTGGAAACAACCTAAGTGCCCATCAACAAACGAATGGATAGAGAAGCTGTGGTATATTCACACAATGGAATACTATGCTGCATTGAAAAAGAA
>NW_006399774.1:23381881-23392541 GCF_000299155.1 Elephantulus edwardii
GAAGGAGAGAATAGTTTAAAAGTAATATATTTTAGGGCACTATGATTATCATAAGAGTCCAGAATGAGGGTTGGAGAGTGGAGTATACTCGGGGTGGGGTTGGGGCTGGGAGGGGGGGATTGTGTGCCAATGAAGGAGTTTTTCTTTTGCTTTTCAAGGAGAGGAGCGAACTGGGGGTGGGGGTGGCTTGGGTGGGGAGAAAAGTGCAACAATGAATGAATAGAAGTCCAAAATCTCTGGAGATGTTCACTGAAATTAATAAAAATTAAAAAAAACAAACAAACACCAAACATCTGGTCCAGGGCTTTTTTTGGCTAGAAGTTGTTTTATTACCTTTTCAATTTCTTCTTTGTTAATAGGTCTGTTCAGGAGTTCAATTTCGGTTTGTGTCAGTTTAGGGGGACTGTATAACAATGAAAAGAACTTTTTTTCCCCAGTGGAAAAAATCGAACTAGGGGGAGAGGGGACAGGGAGGAAAAAGTGCAACCATGAGTGAATGGAAATCCAAGTTCTTTATAAACTTTCATTAAAATATAAAAAAATCGAAAGAAGAAGCCATGACAGGAAGGATGTCATCGCTGAAATCAAGTAGATCCTGGCTGAAAGCAGAGAATAACAGGAGAATGTCTTATTTGTGCTTTACTGAGTATAAAAGGGCATTTGACTACGTGGACCATAACAAATTATGGCTAAAATTGAGAGGAACAGGAGTCCCAGAATGCTCGACCATACTCATACAAAACCTGTATCTAGATTAAAAAAAAATAAAATAAAATAAAAAAGCTTTGTCTGAATGGAGCAAGAGGACACTGCACGGTTTAAAATTAAGAAAGATGTGTGTCAGAATTATGTGTGTCCATACTTATTCAATCTATATGAACAAATAATTGAGGAGGCTGGCCTCTGAAGAAAAATGTGACATCAAGATCATCACTAACTTATATGCATGTAATACAACCCTCCTTGCTGAAAGTGAGGAGGACTTGGAGTACTTGCTGCATAAAATCAAAGACTACAGTCTTCAATATGTATCATATCTCAACATCAAGAAAACAAAAATCCTTACCATTGGACTGATAGCAATATTATGATAGATGGAGAAATTGTCAATTATTTCATCCAACTGGCCTCTACAATAAACACCCTGGGTACCAGCAGTCAAGAGATGAGGAGACATTGCATTGGGAAAATCTGCCGTCAAGGACTTTCCAAATTACTGAGGAGCACTAATGTCATTTTGAAGATGAGGTGTGCTTGATTTAGTCCATAGTCTTTTCAATCACTTGCTATGCATCTGAGAGCTGACTGATGAGTGAGGATGACAGAAGAATCTATGGCCTTGAATTGTGGTGTTGGAGAAGAGAGCTGAAAATCCCATGGACTTGAAAAGAACGAACAGATGCATCTTGGAAAAAGTGTGCCCAAAGTGCTCATTGGGAGGAAGGACCCCAACACGACACTCACGTACTTTGGGCATGTTGGTGGTTGTTGTTGCCGTGTACCACTGAGTTGAAACCGACCTATACCTGATGCTCCAGCAGGTTTTCAGAGGCGGTTTATCCCGTGGGATGAGACTGTACATCCTTCTCCTACGACGCGGCTGGTGGGTTTTAACCATGTGCCTCCGGGAGTGCAGCGAAGCTTCCTACCACTGGGCCCGCAGAGCTCACTAGGAGGGACACACTCGGGAATTTTGAAGATCAGCAAAAGAGAAGAAGAACCCCAATGAGATGGATTTACACAGGGACTGCACATTGGGCTCACATACAGGAGAGATAATAAGGACAGCACAGGATAGGACAGGGTTCAGATATGTGGTTCATAGGTTGCTATATTACTCGACTCAGTGGGTTCTAATATAAACTCTGTTTCACAGGGTCACTAGGAGTCAGAATTGGCGTGATGGGACGCAACAATGACGACACCTTAGCCTGCTGGGGTGACTGGAATAAGGACCACATGTGGGTAATTCAGCTCTGCAGGTATGCACCTTCTCCCCATTCTGGGCTGGAAGTCCAAACACCAGGATGGGTGGGCAGCCCCCAGTCTGCAGACTTAGAGAAAAAGCCCACTCATCTCTTCTGTGTCTCAAAAACCAGCACTGCCCAGCACTCTTTAACTTCTGGCTATATTACACCCATCTCTCCTCCTCTGTCTTTATCTCTGACATTGCTCAGGTGGGATTAGAACTCACCACACTTATCCTGAGTTAATCTTGAGTTTATCCTTGACAACAGATTTTCCCAATGCAAGGTCTATTGACAGCTGATACCAACGGTGTTAATTATAGAGCCAAGTAAGATGAAATGGTTGAGAATTTCTCCATCCATCAAGATGTTGATAGTCCAAAGACACTGATTCCAGACAAAATCAAGTTCATGGCTATTGGAGATAAGGACTTCACCTGATCTTTTGGAGGCTTAGTCGGCCTGCAGTGCTAGGCCTGGCTTGCAGCAGCAGAGAAGACAGGAACAATGATGACTGTTGTAGGACAGACAGATGGCCAGTCTGCTGAGGGACAGGTTCGGCTGGAGGACCTGGGGAGACGACAGGCCCTGCCGCACACTGCCCCCCTCAACTCTTCCTTGTCCCATGCAATGCTACGCTAGGTATACAACACAAGGCAGCCTTCCTGTTGCCTGATTAAAGGGAATTTGCTTTTGTGAGTAAAACCACACACTATAAAACCCAAAATTGTTCTCTGTCCCTGCCACCCAGACCCTGCCTTTTCTGCAAATGCTGGGGGCCTGGTGTCAGCAGGACCACCCCTGTGTCTCCCTCCGTGGGATATTGGCCCCCATGTGGCTTCCCCCCACCCCCAGATGGAGGTCCACGTCCTGGGGCAGGGAATGGTTACCAGAAGGCTGGCTTCCCACTGCTTCCCATAATTGCCCTTTCTCAGCCCAGAATGATTTAAAGAGTAAAGGCAAATAAATCGGTTTCGTTTGGTGCTTTTTTCTTCTTTAATATTTCCTTTTTTGTTTACAGTCTGGAAAAACCAGCTGTGGGCTGTGACTGGGAGGGTCTTACAAACAGGATTCTGGCACCTGGTGTCCTGAGGGGTTGGGGAAGAGTGGGATGGATGGATGGGGAGAGTGGTCTTTAGGAAGTCAATGGAACCCTGACCCCCCTCACAGGGATATGGGGGAAACGTCAGACTGAAGGGACCTAGGACTTCTGTGAAAGGGTGGGACAGGCAGATGGATAGCTGGTCTGTAGGCTGTAGGAGCCGGGGTGACCATGGGCCTGGGCTTTAACCGAGAGAGTTAAGGGAGGTAGTTACAGCCATACAGAGAAGCACAAAAAAAAGCAGGTGAAGGTGGTTTGCCAATTAAATCCATTGCTGATGAGTCAGTTCCAACCAGTGGCTCTCCATTGGCTTGCTTCCATGAGAGGAGGCATCCCATCTTCCCTCCTTTCAGGAGGCTTCAACCACTGACCTGTGCTGGGTGATATACAATCACGTCTAATGCCATCAGGATGCCTTATATTTGCTGCACACCACCAAAGGGGGGGGGGGGAAACAACAACAACAAAAAACCAACAGACAATCCAAAGAAAAGACTGTTTTCCTCCTAAAAACTATATTTGATTCCCCAAATTCAGAAATTAAAAACTTGAAAAGCAAGTGAACACTGAGTGTCAAAGCCAGAGCTCTCTTCCTCTGTTTAAAATGGCACGTTTTCTAATAGCTAAATAATGCAGTCATGCCAAGAAGCAGTGCTTAATGGCTGTTGAAGAAATTAACAGAAGAGAGCACGAAGGGCTCTGGTCTTCGGTGTTGCGTTGTCTCTCTCACTCATGTAGCCCTTCTATCCCAGATGCGGGGAGAGCAAGGTCTCACCAGGACATCTCAGGCCCCTTCTCTCAGACATAGCAAGTGCTGTGGCTAGTTCCCCAATGGAGGTCTTGCCTCAAAAGCTTCTGATGGAAAAGCTCAGATGTTAGGCCAATCATTGCACTCTTGAAGTCTGACAGCTAAGTAGATTGACTTCCCCAGAAGATAAACCACTATTTATAGAAGTGATATTTTAGCATCTATTGTGAGAAGGGTTGTTCTGGGCCCCTGAGCTAGGCAAATGTTGCCCTGCGTCCCTGGACCTCAGAGCCCTAAACCAGTGTTGTTACTGTTGGTAGCTGTCCAGGCTGATCCTATGTCTGTCTATCTATCTATCTATCTATTCCTATGTCTGTCTATCTATCTATCTATCTATCTATCTATCTATCTATCTATCTATCTATCTATCTATCTATCTATTGTTTGTTAAGTGTTCTTGAGTTGGAAGCAATTGTAGCTGACCCTCTAGTGGGTTTTCAGAGGCTATACATTGCATTGGAGGAGACTGCCCATCCTTTTACCACAGAGCAGCTGGTAAATTTGAAATCTGAACCACGTGCCTTTGGGATTGTAGCATAGCTTCTTTCCAGGTGTGATTTTTTTGTCTTAATTGAGGCTTGGGTGTGAATTGTTTGCTTGTTTATTGGTTTTGTTCACAATTGGATGTGAGCTGATTGGATTTTCCTCGTATTTAAAAGGCATTCAGTCGCCAGTTTGAGTCTGGTATCTAGTTTGAGAAGATGTGTAGACCATCTGCATTCCAAAAAGGTGTGTTTTCTTGTTTTGGTTGAGGCTTGAGTGTGGACTGTTTGCTTGTTTATTGGTTTCATTCACAATTGGGTGGGAGCTAATTTGATTTGCCTTGTATTTAAAAGGTAGTTGGTTTTAAGTAATTTTTTGTCAAACATTCTTCTAAGTAGTAAACACTGGTTTGTCAAGTTGCTGTATAGAGGTAACTAGTTGCTATTCTGATGTTAAACACTGTGACACTTAAGTGTCAAATGTGATAATGATTACCCATGGTGGGCAGTGTTTGGTGGAGCTTCCAGACTTGAAACAGTCTTGGAAGCAGGAGTAGCATGCACTTCCAAAATAGCTTGTCTCCAGAAACTCTATGAACTTGGAGAAATAGTGATTGTTCTACAACAGGGTTAAGGTGTTTCATTCATAGGGTCGCTCTGAGTTGACGACACTTAACAACAACAACAACATATAGATGATATATAGATGATAGATGATAGATTGATTTGCTGTTGTTATGTGCAATTATATCAACTATGACCCATAGTGACCCTATGAACAATAACTGCCTTGTGCCAACCTCATCGTTTCTGATACACATGAGTGCATTGTTAGCAGCCACTATGTCAATCTGTCTTATTGAGGGTCTGTCTCTCTTCTCTGACCTTCCAACTTTCAGGGCATAATGTCCTTTTCCAAGGTCCAGCCCATCCTAACAATATGACCAAAGTATGTGAGAGGAAGCGTCACTCTTTGTATCCAAGGAGCACCCTGGTTGCACTTTCTACCAAGACATAATTGTTCTTTTGTCAGTACTCTTTCTCTGACACCACAACTCAAAAGCATCTACTCTTTTCTATCATCCAGTGTTGTTGCCCAATTTTCAGATTTACCATAAGTAACAATATCAAAGCTTGATTCAGATGCGCCTTGGTCTTTAAACTGATATTATTACTCCTCAATACCTTGGAGAAGTCTTTGACAGCAGATTCACCCAGTGAATTGTTGTTCTTGTTGATTGCCTTTGAGTCAAGCATGACTCATAGCGACCCTATGAATAAAAAGCCTTTGGGTCATAGGGTGGGGGAGCTCTGGTGGTCTAGTGGTAAGAATCTGCACTGCAATCCTAAAGGCAGGAGGTTGGAATCCTCCAGCTGCTTTGAAGAGAATGGACAACCTTCTATGTGATTACCGCCTCTGAAAACCTGCTAGAGGGTCAGCTATGGGTTTATTCTGCTTCAAGGGTGCACAACAACCCAGTGAATATGCCTTGTGATTTCTTCTGTCTTATTTTAAATTTTAATTGAGATTTTAATGAAAATTTATAGAGAACTTGGATCCCCATTCATTAGTTGTTGAACATTTTCTTCCTTACCCATTCCCCCAGTCGCTTTTCTCTTTGAAAAAAATCTTTTCATTCTTGTACAATTCCCCTCCCTCAGCCCACTTTACTATAGAGCTCATATTCTGGACTGCTGTCATGCAAATAATACCTAATCACATATTCCTTTTAAAGACATCATTCCTTCTTCTGTTTCAATGCAGTGTGCATTATTTATCCCCTCTTAATTCTCCCCCAACTCCCATTCCAGTCCTGTTCCTTAACAGTGGCACCATGCAGTGTTTGTCCTTTTGTGACTGAGATATCTCCCTCACCATAATATCCTCCAGGGTCACCTATTTTGTATATTTCATGAGTTCCTTGTTTTTCTGTGTGGCATAGTGTTCCATTGTGTGAATATAACACAGTTTCTCTATCTGTTCATTTTTTGTTGGACATTTGGGTTGTTTCCATCTCTTTGTTATTGTGAACAATGCAGCAATAAACATGGGTGTGTATTTATTTGCTTGGGAAGTAGTTCTGGTTTCTTTAGGGTATATTCCCAGTAGTGGAATTGCTAGGTCAAATGGTATTTCTATTTCCAACTTTTTGAGAAAGCGCCATACTAAATTCCAGAGTGGTTGTGCCATTTTTCACTCCCACCAACAATGAATAAGGGTTTCAGTTTGTCCACAACCTCGCCAGCATGTGTTGTTTGCTGCTCTGTTGAATTTTGCTACTGTTACTGGGTGAAATGATATCTCATAGTTGTTTTGATTTGCATCTCTCTTATTTTGAACATTTCCTCATGGGTTTGTTCACTATCTGAAACACTGATCTTCATATTTTAGATAGTGGTTTCTTATTCTTCCAGAGCCTCTAATTCCTCATTTGCTTTATCTAAATTGTTTTGGAGTGGTGGGGTTTGGGTTTTTTGGGGGGTGTTTGTTTTGGGGATTTTTTAAAAAAAATTTCCTCTTAGTTTTTGATTGCAGAGTTCTGTAATTCTTCAAATTTGTCTTTCACCCATTGAAAGTATTCAAACATTGTTCTTTTAAATTCTGTTTCAGAAAGTTCCATCAGACTTTCTAGCTTCAGGAAATCCATTGATAGTGTGTCACTTTTAGGGGTCACATCTTGTTTTGTGTCTGTGTATGATGTGAGGTAGCCTACTTTGTACATGGCATTGTGTAGTAGAGTTTTTCACGCCTGAGGCAATAGCAGACTCTTGGTTTGACTTCACAGCTCCAGAGGATGGTAAGGCAGCTACCCTGCCTGGGTCTCTCTCTGAACTTTTGACTCAAGAGAAGATTTAATTCACTTCAGAAGCTATAAGGCCTGTGAATTAGTGCCCTTCCCTGTTAGACAACTGCTGCAGCTAGGCCAGTGCAAGATGCTCCAAGCTAAAGGCAACTCATGTTTGGGAGGAGAGAGGAAATGAAATGGGTTCACCTGTGGTACTCATGTCTCTGGCACAGTTCAGAGGGGCAGCAGTAGTCTTCTTCCCGGCATTGTGGCGGGGGCGTACATGCTGTGGGGTCAGGTCCTCCAGGTCGTGGAGCTGGAACTTCCAGGCTGTGGGAGAGGAACTCTCAGGAGGAGGGCCACTGCTGGGTTGGAGAATCCAAGATAGTGAGGTAAGGTCCTTCAGGTGTAGGGTTCAGAGGTCCAGGCATCAGGGCTGGGGATCTCCAGCTGGGGGAGAGGGGAGGCTGCTAGGCAGTGCTGCCACAGTCTAGTGGTCCAGGGAAGAGACCAGTCCAGGACACATAATTCTCTGAGGTTAGTTTGAGAACTGAAAGCTCTGGTAGCTTTGTCCTTAAGGATTTGTACTGCTAACGCAAAGGCCTTGCCTCTCTGGCACTTCAAATCCACAGTGGTTCTAAGGGAGAAAGGTGGACAGTCTCCTCCCATGAAATATGCAGCCTCCGAAATCTGCTGCAGGTCAGTTATGACACCTTGTGATTTCTTGACTGCAAGTGCCAAGGGCATTGATGGTGAATCCAAGTAAGAGGAAATTATTGACAACTTCAGTCTTTATTCACCTATTATGATATTGCCTCTTGGACCAGTGGTGAGGATTTTTGTCTTCTTGCTATCGAGATGCAATCCATTTTGAAGGTTATTTGTAGTCTTTTCTCTTCTGCAGCAAGCATTTCAAGTGCTTTCTAATTTTAACAAGCAAGGTTGTGTCATCTGCATAATGTAGGTTGTTGATGAGTCTTCCTATAATCTTTGTATCACATTCCTTTTCATAAAGTCTAAACTAGTGAATTATTTGCTTGGCATATAGATTGAATAGATTAAGAGAAAGGATACACATTTTTCTTGATTTAAAACTGTACAGTGTTCCTTTGCTCTGTTCAGACAACCACTTCCTGGTGTAAATTTAGATTTTGCCTGAGAACAATTAATAGCTTGAAATTCCCATTCTTCTCAGTGTTAGCCATAATTTATTATGATCCACATAGTAAAATATTATTACATAGCCAATAAAACACAAATAAACATCCTTTTAACATTTTCTGCTTTCAGCAAAAACCCATCTGACATCAGCATTAATATCTCTGGTGCCATGGGCCCATCTAAATCCAGCTTGAACTTCTGGCATTTCTCTGTCTATGTAATGTTTCAGCTATTTTTGGATAATCTTCAGCAAGATTTTACTTTTCTGTGATATTAGTTATATTGTTCTATAATTTCTTATTTCTGTTGAATTTTCTCTGTTGCATTTGCTTATGAAATATGTTTATTGGTAGTCTATCAATTCCTGGGGCCTTAGTCTTTCCACTGCCTTCAGTGTAGTTTGAACTTGTTCCTTCATTACCATTGGTTCCTGATCATATGCTACTTCCTGAAATTTTTCAGGCCCAATCAATTCTTGTTTGAGGGAATAGTCATTTGGTTGTGCCATTTGATGGGTAGGGGAGGGTTAGGAAAATCGAAAGAATTTGTTTGAATTTGCATTAGAATTTTGTAAATAACCTAATGAAAAGAAAAAATAAAACACACATGCAGAGAGACACACACATACAGAGAGAGAGAGAGTCTAGCAACTTTTGTGATCAATGACTTAGTCATTGAAAAGATAGTAAAATAAAAACCCAAAAATAACAATGCATACACACATGGACTTCACCAGATGTAATGCACAGCAATCAAATCTCACACATGTACTGAAAAAAAGATGGCAGAAAAGTTCAATATCATCAGTTAGAACAAGGACAGAGAAGTTGATGATTCGTGGTAACCACAGAGCTTGTTCATCTGTATGGGGAGCCTCCTCTATGTCAGACCTTGTCTGTGGCCAGCACGAAGCCACACCACCATTCAGAGGACTTGTGTCTGTGAGAATCTCTCAGAGGGTAGTGCAGGATACAAATCATCCACTTCCTAGAACTGTCCGCCATCTCATGAGCATAATTGTTGGTGGGTCCAGGAAATTCACATTGTTACAAACTCCCTGAGATTCTTATTTGTTGCCATGGAGTCGGGTTCCACCCCTGTGATCTCACATATTACAGAATTGCCTAGACAAAAGGTCAAGGACTGTAGTCTGCAGTAAGGATTGAAGCTCAACATCAAGAAGACAAAGACTCTAACCACTGGGCCAATAGGCAGCACCATATTAGGTAGAGAAGAGATTGAGGTTGTTAGCAATTACAGCTTGCTCGGATCCACAATCAACTCTCTTAACACCAGCAATCAGGAAGTCAAAAGACTAATTGCATCGGGATAATATGCTGTCATGGACCTCTCCAGAGTGCTGAGAGTGTCTGATTGAAAAACACGAAGGTGTTTCTAATCCAGACCATGGTCTTCTCAATTACTTGTTATAGTTCAGAGAGTTGGACAATGACTAAGAATGACAGAAGAAGATTAGATGCATTCGAGTTGTGGTAGAGTCTTGAACATAACATGGACTGTCAAGAAAACAAATATTTGTGTTCTTGACAGTCTTAAAGAGGATGAAACCACGTCTCTCCTTGGAGGCTAGGGTTCTAAAGCTCCACCTCACTTACTTTGGGCACATTGCCAGGAGAGATGGGTCCTTGGAGAAGAATATCATGCTCGGAAGGGTGGACGGACAGCACAAGTGAGGAAGAGCCCTGATGAGATGGATTGATACAGTATCTGGGGCAATGGGGGTTGGGGTGTCAGAGTTAGTGAGACTGGCTCAGGACAGGGAAGGGTTCAGAGCTGCTGTACATAGGGTCACTATACATCACAGTTGACTCAATGGCACATAAAAATAATAACATACTATGACAGGTTTGGAAGCAGGTGTGGCATCCACTTCCTAAATAACATGCTTCTGGAAACTCTATGAACTTTGATAAATGTCAATAGTTGTAGAGGGGCTTCAGGCCTTTTGTTCATAGAGTCACTATGAGTTGTGCTTGACTTGAAGGCAACAACAACAACATCACCATCTTTTTGATTGTTGCAACCACTGTATACTTTGAGTGCTTTCCAAACTAGGGGTCTCATCTTCCTCTCCTCAGAGAATATTCTACTGGCAACCATAAGTTTCTTATCAGCTGAATTTTGGAATTAAGTGCCTAATCCTTTCTTCCTAGTCTGTCTTAGTCTAGAAAGTCTGTTTAAACCACCATGGGATGATATTTGCAATACTAATAGCTTAATTTTCATTATCAAAGCAACAAGCAGCTATCAGAGTATAACAAGGTGACTAAGAGGTGTTTTTTCAGTCCCTTTAAAATTTAAGAACATCTGCTCTAAACACTAGAAATTTTTTT
>NW_006399774.1:23404419-23405061 GCF_000299155.1 Elephantulus edwardii
AGCTGAAGGAATTAAAAACAAATCAAGCCTTCAGTGGTGATACTTAAGGATGCTTTGGGCAAAGTATTAAATGATCCAAGAAGCATTAAAAGAAGATGAAAAGAGTACACAGAGTTACTGTTCCAGAAGGAGTTGGCTGACACAGAAGAATTTAATGAAATAATGTATGAGCAAGAATTTAATGAAATAATGTATGAGCAAGAGCCTGTGGTGATGAAAGAGGAAATTCAAATTGTTCTGAAAAAAAATGGCAAAAACAAGGCTCCAGAAGTTGATGGCATACCAATTGACATATTTCAACAAACAAACACCGCCCTGGATGTGCTCACTAAGTTGTGCCAAGAAATCTGGAGGCCAGCCAGCTGGCCAACTGACTGGAAGAGATCGATATTTGTTCCCATTCTAAAGAAAGGTGACCTGACAGTGCGAAAATTATCAAATAATGTCATTAATATCACATGCAAGCAAGATTCTGCTGAAAATTATCCCCAAATGACTGGACCAACCCATCAAAAGAGAACTGCCGTATGCGCAGTTTGGGTTAAGAAGATGTTGTGGGACTAGGGATATTATAGCTAATGTGAGATGGATCTTGGCAGAAAGCAGAGAATACCAGGGGAATGTCTATCTGTCTTTCATTGA
>NW_006399774.1:23406021-23426473 GCF_000299155.1 Elephantulus edwardii
ATGAGATGGATCGATTCAGTGATTGGGGTAGTGGGAGTAGGTGTGTTGGAGACACTGATGTTGGCACAGCATACAGCAGGATTAAGGGCTTTTGTACATAGGGTCACTGAGACTCAAGCAACTCGACAGCACATAACAATAACAACACTAATTATAGCTAACAATAGGAATCCCAGGATAGATAATTGCGCTGATGTTAAACCTATACCTAGACCAAGAAGCAGTTGTCAGAACAGAGTAAGTGAATACTGTATGGTTTGAAATAATTTCTCCATGCTGCTGCAATCTGCAGGCTGAGCAAATAATTCTAGAAAATGAGTATATGAGGAAGAATGATTTATTGGGATTGGACGAAGACACACTAACAACCTGTATTATTCAATTTGCTAAAAGTGAAGAAATCTTGAATCACTTGTTGAAGAAGATCAAGGACTACAGCCATCACTATGAACTAAATTTCAGCATCAAGAATTCCGAAATTACTACCAATGGACCAAAAGGCAACATCATAATAAATGGAGAAAAGATTGAACTTGTAACTGATTTCATTCTACTAGGATCAACAACAACAGAATCCACAATCAACATATATGGTTGAAGCAGGCAAGAAATAAAAATAAAAGTTTGTTGCATTAGGAAAATCCACTTTGAAGGATCTCGCCAAAGAGCGAAAAAGCTATGATGTGTTTCTGCAGTCTGATCATTGTGGCAAGGTGAGGTGGACTTTCTTCTGTCCACTGGCCAGTGAACCTCAGGGTCCTGTTTCAGGTCTAAGGAAACTGCTCCCCTTGCCAGCTGGGAAGACAAACAGTAAGTGAGGATGGCGCAGCACAGCAACATGCAGGGAAAAGCCTTTCTCAGTTTTCTGTGAGAGAGAGGGCTGACCTGAGAAGACCCCCCCACACACACACACACATCCCATCCCCATATACAAACTGCATACATTGGCGGCCTTGACCTCATGTCACTCGAGAGACAAAGGAAGACATTAAGCTTCAGGAGAGAAAGCACAAAGGCAGGCAGCTTCAAACACTGTGTTGGTTTTGTTATGTTTTCTCAAGTCGTCTGAAACTAATAGTGACCCCATGCACAACAACTCTAAAGCCTGCTCTCTTCTGAGCCAACTTGATTGCCTCTGATACACATACCCATATTCCCCCAGTCACTGAATCAATCTATCCCATCCAAACTCTTCCTCTCCTGTGCTGTCCCTCCACCCTCCCTAGCATTACATCCTTCTCCAAGGACTGATCCCAACTTGCAGCATGTCCAAAGTATGTCAGACGAAGCTTCAGAATCTTTGTCTCAAAGGAGCAGCCTGGTTTCATCCTTTCTAGGATGAAGCTGTTTATTCTCCTACCAGTCCATGGTATATTCAAAACTCTTCTCCAGAACTACAGCTTAAAGGCATCAAATTCTCCTTCTCTCAACCCGAGTCATTATCCAGATTTCTCATGCAAGGCATGCAATTGCGAAGACCATGGATTGGATCTGGCATATCTTGAGTCTCCAGACTGACACTGTTGCACTTCAGTATCCTGGAGAGGTTCCTGACAGCAGACTTTCCCAATGCAATTCATCTTTTGATTTCAAGGCTGCCAGTAAGGAAGTAGAAGAGGTATCCACTTCCTAAACAACATGCTTCTGGAAACTCTATAAATATGAGAAATGACGATAGGTGTAGAAAGGCTTCAGGTCTTTCATAGGGTTGCTATGAGTCAACTCGTCAGAAATCAACAACAACACAACAGTACCAAGTGTCTTGACTATGGAGCCAAGCAAACTAAAGCTATTAACAGTCTCAATCTCCTGTCTATCAAGATGCTACCAATTGGCCCAGTCATGAGAATCCTTGTTTTCTTCATGTTGACTTCAATTCAGGTTGAAGGCTGCAGTCTTTGACCTTCTGCAGCAATTGCTTCAAGTCATCCTCAGTTTCAACACGCAAGGTTGTGTCATCTTCATTACACAGGGTGTTGATGAATCTTCCTCCAACCCTGATGCCACATGCCTCCTCATAGAGCCCAGCCTCCTGAATAAACTGTTCTCCATGTAGATTGAAAAGGTATGAAGATAGGACATATCCCTGGCATATACCCTTCCCTATTTTAAAGTGTGCAATGTTTCCCTGCTCTGTTCTGATGACTGCCTACTGGTCAAAGTATAGGTTTCACAAAAGCACAATCAAGTGTTCTGGGAATTCCCATTCTTCTCAGACACAGCCACAGTTTGTTGTGATCCACACAGTCAAATACCTTTGCACAGTAAATGAAACATGGATAGGTATTCCTCTTGTACTCTCTGTTTTCAGACAAGATCCATTTAACACTAGTTATAACATCCCTGTGCCACAACTTCTTCTAAACCCAGCGTGCATATATGGTAGTTCTCTGTTGACGTGCTTTTCCAGTCATTTTTTGGATAATTTTCATCAGAATCTTGCTTGCATGGGATATTAATGATATTGTTTGATAATTTTTAAAGACTATTGAGAAAAAAATTTAAGTCTCCTTAAAAAAAACCCAAAAAACAAAAGCAAAACAATACTACAGACCCAAAGAAGATCCCAGAATCAAGAAGAGTGGTGATATATGTTGATGTGGAGATGTTCAACTCTGTGTAACCCTGCTATTCCACTACTAGAAATATGTTATTGTCATTGTTGTTATGTGCCATCAAATTGCCTTTACTCATAGTGACCCTGTTTATAGCTCTGTCTTGCGCCAGTCTCACTGACTGCAACACATCTGCCCCCATTACCCCAGTTACTGTATCAATCCAGCTCATCCGGGATCTTCCTGTCCTGCACTGTTCCTTCACCTTTCTGAGCATGATATTCTTCAAGGATGATCCCTCCTGGCCACATACCCAAAGTATGTGAGATGGAGCTTCAAAATCCTAGCCTCCCAGGAGAAACTTGGTTTCACTCTCTCCAAGATGGACCAATTTGTTTCCTTGGTGGTCCATGGTATGTTTAAGATTCTTCTCCAGCACCATAACTCATAGGCATCGGTACTTCTTCTGTCATCCTTAGTCATTGTCCAGCTTTCTGATGCATAGCAAGTAATTGGGAAGATCCTGGATTGGATCAAACACACCTTAATCTCTAGACAGACATCATGAATTTCAAGAAACAACATAATGATCAAGAGGTAATGATGATGAAGGAGAAAGGTCAGGCTGCTCTGAAGGACTTGGCAAAAAATGAGGCCCCGGGAATTGATTGAAGGTCATTTGACATATTTCAACAAATAGATGATGCCCTTTTATCGTGCTCACTAGGTTGTGCCAGGAAATCTGGACGTCAACTATCTGGCCAACTGACGGGAAGATGTACATTTTTGCCCCATTACAAAAATAGGTGAACCAACAGAGTATAGAAAATATCATAAAATATCACTCATATCACACACAAGTGAAATCCTGCTTAAGATTGTCTAGAAATGACTGAGATCTACCAGAAATACAAGCTGAATGTTGAATAGGCACTAGAGACCTTATTGCAAATGTCAAATAGATTGTGGCACAAAGAAAAGAGCACCAGAGGGAGATCTGTGTTTCATTGACTATGCAAAGGCATTTGACTGTGTGGATTACAACAAATTGTGGTTAACTTTAAAGAGAATGTGAATCCCAGAACACTTGATTCTGTTTATGCTAAACTAAGAATATACCCCAAGGAAATTGGAACTGAGACACAAATCTAAATCTGTCCACCAATGTTCATAACAGCATTATTCACCATCACAAGATCATGGAAACAGCCTAGATGTCCAGCTACCACTGAATGAATTGAGAAAATGTGGTACACTCACATAATGGAACACCATGCAGCACTCTGGAGCAACAATTTTGAAAAATACTACACAACTTGGGAGAGACTGGAGAGCACTTTGCTGAGATGAACCAACTCAATCTTATAAGAACAAATGCTGCATATGACCATTATTGTAAAAACAGTAGGTTAACCAGCAAAACACCCATATCTGGGGACCCCCTGGGGGAATGCAGGGGAGTAGAGAGAAGAGGGTGGGTAGAGAGAAACCACAGGGCTGCAGAGTTTGGTGGGTGGATGAAGAGGGTAAAGGAAATGGGAAGGACCCAGCAGGGCCCTGAATAGATTGGGTAATGATGGGAACGTTCCAATGGTAACTGGTTTTATAAAACATAATGTATGTGTGCACTAAACACAATATGAATGAAGAAGTGTTTGAAACACAATGTATATGAACTTTGTGAGCAAACCAATATAAAATAACACAAAATCATTTTATACTGGTTTCCTTACAAGGTATACATTGTTTTTCACATCAGATTATTCTCATTTCCTTTACGCACTCCTCCCTCTATTGGTCAAATATTGTGACCCTATGATTACTCTCCTGTCCATCTTATGTAACTGATTAAATATGTGAGTCAATTAAATTTATAAAAGAAAACATTTTTTTTTGGGGGGAAGTAATGATGTCAATTTAATGTCTAAGGTACACCTGATGAAATCTATCCTTTTTCAATTACTTATGTATCTGAAAGTTGGATATCAAACAGGCATAGCTGAGGAAGAATTGATGTCTCCTGAGTGTTGGAGAAAAGTCGTGGAATCCAAAAAAACAAACAAATCTACCGTGAAGGAAGTGCACCCGGCCTGTTCCTTAGAGGCAAGGATGGTAAAACCTCGTCTCACGTACTCTGCGTGCGTTATCAGAAAGAGCCAGTCCTCGGAAGAATACAGTATGCTGGGAAAGGTGGTGGCGAAGAGGAAGAGGAAGACACCAAACAAGGTGGACTGACGGAGTGACTGTGACAATGAGCTCAAACACATCAGAGATTGTGAAGACGGTGTGTGTGCATGATACAGCAAGGTTCAGACCTGTTGTTCACAGGATCACTATGAGTCGTAGTCAACTCAATGACAACTAATAACAACAGCAGTGCGTGTACTTATATTTTATAAGCTGAAACAAGAAAGTCTTAAGAAAGTTCACAGCAAAGAAACAAAAACGTAAGTGTAAAAAGTAGAACAGCAGCAGTTGAAATAAGTGGTCAGAACCTAGTAAGAAAGGAAACATTTCTGGGTACACAATTCTTTAAAGTGAGTAATTGTATTACTCCTTTGGTACAGTAACTCAGTATACTGCTTCCATCTTCTTTTAATACTTCCTGAATCATTTAATATTGTTCCCAAAGCATCCTTAAGTATTGAAACTCCTGGCAAAATGCTAAGCGAGTATGATCCTTTTGATTTTCTGACTCCAACTCTTTGTACATTTCATTATAATAATTTGCTTTGTCTTCCTAAGCTTCCCTTTGAAATATTCTGTTCAGCTCCTTTAATATATATATATATATATATATATATATATATATATTTATTATTCCCTTTGCTTCGGCTTCTTGGTGCTCTAGTGCAATATTCAGAGTCTCGTCTGACATTCATCTTGGTCTTCCTCTGCTGCCTTCGTAATGACCTTTTGCACTCTTTATTAATGATAGTCTTGATATCCTCCCACAGCTCGTTTGACTTGGCTCATTGGTGTTCAAGGCCTCAAACTTACTCCTGAGATGATTTTGAAATTCAAATGGGATAGACTTAAGGTTAAATTATGGTTCCTGTGGATTTTATTTCATTTTCTTCAACTTTAGCTTGAACTTGCATTGGAGTAGTTGGTGGTCTGTTCAACAATCAGCATCAGGCCTACTTTTCACAGCTGACACTGACCTTCTCCAGTGATTCTTTCTACAGTTGTAATCAATTTGATTTCTATACATGCCATCAGGTGAAATCCATGTGTATAGCCTCCATTTGTGTTTCTTATAAAAACTATTTGAATGTTACAGGCCACAGAGCGTGGCGGGCTGCACGGAGAACACTGCTGGCAGCGGAGAGAGGGACGCAGGCAGCGCAGAGAGCTGTACAGGTGGCGCTGAGAGTGTTTCAGAGAGTCGTCTGGTCAGCGCAGAGAGCAGGCAGGGCGATGCTGAGAGTGCTGAACACTTCATGGCATCATGCATTCTGAATGCTGGGAACAGGAGACTTGGCAGCTTCACATCTGTGAACAGATGTCAGCCCAGTGTGCCCCAGCGCCCCCACGCCCCCCAACCCCTGCGCCCCTGCGCCCCCCAGCCCTCCTGCCCCCCGAGTCCCGTGTGACCTCAGCGCCCCCCCAGCCCCGCCACCCCTGCGGGGCCCCAGCCGGACATCTGTATCCTGCTCCTGACCACCCAGAAGCCAGCCCCACCAGCGCAAGCCATACAGCTGCAACCTGAGTGAGGTCTCTGAGTCTCCACAAGGGCAGGTCGCCTCTACAGGTACAGTAGAGACAGCTGCAAACCGCGTGAGACCCTTGGACATGCCCAACCAGAAACTAGCCCTGACAGGAGCCTGCCAGACATCTGCAACCTGAGTGAGGTCCCGTACAGTCCCATCTGGGCAGGTAGCATCACCAGTCTGCCACTGCAGAGACTAACTGCCAGGGCGTGACGTGGATAGTAGGAATTTGAATCAGAACTTTTGTTGGAGCAGTTATTTTCATAGCTATAGGAGCACACAGCCTTACCATGGGCTGCCTGTGGTACTTGCCAAAGCCGGAAGCCACCAACCAAGCTGCTGCGGGACCCATCCCCAGGAGAAAGAAGGTTAGTGGGAAATTAACTGAGTTCTCTTAAGCCTCACTAAGAGTGAGCGGGTCTGTTAGAATTTGACTGAATTTCCTTCCCCCCACCCCCCACCCCACGATTGCTCACAATTAGGTGGGCCAGTAGGAATTTGACTGGGTTTTCTTGGGCACCACCAATTGTTTGAGATAGCACTCAAGCAAGGCCACTGTTGGGAAATTGGCTGAGTTCTCTTGGGCCACACCAACTGCCCAGGAATGGGAGAGCCAGTGGGAATTTATCTGAGGGGTTTTTTTGGTTTTGTTTGTTTGTTTGTTTTTTGGCACCATTGACTTCCTGGGAGAGTGCCCAAGAGTGAGCAGGCCAGGGGAAATTTGACTGAACTTTCGTGGGCACTGCAGACTGGCCAGAGGCAAGTGGGTCTGTGGGAATTTGACTGAGTCTTCTTGGGTCCTGCTGGGGCATGGGCCACTGTGCAATGGTCTCTTGGGAAGGATACTGGGTGGGAGATGGAGAGCTGGAATTTGAGTAGAGACCCCACTCATCAGCACACCCAGATAGCTGAGGTCTGAGTGAGGTTCGCAAGTGGTGGACCCACCCCTGTGGTTGCCCTGGTCGTCCCACTCCATGCCTGCCCCACCCCTATCCATTCCATCAAATTGCCTTTAATCCAGAGTACCTTGATCTGACTTACCTACAAGAGGTTGTTCTCAAAGGCTCTGAACTGAAATTTCCCTTGAGTCAGAAGTTCAGAGAAAAACACAAGTGGGTTAGATGCCCTACTGATTCCTAGAGCACTGTCTTCAGATCAAGAACATATCAATGTCTCAAAGAAAACAAACTACCCCACATAATACAAAGCACAAAGCAAGATGTCACCCCCAAATCTGCCTAAACTAACACTAACTGAAATTGAACACCTGAACAGACCCATTACAAAAGAAGAAATTGAAAAGGTAATAAAACAACTTCCAGGCAAAAAAGCCCTGGACCAGATGGTTTTTACAAGTTAATTTTATCAAACATTCACAGGAAAACTATCACCAATCCTATATAAACTATTTCAGAAAATAGAAAAAGATGGAATTCTCCCAGACTCATTCTATGAAGCAAACATATCTTTGATACCAAAATCAGGTAAAAACACCAGCAAAATAGAAAAATATAGGCCAATATCTCTCATGAACATAGATGCAACCTGAATAAAATTCTGGCCAATAGAATCCAATGATACATTGAAAAAATAATTTACCATGATCAAGTGGAATTCATAAGAGCTATGGAAGGATGGTTCAACATAAAAACAATCCATGTCATTCATCACATTAACAAAGCAAAGAACAAGAACCACATGATCCTATCAGTTGATGCAGAAAAGGCCTTTGACAAAATCCAACACTAAAAAGTATATACGCAAACCCGAGAACCAACATTGTTCTCAATGGAGAGAGGTTAAAGGCATTCCCTTTGAGAACAGGAACTAGGCAAAGATGCCCACTATCACCTCTCTTATTCGATATTGTATTGGAAGTCTTAGCGATTGCAATAAGACAAGCGAAGGATACAAGAGATATTCAAATTGGCAGAGGAGGCAAAATTATCGCTCTGTGCAGATGATATGATAGTATACTTAGAAAACCCTGAAGACTCAGCAAGAAAACTATTGGACATACTTGACCAATTCAGCAAGTAGCAGGATACAAGATCAACATACAAAAATCAGTTGGATTTCTCTACAGTGACAAAGAGAATACAGAGCTGGAGCTAAGAAAAACAATACCCTTCACAATAGCTAATCACAAGATTACATACTTGGGAGTAAATCTAACCAGAAGCACAAAGGTTCTATTCAAAGAAAATTACAAAACATTACAACAAGAAACAAAAAGAGACCTGGAGAGGTGGAAGAATATCCCTTGCTCATAAATAGGAAGACTCAATATTGTGAAAATAACAATACTACCAAAGGCAATTTACATGTTCAAAGCAATCCCAATACAAATACCAATCCCATTCTTCAATGAGATGGAAAAGGCAATCTCCAGTTTCATTTGGAATGGAAAGAGGCCCAGAATAATCAAAATATTCCTTAAAAAGGGAAACAAGGTAGGAAGCATCTCACTACCTGATTTCAAATCCTACTACAATGCCATGGTGGTCAAGACAGCATGGTCCTGGTACAACGACAGACACATAGAACAATGGAATAGAATTGAGAATCCAGAAATCAGTACATCTACCTATGGTCAACTGATTTTTTACAAGGAGAGGAAATCAATTAAGTGGAAAATGACAGCCTTTTTAACAAATAGTGCTGGCAAAATTGGAAAACTATCTGCAGAAAACTCAAGCAAGATCCACATCCTACTCCACGCACAAACACCAATTCAAAGTGGATCATGGACCTAGGACTAAAACCAAGGACTATGAACTTCATTAAAGAAAAGCTTGGAAGAACTCTAGAAGTCCTAATCCACAACATAAACAGTCTTCCAAGTATCCTGAAAAATCTACAGCCAGGAGAGGATAAAATAGATGAATGGGACCTTCTAAGAATCAAATCCGTATACACATCCAAAAACTTCTCCAACAGGTTAAAAAGGGAAGCCATAGACTGGGGTGGGGGGTGGCGAGTAGTAATGGCATGTCTGACAAGGGACTTATATCTAGAATTTATAAAATATGCAAATACTTCAAGATAAATGTAAATAATCCAATTTAAAAATGGGCTCAGAATATGAACAGACACTTCACCTAAGAAGAAATTCAGATAGCAAACAAACACTTGAAGAAATGTTCAAAATCTCTAGCTCTAAGAGAGATTCAAATCAAAACAACGGAGATATCATCTCACCCCAATAAGAATAGCAAAATGCAACAGTACAACAAACATCAAATGCTGACAATGTTGTGGAGAAACTGGAACCCTTTTTCACTGTTGGTGGGAGTATAAAATGTGGCAACCATATGGAAGGCTGTATGGCGCTTTGTCAGAAATTTGCAAATAGAAATACTATTTGACCCAGCAGTTCCACTATTGGGAATTTACCCTAAAGAAACCATAACTGCCACCCAAGCAGATATATGCACATATGTTTATTGCGGCTTTGTTCACAATAGCAAAGTGCTGGAAATCAGCCATGTGCCCATCAACAAACTAATGGATAGAGAAGCTCTGGTATATTCACACAATGTAATACTATGCAGCATTGAAAAACAAGGCATTCATAAGATATTATTCCAAATGGATGATCCTGGAGAACATTATGTTGCGTGAAATATCTCAGTCACAAAAGAACAAATATTGCATAGGGACACTGTTGTAAAACAGGACTGACATGGAGTTGAGGGAAGATAGAGAAGGAGGAAAGGAATGATGTATATACTGCATTGAAACAAATAAGGGAGAGAACTGTTTAAAAGGGGTATATGATTGGGTATTATTATGACAGGAGTCCAAAATAAAGGCTGCACAGTGGAGTGGACTTGGGGAGGAGGCATTGCATAACAATGAATGAGTCTTTTTTTTTTTTTAACTTTTCAGGAAGAGTGAATTGGGGAGGGGCAGAGAGAAAAGTGCAACAATGAATGATTAGAAACCCTGTCTCTGTAAACTTTCATGAATTTTTAATTTTTTTAAAAAGGGGGTGGGTGGAAAGCTGCAGTCCTTGATCTTCTGCAGCAAGCGCTTCAGGTCTTCTTCAGTTTCAGCAAACAGGGTAGTGTCATCTGCGTAATGCAGGCCGTTGATGAGTCTTCCTCCAGTGCTGATGCCACATTCCTCCTTATACAGCCCAGCCTCCCGGATGATCTGTTCTGCATATACACTGAAAAGGTCCATACCTTTTCAATACCTGGAGACAGAATACATCCCTAGCATACACCCTTCCCGATTTTGAAGCATGGTGTGTCTGTTTCCTTGTTCTGTTCTGACAACCGCCTCCTGGACCAAGTAAAGGTTTCACACAAGCATGATCAAATGTTAGAGATGACTTTTTTAATCATGAAAGCAACCCCATTTTCCTCACCTTTTCATCTCCGGTGTAGTAGATCATATTTTCATCTGATTTAAAATGTCCTCAGTCAAGAAATCTCACTTCACAAATACCTAGTATGTTAGTATTTATGCATTCCATTTCTTTCTTAAAAATGTCCAATTTTTTTCCTAGGAAAATGGCGGCCCCAGAGCAGCCCCTGCCCAAGTCAAGAGGTTACCAGAGCTCCTTCTTCACTGTCTCAGCCTCGCAGTGACCCACCCCTTCTGGTGAGGCACCTACCCGCAGAGCTGACCGCTGAGGACTTGCTGAAGGACTTCGGGACGCAGTCTGTCTGGGTTCTGTCAGATAAGGGGCAACTGAAACATGCTCCTTTCCCCAGTGAAAGCTCTGCTCTCAAGGCACTGACAAGACTCCATCAGCTGGAACTTTTCGGGCATACATTAGTTGTTGAATTTGCAGAAGACCAAGGTCAAAGTTATTCTTTATCTCCTCCAAACACTGAAAAAAAAGAAAAGATCTGATGACCCTACGGAGGATGATAAAGAAAGAACTTGGTTTTTTAACAGTAGGGAATGGAATTGCTCCAAGTTGTGGACTGATCTGTCCTCTTAATTCATGCCTGAAATAGATGTATCCACCACCTCCAAGCACCTCCTTAGCAATTACAGTGAGGGCCTCAGCAAGCGTGCCTAAGCTCTATGTTCAGGTTTTGCCCCCTTTTTGGGCCGATTACCGCACGGCCTCCCTGTGTGAAGCTAACGTGCCGTTGCGTGCACCTCTTCCTCCTGCGTCTCGTCAACCACCTGAGGCCCCTGCTCTGCCCGACGAGGAATTATCCAGAGTCAGACTGAGAGAGCGGTGATGATGGGGACCAGCGGAGAACGACAGCGCCGGCGGGACTAGCAGGTCTTCAGCCTAAAAGACCAAAGCCAGTAAAATACCACCACGTGAGGCAAAAGTGAAAAACGGAAGATACGGTAAATACACTTTCATCTGTTGCACACAGTAATTTACGCCCAAGTGCTGTTACCTTCAGATGTATTTTACCAACCACAACCTGTAAGTAATAATAATAATAAAAAAATTCCATATATCTACTGGCATGCCTGGAGTAACTAAAAATGATTTAGAGAGGGAAGAAAATTGTCAGAAACAAAATCATGATTTCCTTGATACTGAAGTTGATACAACCAGTGTACAATTTGGAAAAAATCTTCCCAACATCTAATTTGAACATTACAGAGGATGTTAAAGAAGACTCTGATGAAATGCCTTCAGAATTTATTTCTAGAAAAGAGTTGAAAAAAAGGACAAAATCTCTAAAGAATAAATGGAAATACTTTCAATTTTCAGAAGTTATCAACCTGGTGAACCAAACTGTAGAATTTATGTAAAGAATTTAGCTAAACATGTACAAGAAAAGGACCTTAAATATATTTTTGGAAGATACGCTGACTTTTCATCAGAATCAGAACAGATTATGTTTGATACTTGCTTGATGAAAGAAGGCCACATGAAAGGACAAGCTTTTCTCGGGCTTCCAGGTGAAAAGGGAGCAGCCAAAGTCTTAAAGGAAGTGAATAGATACGTTCTTTTGGGAAAACCAATGCTGGTTCAGTTTGCTCAATCTGCTGGAACAAAACAAGATTCTAAAGATGGAAAAAGAAAATGTTAAAATTAGTTAAGTTTCCTTTTGGATTCTGTAGATTTTACATGTCTTCCAACTCTGAAGAGAAGAAATTTGCCATCCAGAATGTGGGATGCGCATAACAGTTTTATAAAGTGGATTTTAAAACTAATGCTATATCTATTTAAATAATTTTATCAGAAGTCTATTACTTATGTTTTAATCATTTGTCTCATATATAATAAATTATATTCCTCCTATAAAAAAATGTCCAATTTTCCTACATTCATGTTTCTTATGTTTCAGGTCCCAATCATTCGTGTCTGTTTACAACTGTTCCTCTTCCTTTTCGTTTCCATATTTGAGGTCTCACCTTCAGTTGCCATGTCTGCTAGTCTAACTATGCTCTCTTGTACGTAGGGTTTTTTTAAGGTCTGTTATTTTAGAAGTGGATGGCCAATCTTCCTTCCTAGTCCTTTTTAATTTGAGGGATCAGATTTAGAGTAGTATTTGACAGACAATCATTTTACAGAAAGGAGCATATGACAGACACTTCCCCACTTAAAGAAGTAACCAATAGATTTAGTGTTGCTACCCACGCTTGGTACGAATATAAATTACTGTACCAAAAGGAATTGGCTGATGTAGAAGAATTTCATGAAATAACATATGTACAAGGGCCTGTGGTGATAAAGGACAAAGTTCAAGCTGCTTTGAAAGAATAGGTGAAAAACAAAGCCCAGGGAATTGACCCCACACCAACTGACATATCTCAACACACAGACGCTGCCCTAGATGTGCTCACTAAGTTGTGACAAGAAATCTGGAGGACAGCCACCTGGCCAACTGACTGGAAAAGATCTTTATTTGTTCCCATTCCAAAGAAAAGTGACCTGACAGTGCAGAAATGAATGAACAATATCATTAATATCACATGTGCCAGTTGTACAGGCTGGGTTTAGAAAAAGGCTGTGGTACTAGGGATACTATAGCTAATGTTGGATGGAGCTTGGCAGAAAGCAGAAAATACCAGAGGAATGTCTATTTGTGTTTCACTGACTATGCAAAGACATTTGACTGTGTGGATCATAACAAACTGTGGCTGACTCTTAGAAGAATGGGAATCCCAGAACATTTGATTCTGCTTATGCTAAACCTAAACGTCAACCATGAGCCAGTCATCAGAGCAAAGCAAGGAGATACTGCACAGTTCAAAATCAGGAAGGGTGTCCACCAGGGATGTATCCTGTCTCCACACCTTTTCAATCTATATGCAGAACAAACAGATCATGTGGGAGGCTGGGCTGTATGAGGAGGAACGTGGCTTCAGAATTAGAGGAAGATTCATCAACAACCTTCATTTTTTTTTTTCTCAGAATTTGAATTTTTTTTTTATTCTGACAAGGCTTTCTAATATAAGCCATGAAAAATAGTTTAAAATTTGATAGTCTTGAGAATCTATTTTTAATCTTTTAAATTTTTAAAAATTTATTTATAACATCATTCACTTACAATTATGCATATACATTGTTTCATTCATGTACATTTAGTTTTATACAATTATTTCTGCACATTCTTTTTTGTGTGTGGGTGTTTCATTTTTATATTTTATTCAGATTTATTTACAAAGTTTGAATACATTGTTTTTCATTAAAGATCCTTCCCATTTCCTTCACACCACCCACCCATCGAATTGTGCAAACCTGTGATTGACACCCTACACCCCCTTCCCCACCCCTCTGTTTCTATCCTTCCCCGCTGCCTTGGACCCTCAGACTCATTCTACAGGAAACTTAGGAAATTTTAAAAAAACCTAACCACCTGTGTTATGCAGATGACACGTTGTTTGCGGAAACTGAGAACTTGGGAATATTTGCTACAGAAGGTCAAGGACTGCAGCCTTCAATATGGATTGAAGCTCAGCATAAAGAAAATAAAAATTCTACCACTGAGCCAGCTGGCAGCATTATGATAGATGATGAAGAGATTGATATTGTTAACAGTTTTAGTTTGCTTGGCTCCACAATCAATAATCCTGGTACCAGCAGCCAGGAAATCAAGAGACAAAAATTGGGAAAGTCAGCTGTCAGAGACCTCTCCAGAGTACTGAAGAGCAATGCTGTCAATTTGGAGACTAAGGTGTGCCTGATGCAGACCATAGTCTTCGCAATTACTTGCTATGCATCAGAAAGCTGGACAATGACTAGGGATGACAGAAGGATAATTAATTCCTTTGATATGTGGGGCGGAGAAGAGTACTGAACAAACTATGGACTGCCTGGAGAACAAACTAGTTCAGCCTAGAGCGGGTGAGACCAGTTTGCGCCTTGGCAGCTTCATCTGACGTATTTTGGGCACATTGCAAGGAGGGACTAGTCCTTGGAGAGGGACACAGTGCTTGGAAGGGTGGAGGGACACTGCAAGAGAGGAAGACCCTCAGTGAGATGGATTGACTCAGTAAATGGGGTAATGAGCGTAGGTGTGTCAGAGACAGTAAAGTTGGCACAGGATAGAGCAGGTTTCAGGGCTATTGTACATAGGGTCACTAAGAGTAGGAAAGGACTGGATGGCCTCCAACAACAGTTGTATCACTCTTCAATCTTGTTATGTGCCATTGAGTCGACTCTCATAGCAACCTCATGCGCAACAGCTCTGAAACCTGCTCTATCCGGAGTCAATCCTGCTGTCTCTGCACACCTATTCCATTGTCCCACTTACTGTGCCAGCCTATCTCATCCATGGGTCTTCCTCTCCTGCTCTGTTTCTCAGCCCTTCCAAATGTGATATCCTTATTCAAAGACTCTTCCTCCTGGCCACGTGCCCAAAGTATATGAGACAGAGTATCAAAGTCCTTGTCTTCAGGGAGCAGCTTACTTAGAACAACTTAAAGTGAAAGACTAGAAAATATTTTTACTTAATTTCTACAACAGGTCAGATCTGAAGAGAAGATTCTACAATTTTCTCAAAAAGTTTTAAACATATATCAAACTAGGTTGCTATTCCTCCAAAAAGTAAACCAGAAACAACAGAAGAAGCAGAACAAGGGGACTGAGGAGCAGAAGATGTAGCAGAGCCCGCTTCCAGAATTCTCCATGTGGAGGGATAGGTTTGCTGAAGGCCTTGCCCTGGGTCTCAGCCTTCCAGGATGAGTCATGCAGCCCTAACCCAGTGCTCCAGGCTAATGGTGAAGCTACTGGTTCCAGGTGAAAGGAAGGACAGAGGAAGAGACATGTGGAGAGAGAGAAAGATAGCATTTGAGAGATGGAGAGATTCCGAGAACAGCAAAGGTGGAAGAAATACAGATTCAAAAAGCTCAAAATCATGGCAGTTAATTTAATTGATCCTCCAGAAAGTTTCTGAAGACTGTAAGTAGCATAGGCAAAGATGGGTTATCTTGCCCCCTCGAAGTCTTTGGTGGACAATCCCTCACACACTATATCACCAGAGCACCCTCAAATTGGGAGAGAACCAGAGAAATACAAAGGGCACAGAATTTCCAAGTTCCTCCAAGCCTCCAAGAACCCCTTCTTCTATGTCAAAGCTTCAAGCAAGATTTATTTCCCTTAAACCAAATTCTCCCCCAAAGAGAATGTCTGGGATTCTCGTGTGTAGATTCTGATCCCAGCTGCCCTCTAGTGCAAAGGAGAACCGCATCAGCATGCCCTAGGTGGCAATCTTATCCAAAACACCAGGTTTTTACTTCTGTGGAGGAACTGATATATTCGACTCTCAGACCTTCCAGTTAAGAGTCAAATGTTTATACATGCCCTGTCAGGATTCCTGGAATTCTGGAATTCTGGTAATGTCTTCTAAATGATAGAAAGGTCTGTGTCTTTTTATGTGAAGCAAGGGAAAAGATTCAAATTGAGACAGTCCAGCTAGTCTGTCCTTTTAAATAACATACAAGCATCTCTCTTCATATAGAGAAATCTGTGTGACAAAAATTTTAGTAGAGTAATGGAGATAGTACATTGCACAAAATAATAGAAGGAAAATTCAATAGGTAAGAACCCCCCCAAAAAACCATTTAAAAACGTATTTTGAAAGCATTCTTGCTGTGCTATTTATTATCCCAATAATATCATACTTGTCTGAACCACAAATATTTTCTAGTTCAATCTTCATTCCACAGAAGACCCAACACAAAATGAATGTAGCTGACTGAAGATAAGTAACTTGGGGGAACAAAGGAGAGTGTAAATTCATTTTATTTTTGCTTAAAAATAGTGACTAGAAATAGCAAGACAATAAAAAAAAAATGTTAACATTCTTTTAGTCAACAAAGACACAGCGATAGCAAAGTGTTACAAAGACTAGAATCCATTTCTCCATGTTGAGAGCAGCAGAGCTGAGCAAACCCAAGTCCTTTCTTAATGATGAACTCCTTCTTGTCTGTAAGAACATTATACAGAGTAAAATGTCTTAGTCACAAAAGGACAAATACTGCATAGGCCCATTATTGTAAAAAGAGAATCGAGACAAGGGGTGGAGAAGAGCAGAAGAGCAACAAAAGGATAGATAATGACCACTGCACTGGGATGGGTGAAAGGAAGGACATTCTAAAGGAAAGAGTGATTAACAACCATGTGTGTGATGATGGACGACCTTACAGGGGGACTCGGGGGGAGAGGACAGAAGAAAGTGTGAATGAATGAATGAACAAATAGTAAAGAGTGAAAAAAGTAAAACAAAAATTACAAAAAGAAATAACACTTCTTGTCAAGGCACTTGACAGCTCTCTTCTAGAATGCAATCACACTTTTAAAACAATTTGTTCCATATGGATTTGCATACAAAATTTTTATATATTGGGCTTCATTCACATACATTGTGCTCTCTACACTCCTTCATCCACATTGTTTCATACTATCATTCATATATATGATGTTTTGTTTGTTTTTTTTTTTAAAGAATACATTAGGTATTTATTTACCTATCTTTCTGAAAATTAGTCCCATTTCAATAATACCAGATTTAGGGATAATGAGAAAAATTTAAGCTTATGTGGTACAGTACAATATAACTTCTAGATACCTGGCATTTTGATCTTTGGCAAATTACAAAATGGACAAAATACATGGAGAGATTTTTTTACAGAGGAAGGTATCTGGATGGCCAATAGACATGTGAAGAAATGCTCAAAATCACTGGCAATAAGAGAGGTGCAAATAAAAACCAAAATGAGATACCTCCTGACTCCAGTAGCAGTGGCAAAGTTTAACAGAAAAGCAAGTAATAAATGTTGGAGAGGATGTGGAAAGATAGGAGATCTTACATACTGTTGGTGGGATTGTAAAATGGTGCAATCACTCTGGAAGGCCGTTTGGCATTTCCTAAAAAAGCTGAACACAGAAATTCTAATTGGCCCAGCTATTCCACTGCTTGGAATATATCCCAAGAAAATGAGAACTGAGACACAAATGGAGACTTGTACACCATTGTTCTTAACATTATTCACCATCACAAGACATGAACAGCCCAAATGTCCAACCACAATCAAATGGATTGAGATATTATGATACATTGGCATGATGGAATACTATGCAGCACCCAGGAGCAATGATTTTGTAAATCATTACCTAATTTGGGAGGGACTGGAGAACATTATACTAAGTAAACTAACTCAGTCCCACAAGGAAAATACAGTGTAAGATCATTAGTGTAGAAATAGTTAACTAATAAAACATGTCCAATTAGCAGCATCAGGATGGATGGTGAAGAGATTGAGATTGTTAACAACTTTAGTTGGCTTGGCTCCACAGTCAGCACCCTTGGCACCAGTAGCCAGGAAATCAAAAAACATATTGCGATGGGAAAGTCTGCTGTTAGGGACCTCTCCAAAGTACTGAAGAGCAATGGTGTCACTCTGGAGACTAAGATGCATCTGATACAGGCCATGGTCTTTGCAATCACTTGTTATGAATCAGAGAGTTGGACAATGACTAGGAAGGATAGGAGGAGAACTGATGGCTTTGAGCTGTGGTGCTGGAGAAGAGTATTGAATGTAAAAAGGACTGCCAAGAAAACAAACAGATTCAGCCTGGAGAGGGTTAAACCAGGCTGCTCCTTGGAGGCAAGGATTCTGGGGCTTTGTCTGACTTTGGACATGTTGTAAGGAGGGACGGGTCCTTGGAGAAGGACATCATGCTTGGGAGGGTGGAGAGATGACACAAGAGGGGAAGCCCCTCTATGAGGTGGATTGATTCAGTGACTGGGGTAATCGGGATGGGTGTGTCAGAGGCAGTGTGATTGGCACAGGATAGAGCAGGGTTTAGGGCTGTTGTACATAGGGTCACCATGAGCCACAAACAACTCCATGACACATAACAACATCATGAGGATATAAGGAGGAGGGAGTGAAGAGCGCAGGGGTGAGGTTGGGTGGGAGGATTAATCATGTTGTTATGTGTCATCGAGTCACCTGAGACTCATAGCGACCCTGTGTACAACAGCTCTAAACCCTGCTCTATCCTGTGCAAGTCTCACTGTCTCCAACACACCTATCCCCATTACCCCAGTCACTGAATCAATACAGCTCATCAAGGGTCTTCCTCTCCTGTACTGTCCCTCCACCCTTCCAAGCATGTCGTCCCTCTCCAAGGACTGGTCCCTCTTTTCAATATGTCCAAAGTATGTTGTCAGACGAAGTTTCAGAATCTTTGCCTCCAAGGAGCAGCTTCATTTCATCCTTTCCAGGATGAACCTGCCCATTTTCTTAGCAGTTTATGGTATATTCAATACTCTTCTCCAGCACCACAGCTCATAGGCATCAATTCTCCTTCTTTCCTCCCTAGTCATTGTTCAGCTCTCTGATGTATAGCAAGTGATTGTAAAGACCATGGATTGGATCAGGTACACCTTAGTCTCCAGACTGACATCGTTGCTTTTCAGTTCTCTGGAGTGGTCAGTAGTCCTTGACCTTCTGCAGCAAGCTCTTCAGATCCTCTTCAGTTTCAACAAGCAGGGTCATGTCACCTGCATAATACAGATTGTTGATAAATTTTCCTCCAATCCTGATACCACATTTCTCTTCATAGAGCCCAGCCTCCCGAATAATCTATTTTGCATATCAATTGAAAAATGTATGGAGATAGGACACATCCCTGGAATAACACCCTTCCCATTTTGAACTATGCAGTGTTTCCTTCCTCTTTTCTGATGACTGCCTCCTGGTCCACATACAGGTTTTGCATAAGCACGATTGAGTGTTCTCGGATTCACATTCTTCTCAGAGTTAGCTACAGTTTGTTGTGATCTAAACAGTCAAATGCGTTTGATTGGTCAATGAAACACGAATAGACATTCCTCTGGTACTCCCTGATTTCAGCCAACATCCATTTAACATTAGCTATAATATCCCTACTACCACGGTCTCTTCTAAACCCAGCCTGTACTTCTGGTAGTTCTCAATTGACGTGCTGTTTCAGTCATTTTTGGATAATCTTCAGCATATTCTTGCTTGCATGTGATATCAATGATATTGTTTGATAATTTCCACACTCTGTCAGATCACTTTTGGAAACAAATTTAGATCTCTTCCAGTCAGTTGGCCATGTGTTTGACCTCCAGATTTCTTGGCACAGCTTGGTGAGCACATCTAGGCCAGCATCTGTTTGTTGTTGTAATATATCAGTTGGTGTGCCATCAATTCCTGGGGCCTTGTCTTTTTTCACTTCTTTCAGAGCAGCTTGAACTTTTCCCTTCATCATCACAGGCTCTTGTTCTTATGTTGTTTCATGGAATTCTTGTTTCCACCAATTCCTTTTGACATAATGACTTTGTATATTCTTTCCATCTTCTTTTATTACTTCCTGCATCATTTAATATTCTGCCCAAAGCATCCTTAACTATTGAACTTGAACTTGTTCTTCAGTTCCTTCAGCTTAAGAAATGCTGAGCATTTCCCACTCCTTTGATTTTTTTTACTCTAGCTCTTTGCAAATTTCACTTTACTTTGTCTTCCCACACTGCCCTTGGGAGTCTTCTGTTCAGTTTCTTAATAGTTTTATTTCATCCCTTTGCTTTGGCTTCTCTGCACTCTAGTGCAATATTCGGAATCTCTTCTGACATTCATCTTGGTCTTTTCTTCCTCCTTTGTCTCTGTAAAGACCTTTTGCAATCTTCTTGGATGATATTCTTGATCACCTCCCACAGCTTATCTGGTCTTCACTCATTAGTGTCCAAGGCCTCAAACCTGTTCCTGAGATGGTTT